>NW_012114710.1:3541905-3601797 GCF_000951035.1 Colobus angolensis palliatus
CTCGTCTCTACTAAAAAAAAAAAAAAAAAAAAAATATATATATATATATATGCTTTCAATGTACATAGACTGTTGCATATCTTTTCCATTCATCACTATGAAGTGGATACTTACACGGGTGAATGGAATAGAGTGTGGATCAGGACTTATGCGGATGAGTGGAATAGAGTGTAGATCAGAGATGAAGGGGAAATATAATATAGGAGAGGGAGCATTGTGTTCACTGATGACAACAGAGTGCTGTGGGTCCAGGCGTGTTACTAGCTCAACTGTCTTTACTCAGGGACCCCCTTTTTTTTTGGGAAAGGGTCTCCATCCTTGACCCAGGCTGGAGCACAGTGGTGTGATCATGGGTCACTGCAGCCTCGACCTTCTGGGCTCAAGTGATCCTCCCACCTCAGCACTACAGGTGTGCACCACCATGCCAGCTAATTTATTTATTTGTAGAGGTGGAGTCTCACTATGTTGCCCTGGCTGGCCCCAAAATTTTTTAAAAAATGAAGAAATAAAAAAAGAGAGCTGGACAAAACAAGTGGTTCCCAGTCTTTTAAATCTCACCAGCTAGTCACACGCAAGAGGAATGTTTGAATTGACAGATTGTATTTGGTAAGGATGTAAACAATCTAGTGTATTACCTTCATTTTATACATAAAATGACATTCAAATACATAAAATATGAAAAGCATTTATTATGAGAAGAAAGACGGTCCTTTGAATTCAAAAAGTCTACCTTCTGGAAAACTCATCACATTGTCCTTATTTTTCTTGCTTTTTCTTGGGCTGATAAAAAGAGTCCTTTTATATGGTCATGGGTCCTAGGACTGGCATTTGGAAACCAATGAGTCTTTTCTAGATTTACATTCTATGAGTCTTGTTTGTATTTTCTGGGAGAGAGCAACTGGGCAGTGCTCTCCTAGGCTTGTGTAAAGTCCTGAGGCTAATGTCTAGGCTGTTATTAATCCAGGGTGGGGAGGGGAAGAAGCCCTCTGTGTTTGTCGTCTTCTAGGGAGACTAGCTGAGCTGCTCTTTGTGTGCGGAGGAAATGCTTGTATGAGCACATGTGCCTTTGGACACAGTGGGGAGCACTGAGATGGAACCTTTGTAACCCTGCTGGGATTATCATCTTTAGATCGAGTTTTGCAATTAGAATGGTATGAATAACATAAATAAACTGATGGTGATTTACCTTGCCTTTTTATTTCATTTCCTGGAGTTTTATGACTTGAATTTTGCGAAAATCTCTATTATCAGTCGGCGGGTAGCCCACCCATCTAAAATTATATGTTGATTGTCTGAGAAATAATTTTTCCCTAAGGAAGACTAACATTGACATAGCACTGATTTAATTGTTAAACCATTCTACTTATTTTCCCATAGCTTTGTGACCATGGGTAGGTATCCTTTCTGTGTTCTGAGGGCACTCACTAACATTGAACTAGTAGTACTGTCTGTGGGAATCAGGCTACACTTGAGTGTGAAAGCCTGCTGAATGGGGCTCAGTTTTCTCCCTTGTGTCTGGGATGATGATAACAACCAGGCAGTTATCTCCTGGCGGCATGGATGAGAGCCTCCTTAAGCCCCATCAGGATTCTCTGACGTTACTGAGCTCCCTATCAATGTATATTTACTGCAGGAGTTTCCCATTAGCTGAAGCCAAAATTTCTCCTCAAAGTCGTAGTATGTATAGTGGTATAATAATAAATGTTCCTTAAGAGAAACTAGAAGGCACCTTGGATTATTGCTGTTAGCATATATTAGTCCTCTGAGCTTTGGATTTTTTCTGGTCAGTCCGGTTTGGGCGGCAAAAGGCCAAAGTTAGTCTTGACCCATAGGCACAGTGCAGTGGGGAAAAGTTAGGTAAGAGACATGTCTCCCTTTGTTTAAAGTTACACAGGGGTCTTAAAAGTCATCCTTCTGATGTTTATACTAGGTTACTCTTTCCCTCAAAGAAAGATGTTAAGTTCATTAAATGGAAATTTCAATCACTTTCCTCCAATTGAATGTTGTATATAATTAAGCTTATTGTCTTTTTTTTTTTTTTAAAGTTTTGTCTTGGTAATGGATTAGCTGTGAAGAATAGCCTCTTTGTTTGGTGAAGTCAGGACCCTTCACAGGTGGGAAAAGAAAGAAAAGGGGCATGTAATAGATTGAGAGAGTGGCAGCCTAGAAAATGATGTGTGTTTGTTCAGCCAAGACCTCCAACCTCTGCTCTTGTGTTGTGTACTTCCTTCTTTCTAGAAACAGAAGCCAAGTTTCACTCAAACTAGAACTGTTATCAATCTTTATCCTGCAAATCCTTAGACCTTAAATGATGAGACCATCTAATTTCAGCCACCTACAGCACACGTTTTACTCCATTAAAAAATCTATCCCTGCTATCAACTTTTCACAATCATTTACTAAGTGTAGGAGGCTTCTATCTAAATATTTATAGGATTCTCAGCATAATTACATAATCTAGGTCCTCATAACTTCTTGACTGGACTCAGGCATGATCCTCCTAATTTGCTTCCTCAACCTCAGTCTCTTTCCCTTCCAGTTCACTCTAAGTATTTGTTTTGGATTTATCTTTCCTCCAACCCCATCATATCATCATCTTCCCTAAATTAACTGGTATCCAGTGCATCAAGTCTCAACTCTAATATTTGGCTTCTCCATGATGCGTCTCTTCCACATGCACTTACTGAGAATCAACAATGCATCAGGCATGGTGGATGCGAATATAGGATACAAGCCTTGGCCGGGTGCAGTGGCTCACGCCTGTAATCCCAGCACTTTGGGAGGCTGAGGCGGGTGGATCATCTGAGCTCAGGAGTTCGAGACCAGCCTGGCCAACATGATTAAACTCCATCTCTAGTAAAAGACAAAAATTGGCTGGGTGTGGTGGTGGGTGCCTGTAATCCAAGCTACTCGGGATGCTGAAGCAGGAGAATTGCTTGAACCCGGGAGGTGGAGGTTGCAGTGAGCTGAGATCGCAACATTGCACTCCAACCTGGGTGACAGAGCAAGGCTCTGTCTCAAAAAAAAAAAAAAAAAAAAAAAAAAAAACCTCACTTTTTTTACTTTCTTTTTTTTTTTTTTGAGAGGGGGTCTTGCTATGTTGTGTAGGCTGGTGTGCGGTGGTGTGATCACAGGTCATTGCAGCCTTGACCTCCCAGGCTCAAGTGATCCTCCTGCCTCAGCCGCCAAAGTAGCTGGGACTACAGGTGCATGCCACCACGTCCGGCTAATTTTTGTATTTTTGGTAGAGACAGGGTTTCACCAAGTTGCCCAGGTTGGTTTCTAACTCCTGGCCTCAGGTGATCACCCACCCTCCTCAGCTTTCCCAAGTGCTGGGATAACAGGCGTGAGCCACTGTGCCTGGCTACAAGCCTCACTTTTGATGTGCATCGATTTTTGTTGAGAAAAGAGATAAGTAATATAGGAGGAAGTTCCAGAATCAGGGAAGGCTTTGCAAAGGAGGTGCCCTTAGAACTTTGTCTTGAAGGAGTGGAATTCATCAGATAAAGGTGATTTTTCCAAGAAAAAGGAAGTACGTGAAGAGAGATAAAAGGCCACTGAATAGAGAGCTGGCATGATTTATAGGTTAGCTCAGGATGACTTGAACAGGAGGGGCTGCAAGTGAGAACTGTGGGAAAGAGGGGTAGCTGGAGCCTGGCTGGGCAGACCATGGTTCTTACCTTCCCAGCAGAGGACCTCAGCTCCCACCAGGCCCTCCTCCTGCCATCTTGCTCCTGTCTGGCGCCTGGGCCCTCAGTCAGGTTTCCCTCAACAGGAATGTGCCATTTTCCCAGATCTTCCAGTCTTTCAAGGTGTGATTCTCAAGCCACCTGCTCTAAACAGCCTGCCTAAATTTCCATGATCGTCTTTACAGTACTTCTGTTTCTAAAATTTGTTTTGGATAATAAAGTTTGTATATGATAAAAGATATTATTGTAATCGTTTTAAGGTGTACAGTTCAGTGGCATCAAGTACAGCCACAATATTGTACAACCTTGACCACTGTCCATATCAAGCACTTCTTTATCTTCCACAACTGAAGCTCTATACCCATTCAAAAAGAACTTGCCGTTTTCCCCTTCTCCCAGTCCCTGGCAACTACGGTTCTCCTTTCTGTCTCTATGACTATTCTAGGTACCTCCTGTGAGTGGAAACATATATTTGCTATTTTGTGACTGGCTTCTTTCACTTAGCATAATGTCTTCAAGGTTCATCTATGTTAATAACAGCAAGGTTCGTCTATGTTGCAGAATTTCCTTCATTTTCAAGACTGAATAATATTTCATTGTACATACCACCATTTATTTATCTATTCATCTGTAAACATAGGTGTACACATACCTGTTTGAGTCCCTGTCTTCACTTTTTTGGAGGTGTTTTTAAGCTTTTGAAATATTTTTCAGGCCAGAAGTGATGGCTTACAGCTGTAATCCCAGCACTTTGGGAGGGCAAGGCAGAAGGATCGCTTGAGCCCAGGAATTTGAGACCAGCCTGAGCAACAAAGCGAGACCTCATCTCTGCTAAGAATTTGGTATGAAATCATTAATTGTCTCATTTATTGCTGATATTATTTTATAATGCTATTGGACACCTACTAAGTGCTAAAGAATAGGCACTTCATGTACGGCAACAACCAAAGCCACTAACACTGATTGAGCACTTACTGTGTACTAGGCACTGTTCTCAAGGCTTTACATGTAGTAACACATCCAATCCTCAGAATAACCTCATGAAATGAACACTTATTATCCCCAGAGGAGAAAGTGGACGCACTGGGGAGTTGTGCAACGCTCCCAAGGACACATAGCTAGTAAGAGGCATGTTTCATCAACTCTCACTGCAACCCAGAAAGACAAATGTTACCATTTTCATTTATTCAGATAAGAAAATCACTATCAGAGAAACTAAGTAGCATATCTGATACAACGCAGTTCAGAAACAGCAGAAATCAAATGCACCCTTGCTTCACCTGACTCCAATTCTCATGCTCTTCCCCCTGCCAAGTATCTTTATTTCATTTTATTTCTTCTACTAGATCGCACACTCTTGAGAGAAGAAAACTTCCTTCTGATTACTGCACATTTCTAAGCACATAGCCAATGATCATTAAATATTTGATTTCTCATAGTTAGGTTAATAAGTGGATAAATGTGTAGAGTTCAGGGAAAGGATAGACTTGTTCCGAATGGAGACTTGAGGACTTTGAGGACAGGGGAATGGAGAGAAATGATTTAAAATAATACTTTAACAAAGAAATCAGTGCTCAATTCTCATTGTTTTTCCAAGTCTGTGTGTCATAATACATGGCATGTTAAATATGCTGCATTCCATGCAAAAAGCTATTGATTATTCACAAAAATTACATTGCTCTCGTGAATTATTAAAATTTACTAATGAGATGACAAGCAGACCAAAACTCCCATCAGGCTGCTGTTTCTGTCCTGCCATGGAGGGACCTTTTCTGTTCAGAGGGGAGAGTTTTGCAGTGAGTCAGGCTGGGAGGGGATGGCTGACAGGGCAAGTCAGTGTGCGGATGGATGGCCCCAGTGGGAGGAGGGCACGTGTGAATTGAGAAGTAGGATCCATCCATTATGTAAAAATAAACAATAAGCAACTTTTGAATCGCGGTGCTGTATTTCCTTCTGGGATTCAAATGACTACACAAACCACTTGAGCTTCATTTTTATGGTTTATGAAGCCCAAGGGAATTATACACTCATAATTTATAGTTGCTGGTTCCACATAGTGTTTATGGCTCCGTATGCTATGTATGATGATATCGTGTACATGCCTGTACACAGGGTTTAATTAATAACCTAGAGATTATCCTTGGCCTGACTTATTGATGTCTGTGTATTGGAAAACACGTGCTCATATGCTGAAGAGTAAGAGCAGTTCAGGGCTGAGAGCAGCAGCCTTGGAGTTGCAGAGCTGATCTTTGGGATTCTGCATATGTCGTCACCTTTCCAGCTCATCCTCTAAGCTTTTGCAAAAAGTGAAGCAATTAAAAATTAGATTAGATTTTGAATCCCTTTGATTCTGTTTCTTTCTATATTTTTTTGGAAAGCACAATGGACATAAAAGTTGCAGTTGATTTTTTTTTGAGCTACTCTTTCTTTCAGAAGCAATTAGCCTTCTCCTTTTCTGCAGCTGGGGGTGAGTCTCCTGTAGTGGACCCTTGCAAGGTTGTCTTTTGGGATGTGAAGAGAAGAGAGAAGGTCAGGGATGCGGGTTGTAATTTCATTAAATTTTTTCTTTAGAGTAGCTCTTGTTAGAAGGAGATTTTAGAACGTAAAGATGGAAGTGACTTAATTAGATTGAGTTCAGTAGTTTTCATACTTTTGAAAATCCATATATTCCTTCTTTACAGAAACATGTATGTAGAAGCCAACATACGAAACAGATAAAATAGTAGCCACTTTAGTCTCTCTGGGCAGTTGAGAGGCAGTGTGGTGCAATGGTTAAAAGAATAAATTGTGGTGTCAGACTGCTTGGGTTTGGGTCCCAAGTTTTTCCTCCGTATGGAACCGGGCAAGTCATTTAACCTCTTTGTGGCTCAGTTTATCCATCTTATGTTGGGGATGATAACAATAGAAGCTACCGCATAGGGTTTTCCTGAGCATTAAAGGAAGGACTTAATATAAGTTAAGCTTAGAATAATGTTTTGCATTTAGTACTTTCTATCAGCTACTGCTATTATTATTTGACCTACTTAAGGACTCAGTGAAGCAGCTTGAAAACCTCTGAATTATTCAAATATTTATTGAATATCTACTATGTGACAGGGACAGTTCTACGTGCTGGGGACATGGTGGTGAACAAAACACAGTCTCTATTTTTTTGGCTCTTATATTCCTGTGGTCTAGAGGGTTGGCAAATTTTTTTTGTAAAGGGCCAGATAGTAAATATTTCAGGCTTTGTGAACCACAGGGGGCTCTATCATCACTACCCAACTCTGCTGTGGTAGCACTTAAGCAGCTGTAAACAATATGGAAATGAGTGGACATGATTGTGTTGTAACAAAACTTTATTTACAAAACCAGGAAGTGGTAGGGATTTGGCCTGAGTGCAGAGGTTTGCCTCTTGGTCTAACCTAACCATTCCTCTTATAAATAAGAGGCTTAGGTCACATAATAGTGGCAAAATCAACATGGGAATCCTGTTTCAGACATCCATGGTAGTACTGTCTCCATTCATGCTGTCTAATGTGCTGGCTTTGCTAGGGCCTTGGCCTTTTCCCCTCTTGTTTTTGAAGTTGTACAGTGAGTGAACTGGGTGGAAGAGGGAGTGTTGAGGGGTCCTTTCAGCAGGTCCCATGATCTGGTTGCTTTCTTATTCTAATTCCCCAGTGTCCTAGTGAGCAGAGAGTAGTGTGTATGTGTGGAGCAGAAGATGAGGTGAGGGGCCGGGCCTGGTGGCTCATGCCTGTAATCCCAGCACTTTGGGAGGCCGAGCCTGGTGAATCACAAGGTCAGGAGTTTGAGACCAGCCTGGTCAACATGATGAAACTCCATCTCTACTAAAAAAATACAAAAATTAGCCAGGCATGGTGGTGTGTGCCTGTAATCCCAGCTACTCAGGAGGTTGAGGAGGGAGAGTTCTTTGAACCTGGGAGGCAGAGGTTGCAGTGAGCAAAGATCATGCCACTGCACTCCAGCCTGGGGGACAGAGCAAGATTCCATCAAAAAAAAAAAAAAAAAAAAAAAAAAAAAAAGAAGAAAAAAAGAAGAAGAAAAAGAAGAAAAGATGAGGTGAGGATGGGAGAGAGATCACGCATGGTTCATTTAGCGCAAGTGCAATGGGGAGCCATTGTCGTATTCTGAACAGATCAACACCATGCTCAAGAGAATAGAGTTGTTCTAGCTGCTCTTGATAATCGAGTGCAGAAGCAGACTTGTTAGGAGCCCATTGCATGGATCCAGATGAGAGGTGATGTTGGCTCAGGCCGCACCATGGTGATAGTGATGGATGAAATAGGGATAGAGGACAGATCCTGGATATATATTTTGAACGTAGCACCAATAGGTATTTCTGACAGATCGAAGGTGAAGTATGAAGAACGAGAGGAGTCAAGGATGACTGTCCACTCATAGGGTTCATAGAGTTCCCAGGCTAATCACATAGCCAAAGAACCTTCTTTGAAGTATGGGCGAAGTAAGAGGAGTGACTTATTCCAGGTCCCAGCAGCAAGGAATGGCTGCACCTGGTCTAGAAGACACAGCTCTATCTGTCTCCCTTTTCCATTTACCGTCCTTTGCTTTTTTGAGTTAATCTTCTTGCTTCTGTGAGTCCACAGACCTAGGTGCCTGCCATAGTTTGAATGTGTGCTCCCAAAAGCATGTGCTGAAAACTGAATCCCCAATGCAACACTGTTGGGATGTGGGGTCTAATGGGAGGTGTTTAGGCCACCAGGGCTCTGCCTTCAGGAATGAATGAATGCTGATTATAAAAGGGCTTGAGGCTGGGAGTTTGATCTCTTGCTCTCCTTCCCCTTTTGCCTTCTGCCGTGGGATGATGCAACAGACGCCCCCACCAGATGCTGGCCCCTTGATCTTGGACTTCACAGCCTCCAGAACTGTGAGTCAATACATTTCTGTTCATTATCAATTACCCAGTCTGTGCCATTCTATTATAGCAATACAAAATGGGTTTGACAGTGTTCCTCCACCCCCGACCCTTTCCACATCATCCTGTTTTTACTTATCCTTGTCACAAAATTTCGCTTTCTGTTTTGTAATTGCCTGTTTTCTGTCTCCTCCACTAGGTGAGCTCTTTCAGAACTCCTGGCGTAGTGCTTGACACATAGTACATGTTTAATAAATGTTTGTTTTATGAAGAAATAACCAAGGTTTTTCAAATTGCCTTTCTTCTCTCAATTATAGCCATTCTATAAAATCCCATTGTTGTTTCCTTACAGTTTTTCTTCTTTCACTGAACTTCAGTTTGGTGTTTTCTTTATATCTTTTTTCTCTTAGGCTCTTTATGTGGGTTTGCTTCATGTTTTCTATTTAAGAATTTCCCCAGAGCCTGTCATAGTGAAGGGAAAAGTCTTTTGATTTTCATTTTAAATTACATCCACATCCGTTAAACAGTAACACAACAAGTAGTAAGGCATTTGATATTTTAAATCTCTCTTTTAACTTCCTTTTAGTTTCTCAACAGGTCTCTCGGGGGGCATGTAAGTTCAGAGCATCTTGAACTTATATGCCCCCTGAGGACTGGACGGAGTTGCAGTGGTGTGGGTACTACTTGAACGTGTGTTGTGCAGCTCGAAAATGTGGGGTCTATGCATACCCACAGTGTAATGCATCTGCCTAACCCCAGTCTTCTCTTTTGGCATTACTCTAGTTGGAAATTTGCTGTAATAAACACCAGGTGTCAACAATCTAGGCAACCATGCCCTGACTAAATCTTCTCAGGATGAGGGTGCACCTGCTGGAAGCATCTTCCAGAACTGCTAGTCGCTGAAGCTGCAAATTCACATAATCCTTGCTTTTAGCTAAATCATTGCTCTGTGTCCTGCAAGCTATAAAAAGACAGAATCAGGTTAGAGGACATAATGGGTAAAATACCTGTTTCTTTATTTTTATTTTTTATTATACTTTAAGTTCTGGGATACATGTGCAGGACATGCAGGTTTGTTACATAGGTATACGCGTGCCATGGTGGTTTGCTGCACCCATTAACCCATCATCTACATTAGGTATTTCTCCTAATGCTATCCCTCTCCTAGCCCCCCAACCCTCCGACAGGCCCCAGTGTGTGATGTTCCCTCCCTGTGCCCATATGTTCTCATTGTTCAGCTCCCACTTAGGAGTGAGAACATGGTGGTGTTTGGTTTTCTGTTCTTGTGTTAGTTTGCTGAGAATGGTGGTTTCTAGCTTAATCCGTGTCCCTGCAAAGGACATGAACTCATCCTTTTTTATAGCTGCATAGTATTGCATGTTGTGTATGTGCCACATTTTCTTTATTCAATCTATCATTGCTGGGCATTTGGGTTGGTTCCAAGTCTTTGCTATTGTGAACAGTGCTGCAATAAACATATGTGTGCATGTGTCTTTATAGTAGAATGATTTATAATCCTTCAGGTATATGCCCACTAATGGGATTGCTGGGTCAAATAGTTAAAATACCTCTTTCTTACTGTGACCTGAATGATATATTTTTATTCTTATTTATTCTCTTGCACATTAGCTTTTGGGAGACATGAGTCTTTTCATTGTCTTAAGAAGGGCTGTGAGCTAGAAGTAGATGATTTGTTGTCATATTTTTGGCCTTATGATCATAACATAATTATTCTCAATTCAATGATAAAATAATAGATAATATTTATCAGTCTGGCATTGTTTTGAGTATTCCACATATACTCTTATTTAATCCTCACAATAATTTTAAGGTAGGTGCCATTATTATTCCCATTTTACAGATGAGGAATGAACTTAAGTAACTGACCCTGTGATGGTTAATTTTCTGTGTCAGCTTGACTGTGCTAAGGAATACTCAGATATCAGGTAAAATTTATTTCTGAGTGTGTTTGAGAGAATCTCTCTGGAAGAGATTAGCATTTGCATTGCTAGACTGAGTACAGATCACCCTCACCAATGTGGGCAGGCATCCTCCAGTCCATTGAAGGACCCAACAGAAAAGGCAGAGGAAAGGGGAATTTGCTCTCTGCTTGAACTGGGACAGCCATCTTCTCCTGCCCTTGGATATCCTGGTTCTCAGGCCTTTGGGCGTGGACACTGGGAGTTTCACCATTGACTCCCCTTGTCCTCAAGCCTTTGGGCTTGGAATTACACTACTGGCTTTTCTGGTTCTCCAGACTGCAGACAGCAGATCATGGAACTTCTCTATCTCCATCATCAGGTGAGCCAATCCCTCATCATAAATCTCTTTCTTTAAATTTATGTGTATCCTATTGATTCCGTTTCTCTGGAGAACCCTGACTACTTCAGGTCCCATGACAATATCTGTACAGCCCAGGGCATAATCGTTGCCATCAAATGGTATTTGGATATTTATAGGCTCTATGGTATTATGCTAGCTTACATTCTGTTTTTACTTATAAATATTTTAAATCATGAGTGTTTTTGTGGGTACAGACTAAATTTCAAGAAGCCTAAAGGTTGGCCAGGCGCAGTGGCTCACACCTGTAATGCTAGCACTTTGGGAGGCTGAGGTGGGTGGGATTTCTTGAGCTCAGGAATTTGAGAACAGCTTGGGTAACATAGTGAAACATTGTCTCTACTAAAAATTAAAAAAAATCAGCCAGATGTGGTAGTGCATGCCTGTAGTCCCAGCTACTCAAGACATTGTGGTGGGAAGATTTGCTTGAGCCTGAGAGATTGAGGCCGCAGTGAACTGTGATCGTGCCACTGCACTCCAGCCTGGGTTACAAAGTAAGAGCCTGTTTCAGAAAAAAAGAGCCTTATGGTTAATTTGTGTTTAATATGGCATATAATATTTTATAAAAATTCTCAACAGTTATATGCCACTGTAGTATTCATGAAGTGCTTTTATAGGCAATATCTCCCTTAATTTTAGTGTTCTATTGACACTCAACCTATTCTATTATCAGAATCATACTGGTCATCTTAAGTGCAGAGAAATGTCTTGTCCCTCCTTTTCTTTTTTAATTTCTCCCAGTTCCCAACTTCCCCCACATCTATTGCTTTAGAATATTCAAATACTTTCATATCAATTACTCCATGTAATTCTCAAACCAGTCATCTGAGGTAGATGCTTATTCTTTCCATTTTGTTGTTGAAGAAGTTGAGACTTAGAGAAATGATGTGACCATTGGTGGGATGAGGTAGAAGGAGAAGTCAGAGAGGTTCAAAGCGTAGGAAGGGTTCAATCCACTGCCGCTGGCTTTGAAGATAAAGGGGCCACAAGTCAGGGAACATGGCTTCTAGAAGCTGAGAACAACCCCTGAATTCTGCCAACCACCTGGATGAACCTAGAAGCACATTCTCTCCTAGAACCTCTAGAAAGGAACTACCCCTGCTGACAGCTTGATTTCAGCCCTCTAAGACTCTTACCAGAGGATCATCTGAGCCAGGTGGTGCCTGGACTTTTGATCCATGGGCATTGTGAGATAATAAATTTATTGTTTTAAGCCACTAAGTTTGTGGTATTTGTAAGAGTAGAAATAGAAAGAGTGTAATCACCAAGTTGTCAAGTGGTGATGCAGGTGATGCCAAATCCCACACTGTTTCCACTGGCTGCCTGGGCCAACATCCAGTGCTGTGGTCTTCTAAGGGAGGCAGGGGCATCAACCCCAGGGTATGCACAAGATGATCCGTTGAGGTAAAGAAAAAATATATATTATCTCAACTTTTAAACGTATAGTTCTTTTAAGGTTTTGTAATGTAATTAATGTGTTAGTATAATAGAATATTATATAATTTGCACATAGCATGTTTCCCTTTTTTTTTTGTTTTACTAATAGGATTGCATGATCAAAGTAACTGTTCACAGTGACCTACAGGAGAGCAGAACATGGAGTCAGCATGCTGCAGTGGAAAGCTCACTGTGTTTGGAGTTGGAACCACAGATTTTATTTCTATCTGTGATGATAATTGGTACGGTGGCTTTGGCTAAGCCACTTGATATCTTTGGCTTGCATTTCCTTGTGGAGCTTGAGGTAGGCCTCATGTATGTTCCCTGAGCTTTCCTTGAGAATGTGGAGATGCCACGTGGACCTCTAAATCAGTAACTACCATCTCTGAACCATGTCTCTGTTCTGAACCTCTGTTCACGTCTTTGCTATTCCCCCAGCATCCTAACTTAGAAACCTCATACCCATATTCAAACAATTGCCAAGCTCTGTTGGGTCTACCTCTATAAAGTCAATAGAATTCATCTTGCTCTCTGTTTTCTTATGGCTGAGGATTTAGTTCAGGTCCTCATCAGCAGGCTTGGATGATAGGGACAGCCTTTTAACCCCTCTCCGCATCTCTAAGCGCCACACTGCTGCTGGTTGTCTGTCCAAAACATAAGCCAAAATATATTTTTCTCATGAAAACTCCCTTTACCTTTACACTGCTTTTAGCAAGGCCCTGTGGAATCTTGCCTTTTTCGTCATTGCATTCTGTCTAAGGAACAAGATGTGCACTTAGTGGCGGTAATCTTGTGTTATCTCTGGAGTACATGAGCATGCTGATGGTGGCTGGATGAGGTGCACTAACACCTGGGTAAGGGAGCCCCCAACACTGAGGTTACTCAGAACAACTGATCAGAGATTGAGGGGGACTAGAACCTCACTCTCTGGGACCATTAATTTCTGCTTCCTTTGCACTTTTTACCTCTTAAATATTCCATTTTTACCAAGGTGTACACAGTAGGAATGAAAACAAAGCCTTGAGGATTTACAAAAATCCACGGAAGGGCTCTGGAGACACTCTCCCTGTGAAGATACTGGGAGATACCATGGATATAAGCTTTGGTTTCCAAATACATGATTTATAGGTCTGAGATCCTTTAGGTTATTAAGCTATAATTTAGTGTACTTAAAAGGAATGTATTAATAGTTATCTTTGTGACTTTGGAAATATAGACAGCATAATCTTCATCACCATTTTATCTATCACCCAAAAGTGTATTTAAATGTTTCATTTATTTTCATTTAATGTGTAGGATCCAATCAGCTATTCCCTTTTTCATTTCTTCCCATTGTTTAGGCAAAAAATAAAACTTTGTTTATTAAATTTATAAAAAATATTTCTATAACCCTTATTGTGTATCAGGCACTGTTCTAAAAACTTTGCAAATTTTAACTCATCTAATTTTGTGAGGTACTACTATAATTAGTTCCACTTTGCAGATAAGGAAACTGAAGCACAGGAAAGTGAAATAACTTGTCCACACAACTCGTTTGCCTTTAAGGTCAGATCCTATGTTACGGACCTGATCTCGTTGCTCCCTGTTGGTCTCTCTCTTTCTGGTCTTCTTTCTGTCTCATGACCTTGTACAAGTATGCTGGGCCTAGTATATATTCTTCTTTGTTCTTCACTTCTTCCTTCCCAATGGGGAAAGTGTTATGTTATGAATATATTTCAGAGTAACTGAGTTCTGATGGCCACAATTTCCTTAACAGTGGTAACTGATGAATTTTAATGCAAAGGCCAAACTAGGGTTTGTATTTTCCTCCCCTTCATCTGTGCTTCTCAGGGTGTCTTCCTTGTCTCTGTTGGGAGGACCACCTGCCATCCCTGTGTTCAGTCTAACCTGAATCTGTTGGGAGGACCACTGCTCATCTCTGTGTTCAGGCTGCCCCGTCTCTGTTGGAAGAACCACCTCCTATCCCCGTGTTCAGGCTGCCCTGTCTCTGTTAGGGGAGCCACTGCTCATCCCTGTGTTCAGGCTGCCTCCTTTCTGTTGTGGGAACCACTGCTGATCTCTGTGTTCAGGCTGCCCCGTCTCTGTTGGGAGGACCACTGCCCATCTCTGTGTTCAGGCTGCCCTGTTTCTGTTGGGAGGACCACCGCTCATCCCTGTGCTCAGGCCGCCCATCTCTGTTGAGAGGACCACCGCCCATCTCTGTGTTCAGGCTGCCCTGTCTCTGTTGGGCGGACCACTGCCCATCCCTGCATTCAGTCTACCCTGTCTCTGTTGAGAGGATCACCACCCATCTCTGTGTTTAGGCTGCCCCATCTCTGTTGAGAGGACCACCGCCCATCTCTGTGTTCAGGCTGCCCTGTCTCTGTTGGGCGGACCACTGCCCATCCCTGCATTCAGTCTACCCTGTCTCTATTGGGAAGATACCATCCATCTCTGTTTTAAGGCCCAGTATCTTGGAGTTTTTCCTGACTCCTCTCTTGCTCCCTTAACCCACATCTCATTTTCTACAGATCCTGTTAGTTCTACCTTCCTAGCCTGTCCTGATTCAAACAATTTCTCTTCTCCTTCTCCATTCCCAGGTAGGTCCATACGGCAACTGCTTCTTGCCTGGACCATTGCAAGAGCCTCTTTTTGGTCTCTTCCTCCCTTGCTCCTTCCAGTATGTTCTTCACAGGCAGCCAGAGTGATCCTGCCATTGCTCTTATTCAACTCCAGTGGCTTTGTGTCACTCTCAAGACACAGCCTGGTGTCTCACTGTGGCCTCCAAGGCCCCTCACAGCTAGGCCCATGGCTGCCTCCCCATCATCGTTACTTCATCTCTCCCCTGCCTGCTGTCTCAGATCCACTGGCCTCCTTCCTCCTGCTCCAGCCTTGCTCCCAGCTGCCTCCTACCTCAGAGACTCCCTGTCCACAAGCTCTCCTGAAGCCTGGAATACTCTTCTCTCAGACCTGACCATGGGTGTTCCTCCTTATTCTTCAAGTCTCTGCTGTCTTCTAACCTGTTTGTTTTCCTTCAAGGCACCTGACTTTTTTGCTATACATTTATTTGGTTTTGTGTTCTCTCTCTAGAATATAAGCTCCATGGCATCAGGAATTCAGCACTTGGAAAAATAACTGCACATATTAAGGCTTTATTAAATATTTGGAATCAATGAATGAATGCATTTTTGAAGAATTAAAAATGAATATGGGAGAAGGGAGTTGGATATTTCCAAAAAATTCTGGTGAGAGAAGCAAGGGAGATGGAAGGCAGTGTCTAGGAGTGAGTCCCTTCCCTCGACAGCAAAAGGAAACTTGCTTCGCTCAAGGAGCAAAGCAAGCCTGAGTTGAGGGAGCCCTCCCCACCTCGTTCCATCTTACCCAGTTCCATCTGACCCACCTATTGCCTGCCTGTGCGATCCCTGGTCTGTGGGTTGGAGGCTTAGGGGAAAGCACCTGATTGGCCATCACTGAGCAGAGCAGCGCTGCTTTTTTGCAGTTCTGCTCTGCAAAGGGTCTCTCTGAGAAAGGGCTTATAGGAGCTTGGTGCAAAGGATGACATTCCCTCCTTGGGATGGATTAGCAGGCACTGAGGACCTATTTGTCACTTGGGACCAAAGTCCTTTAGGATAAACTTAATACTTTGGTTGAATAGCAGAGCCTTTCTCAGGGAAACTCTCCAAGGAGTTTCTGCCCAGGCCTCCCAGGGTAGAGCAGTGATTTGTAGCAGTTGTAGGTCTCCTTATATTCTAGTTTCATCTCTCCCCATTGATTTTGTCATTTGCGGCTCATAATGGAAATGAGGATGGCAGGCACAGATGAAGCACTTACTAGACTCTCCTGTCTGTCTTGTAGCTGGCACACTCCTGGGGAATCAGAAAAATAGGTATTTGCTTCCTTAACTCTTCTCTGGGTTTCACTAAGTTGGGGTCATCTGGAAGGTGGACATCAATTCTGTGGATGGTTCATATTGTACAGCGAGAAAACAGATGAAAGGATTAGGACCACCTCCCAACTAAAAGCTTAAAAGAGAATATGTTATAGATTGTGGCAGTTTATACTAATTTTAGGAATATACTTTGCCAATACGGGATGAAAAATGTTTTGTTAAGACGAGTTCCCTTCACCCAGGTCTTAGGGGGCAATGTAATGTTTACTGCAGCTTTATTATGATGCGGGAATGCCAGTATGTATTTGCCTCAAGAAAACCCAAGATAAATATTGTAGCATCTCCTGCATATAGAGGTCAGTCTGGAAGACAGCTTTGATCTGAAACAATAAGTGAAAAAGGCCTTTGAGATACAAAGTAATAGACTCATTGTCCCTGCATTAAAGTCAAACTCCTTAGCACTTCCTAAAATCTTCACTGATTCCCGTTTAGTATTCTATTTTCAGCCTTTCCAGTTGTCTTGTTTCCCAGCCCATAGAAGCTAAGAAGCAGAGGGCAGAGGAGGTTGCAAGTCGGAATCGCTCTGATGGAAGAGTGAAGTGACAGCTGACAGCCTGACAACTAGGGAGGTGACAGCAAAGCTTTCACCAGAAATGCAGGGCTGCTGCCACTAGCTTGGAATTGTTGGGTTTGTCTGCAAGGCCAGGACAGACTCAGTGGGGACCGCCTGCAGATGTAACACATGGGAAGAGACATTGGAGGGCATGGCTTAAACTGGGAGCATGTTAATCTCTAAAAGTGTTTATGAATTTGCCAAGTTAAAGAGCTATGCCTGGGGAAGAAGCTGGGATAGGGAAACTGAATAAATATTACTTGGCACAAACTGGATGCTGGAGGATCAAAAGATATGGTTTCCAAGATAGGTGGGTATGAATGCTAGTAAGTAGATCAAGGTGATTGTGGGTGTCTGGGTTGTTTAGAAGCTAAATTAGGAGGGTTTGGGGCTGGCACAGTGGCTCATGCCTGTATGCCCAACACTTTGGGAGGCTGAGACAAGAGGATCACTTGAGTCCAGGAGTTCAAGACCAACCTGGGCAACATAGAGAGACCCTGTCCCTACAATTAAAGAGTTTGGGTTTTTGTGGCAGGATTCCTTCTATATAACTATTTAAAAAATGTTGGCATAGACCAGTACTTTCAACATGGAGAATGTACCCTCTAGGAAGGGCATGTAATAATCTTAGCTAAGTGATATGTACAGTATTTAATGCCTTTTTATACAAATGTAGAAAGAAATTAAGCTTTAGTTAAATAAAAATTGACAGTAACATTTGCATGAAACTTATAAATAAATATACATATATTTGGGGGTGTGCTCAACTCAAGTATTAAATAAACAGTGTTTGGAAATGACTGGCCTATAGAGTAATATAGCCTGATCCAACAACCTACATGAATTCTTACAATTTCCTTCTGCCAACTTTATGTGCAAATGTATCCATATCTGTAACCTTGTTTTCCCCCTTCACTCCTCTTCTATGGAAAAGATGTGTTTTAATGGAAGGGGTGACCTGTTGCCCTCCTTCTGAGGGTGGATCCTCCACCTGCATTCAGGGTGCCAGCCCCACCAGTTAATTTTTAAGCCTTACTTCATAAATATGTTCTCTCTCCCTCACTCACATGTTAACTGCTTTTTGGCTCAATGTATGAATAGTTTCACAACTCTTCCATCTTAAGAAACACTCTCCAACTCTCATCCTGAATCTCTTGTCCTTTTCCCCCACAGCACCCTGCCAAGTTTTTGCAAGTGGAGCCCGAGCTCCCTGTCTACACTCTCTCCCTTCCTTTTACCTCTCTTCCCTTGCAATCCAAGTTCTGCCCTCTAATGACCCCTTCCTGTGTGTCGCATCTGCAGGTGGTCCCCACTGAGTCTGTCCTGGCCTTGCAGACAAACCTGACAATTCCAAGCTAGTGGCAGCAGCCCTGCATTTTTGGTGAAAGCTTTGCTGTCACCTCCCTAGCTGTCAGGCTGTCAGCTGTCATTTCTCTCTCCCGTCAGATTTCCAGACACTCAGATTTCCATGGAAGCTGCCCTGGCTTTAGTTCTCTGGCCCTAATGACCAACAATCACCTAATGCCGAATCCGGAGCACACTTGCTACTGCTCATTTTAGTCAACCTCTCTTTGGTGTCTTGACTATTCCTTTTTTTTGAATATCTTCTTTCAGCTCACCTCTTTGTTAACACTCATGCCCTATATCTACTTTGGAAACCATCTCTTTTAGGTAAAAAACAAACAAACAAACAAAAATCATCTTTGCTCTAACCTGGTTCCTCCCCCTATATATCTCTATCTTGATGAATGCCAGCACCATCTGCACTATCACCTGAGAGTGAGACTCAGCTCCCTACTAATAAGCCAGTCAAAGGCACTCTTCACTTCTGTTACTGCGTTTTTGATTTCTAGCATTTCCTTTAGATTCTTTCTTAGAATTTCCATCTCTCTACTTAGATTGTCCATCTCATCTTGCATATCGCCTACCCACTTTTTCCCTTACAGCCCTTAACAGAGTTCTTGTATGAAATGCATTCCCTGTATGATAATTCTAACATCTGTGTCATATCTGAGTCTGATTCTGCTGATGGCCTTTTCTCTATAGACTGTTTTTTCTTGCCTTTTGGCATGCCCTGGAATTTTTTGTTGAAAGCTGGACACGTTATGTTGGGTAATAGGAAGTGTGATAAATAGGTCTTTAATGGGAGGATTTATGTTAATCTGGCAAGGAGTTGGGCTGTATTTTAGTTGCAGGTGCCAGAGGATCAGTTTTCTCTAGTGTCCTTGTTTCTGTCCTGTCTCTTGGCTTTGAGGCGTCCCTATACACTGTTTCTTAGAGGCAGCGTGGGTCTTGCACCTCTTTCAGCTGTAATTGGTGGTTATTACACTGGAGCCTGTTGGTGTGGTGGGAGGGTATGGGGAAAGGAAGGAGAGCATTCTACAATCTTCTGATTAGGTCTCAGTCGTTTGGGGGCCCTGTGTCTTGAGGCTGTGGCCTTCACATGTGTTTCTATCCCTCCTCCCATGGCATAGCCTTTACCTATCTTGTCCTTGGTCAATCCCTGGCTGCAGCTTTCCCAATCTATTTCCTTGAAGCCCTGTTCCTTGATGACTATGGGATTGCTTTTCCGTCTTAAGTGAGATGGAAAGGCCGAGGGAGCTGGAGTGAGGAGAATTCCTATCCTCTGCGGGAGATAAGGTTTTGGAATTGTACACAGGTGAAGTCTTTTCCCTGGAGAATAGACCTTTGTTTTGGAGAAGGCTCTGGGTGGGCTTCATGGCAGTGACTCTTCCCTTCCCTGTGCCAGGGCCAGGAGGAGATCTTGCTCAGATCCTCACTGTGAAAACCTGGTGGGTTCCTGAAAGGGATCTGAAAAATCCAAGACAGTGTGACGCCCCAAGACTGTGGCCCCTAGGAATTTCTCACTCTTACACTAGTTCACACTCAGCCTCTAGCAATTCATCAGAGTTACCATTTAGGTGTTTCTACCAGTTTCCCCGCTCCTGTGGCTGGTGCTCTAAGTAAACAGATCTTGGTTGTCATATCTTTAGGATGCACCTATTTTTCCAGGTTTTAGGATGGCGCTTTGATCTGCTGCCTTAGTTCTATGATAGGTCCAAGAAAAGTTGTTGATTTTCAGTTTGCTTTTTCTTGTTTTAAGGATAGGAGTGGTGGTTTCCAAGATCTTTACATGTCAGCGCTGAGATCTAAGTCTGCTTCAACTCCTAGTCTCTTGTCTTCCATATCCAAATCCTATTGTGTCTATTTCCAAAATATCTCTTGAGACTAGGAGTTGAACTAAAGTTCAGGGTATGGTGACTTTTTGTCTGGATCGTTGCAGTGGTCTCCTGACCATTCTTCTCATCTCCAGTAACATGCTTGTTCAGGAGATCCTCTAGGTCTTGTCTTAGGACTGTCTAGCCTGCTTAGTATAGATATGGCATCCTGCTACTGCCCCTGTCCTCTAGTCCCTTACAATCTGGTAGAAAAGACCAAAGGCTCAGGGTCTGGAGACAATGTTGTGAATGTGTTTTATAAGAACTTCAAAATAATTGCTCTCATTTCCATTGCTTTAATTAAATGATCTCTTTAAACTAGAACATGTTTAAAGATGAAAACAGATCAAAGAGGAATAAAATTCAAGTAGAACAAATTTTAATATATGGCCTTTCTATTTATTGTTGTGAAATACACATTTCTTTGTGATCACACTGACATACCCATAATATTTTGTATTGCATAGAGGAAGGGACTGGATCAAAACATCTTTAATTTAGGTCATGACTGCAATAAAGTCAAGGGGGCTGTGATGTGACACATGTTCTCTCTGAGCATACATGAAGCTGGGCGTGAGTAAGCTGAGGGCCCATGGCATAGGCATTTGACCTATTTACGACCTCAGGCGCTCTGAATTCACTTCCAAAGACCAGATGAAGTGATAACCATAATGTGTCAACAGTCCAGAATTTAGCTGGCCCTGGAGATGCTGCATTAGTGTCCTATGGGTGAAGTCTAAATTAGATGGCAGTCAGGTATGTACACAGGATCGGTCATTACTGTGGGCAGATGTGCACAGCTAATGGCTGGCAGTGGGGATTGCTGCAGGGGGAATTCCCTGATAAAAATGAGTTAAAATGAGACAATGGATTATCCAGAAGGGTGCTTTTCCACAGACTACACTTTTATTGGTGAAAGCAATCAAAGGAAAAAAAAATCAAGTCATTAAAAAAGAGAGCTGCTATAATGTATTTATTTAATATTATCAGTATAGCACACAACTGTATGCATAGATATGAATTTATTTCTCTTAGTCTGAGTAAGCTAAAGAAAATACTGCTTCTATTCTTTTCCAAATAAATGTAGATGGGAGGCTGGTACATTAAGGCAATGTAGGAATCTAATGTACAGGGGCAGAGGGACTACTTGCAAAAGACTGAAATCTTTATGCATGTAAGCCAAACTGCCCATGATCTCATTACACCACGGAGAGCTTGCAAGCATAGCTCCCAAATCACAAAGAAAAATCAGCACACAAGTGACCTGTGTATTAGCATCTCTGCAAATCTCAGGCAGAAGCTGAGATTTATATACACTTTACACACCCCTGAGGAAATACCCATTTTATGCCATTGATAGGTCAGATGTATTTTCCTTTGTGAAATGTGATCAGAATGTAGTTAGAAGAAAATATACTGTGTATTCAAAAGCAAATAAATGGTATTTTAAAAAACTCCTTGGTAATTTAGAATGGGCAACAATATCAAATTAGTGGAATGGTATGGAAGGGTTATTAGTGTGTGACTGGGACTATGTGGTTATATTTGCTGCAGTGCACTGATTTACTTCTAGAGTTGAATGGAAGATTTCACATGTCCAAAAAAACTTTTTCTCTGAATATGATTACTAATGTGATAAGATGTCTCACATTAGATAGTGTGATTCCTTGAAAGTGCCAGTATGGATTTGAATCTTTTTTTTCTTTTTCTGAACCAATCTTATATGGAAGCAAAGAAATAAAGATGGCTTTCAGGAACAAATACACGTATTTCTAATACAACTTGCTAGAGTAATCACACAGACTGCTATTATTCTACTGTGTACATTTTACTGTAACAAAGTGATTAATATGCTTCAAAATTTGAACTTATGGACTGAACTATTTTAGTGTCATGTCATCAAAATACACAAAAACCTGACAAATCTAATTTCTAAAAAGTAGTAAAAAATTATATGTGTATTTATAATGTGTAGGCATTTGAATGGATTGTGTGACATAAGCGTGGACAATTATATACAGGAACATGAATAAAACATGTTTAAATGCATACACAAGGCAGACACCAGCCAAAATAATTGTAGATGTGCATGATGAATTAGGATGAAAATTCATCCTTTAATCTCTTCTAGACTTTGGATCACAATATTTTATAGAAGACTAAATACTTTATGGGAAATATCTGGGGAAAAAGGCATAATCTATAACCTGTGAACTACAAGGATCTTAATCCTTAGTTTTATGTGAACCAAAAAGATGAATAAAACATTGTTAGTGTTTTTAAACCTCTCTGAAGGGGTCCAAAGAGAGGATGGATTAGTGACAATGGATTTAAAGACAGGATTAACAAGGGTTGCTCCTGAACTGAAGGCATTAGAAGCCAACTTTACAAAGTATTGTATTCTCACAAGTGGATTTGGGCGTAATTTGGGACGACTGATGGGTCCTAAGGAACCAGTAACCCATAGCTTTGCTCTGGTATTTGTCAAAATCTTACAAAATTGAAGAATTGTTTAGAGAAAAAGAAAGTTTGTAGGTGCCCACTAAGTATTAAAACAAGACATGCGACTGTTCAACGAATGGCCCCAAATTCGTTGATACTCCACCCGTTGAGAGAAGGAGTCTGTGATCCCCGCCTTTGAATCTAGGTGGGTGTGTGACTGCTTCAGCCCCTTGGATGCAGTGAAAGTGGTGCCACTTGATTCTGAGGCTTGGTCAGTAAAGGCCATACAGCTTCCACCCAGTTCGACTCTGGACGAAACCAGCTGCCATGTAAGGACGTCCTGTCACCGTGAGACTGCCAGGCTGGAGAGACACATATAGGTGCACTAGTTGACAGGTAGCATTGACTGCCAGCTGTGAGTGAGCCGACGTGGACGTCCACTTGAGACTCCAGATGGCTGCAGTATGCATTTTTGCAAAGACCCAGGCATTGAGGTGCACAGACAAGCCATGCTCTGTTTTCTTTGTCCAAATTTCAACCCATAGAAGGGTGAGAATAGGCCGGGCGTGGTGGCTTACGTCTGTAATCCCAGCACTTTGGGAGGCTGAGGTGGGCGGATCACCTGAAGTCAGGAGTTCGAGACCAGCCTGGCCAACATGGCAAAACCCCATCTCTACTAAAAATACAAAAATTAGCCAGGTGTGGTGGTGGGTGCCTGTAATCCCAGCTACTCAGGAGGCTGAGGCAGGAGAATCACTTGAACCTGGGAAGTGGAGGTTGCAGTGAGCTGCGATCACACCACTGTCCCCCCCCCCGGGCCCCAGGGGAAAGCCCTTTTCCAAAAAAAAAAAAAAAAAAAGGTGAGAATGATCAAATTGTTATTTTATATTTTATTCTGCTAAGTTTTGGGGTATTTGGTTTGTAACAGTAGTGACTGGGACAAACCAAGATTTCCTCAACTTATTTTAAAATAATTATTACTTGGGGAACATGTTAAAAATAAATGCCTGCATTTTACCCATGGAAATTTCTGTCTTGATAATCTGAGGATGGGCTGAGGGTGGAGAAATCTGTTTTTTCTTTCTTTCTTTCTTTCTTTCTTTTTTAATATTCCTTGCACCACTCTATGGAGAAATCTGTTCTTAACAAACAGTATGGAAAATTAACTCTGTGAAAATGACTCTAAGATGCCACATGATTTGTTGGCCAATTTTGATCTATAAATTTTTCATGACAAACATATTTCTCTAATTACTTGGAATGGGCCCATGGGCCCACTGTTTTCCTTATTTTATGATGATGCAACACACCACTTCAGGGGATGTCTGTCTTTCTAGTCCCACTTGTGAAAAAGCAGCAAACAAGACAAGCGCACTCTCATTTAGCGCTAATTCAGAGTAGTGAGAGGCCAACGAGGCTTGGAATAGGTGGGGAGTTTTGTGGAGAAGGTGTGTTTGGAGTAAGGTCTTTGACACTGACAGCATTGGAGCTGGCTTAGGGGAGAAGGAAGATGTCACAGGTGGCAGATGGCAGCAGGAGGATGGTAGAAAGTGGGTGGAGAGGCCACCTGGCTGGAGCCTTGGTGGTAGGGCAGAGATGCCGGGTAGGATCCATCAGACAAAAACCAGGAGATATCTTTTCTCCTGAGTTCCCAGCTTCTATCATAGCTCTAGGGGTACTTTATTGTACTTGTGTATTATTACTGTTCACTCTAACAACAACAATGGCAACCTAAGCCATCTTTGACTGCTGTCTGTGGGTGCATTGCACTTGTTTTGCCCACATCTGTCTCTTGCCTTTCTAGTGCAAAAATAATGTCGTATTCCTCTTTATCCTGTGATTAGCTTGATGCCTGGCACATGGCAGGCATAGTTATAACTATTTGTGGAGTAATAATAAGAGAAAATGATAAGAGATCATATTTAGGGGGCACTTGCTGGGCACCAAACCATGTGGAAGGCACTTTAAATGGATTCTCCTATTTAATCCTAACAGTAAATCTATCAAGTGTAAGATCATTATTCCCATTTTACTGAATGGGTAATGAGGCTGATTGGCAACCTGCCCAAAGTCATGCAGATGGCGAATAGTGGTCCCTGCATTCTGACTTGGAGAGCTGGACACCAGAACTTGACTCAATGAATTAATGAATCTGTGAAAGAGAATGCATTGTCTGTCACTCTTGAATTCTCCATCAACTGCCTGGGACACTCCTTTTGCCCTTCCTTGCCTAGCTAACACTGACTCATCCTGCACTGCTCTTTCCTCCTGGGGGCCTACAATGGCAGGGCCTTAGCTGTCCTCACTACTTCCCTTCCCTCTCTACCTCCTCTTTCATTGCTCACACTGAAGTTGAAATTATTTGTTTCATGTCTCCCCTTCTATCTAGACTGTAAGCATCATGAGGGAAGGGTTCACGTCTGTCTTATTCCCTTATCACGGCTCCCTCAGCTCCCAGCATGGGGGTGGCACATGGCAAACTCCCAGTGCAGTGTTCCTGATTCATATCCTTTATGTGTGTAGTGCATACTACATGCTAACAGGGTGGTATGTCAAATATTCCAGTGCACACAGTGTTAAGTACTGGGGATACAGAAATGAGGAAGCCATGCTGTCTATTTTCAGAGAGCTCAATATTTATCTGGGAGACTGAGCAGGAAACAAACAGATGCAAGCCTCTGAGTGGAGGCCGAGGCAGGAAAATTGTCAGAAAATGCAGGCAAGATGAGGAGATTCTTGAGCTGCCCTTGCAGGATAAGTACTGGCTAGTCAGATGAATATGGGAAGCAGGGTTTGGAAGGGTACTCTAGGCAGAGGGAACAGTGTGGGTGGAGGTTCAGGAGTGTGAAAGGACAAGGTACGCTCGTGTGATGGCATGAAGATTGGTGATGCTGGAAGCAAGGGTATATGGGGCCATCACAGGACATGAATCTGCCAACAGCAATGGGGATAAGCCATGAAGGACTCGATCAGGTGTGATGAGATTTTAAGGAAATGGGAGTGTCCTTGGATATCACTCATTCAACCAACATTTAGAATAGGTTCTTAAGGAGAGGCTTGAGTAATATGTGGTGGTGCTCTGGGAGGTCACACTGACTAGCAGCACCTCTGACATTTGTTGGGGGACAGAAATTGTGCTAAATGTACTGCAGTGCATGGAACAATTCAACACAACATGCCGTGAGAACCCCAGTAGAGAAACACGGCATAAAATCTCTAACTAAAAGCTTGAAAGAAAGTCCCCAAATATTTACAGTGTCCAAGAAGTGAATAATTTTATATATTTAGCAAATCTTATTAATAAGGGAAGAAAATATTTTCTCTTGACCCTCTCTGTGCGTCAGACTTACAGGGAATAATTTATTTAAGGGTTGATTCCACAGAAATCTAAAACGGTAGTATTTTAATTTTTGTATCTGAATCAAGCATATTTTAATCTTCTAGTTCTTCATACAATGTATTCATTTATTCTTATGGTCATTCATTTGGTCAACAAATAGTTATTGAACACTTTTTGTGGGTAAAGCACTGCTCTAGGTTTAGGAGATACAACATGAACAAGATAAGCCAAGATTCTGTCCTCATACAAGAGGGAGTTTACAACCCCAAGGTTCCAAAAGGATATAAAACACGAGACAGATGACTTAATTGCTTTTTCTTTTTTGCAGGCCAGAATTATTGATGTGAGATTTCTGAAAATATAACTAGTGCCACATTTCTTTATAACTAGACAAGCTTGTATCCCCATGGGTGTATGCGTTGCCCATGCCTTGCAAGAGAGGTAGATGTAGCCAATGTCGTTACTGCCAATAGTGCACACATACCTAGGACTGTCTTGGGGCTAGGAGAATTGAGGATTTATTTAAAACTGGGAGAACAAGAGTTAGCACCTATAGGAAATCTTGCCACTTCAGTTATATTAACTGTCACAGATATTTCAGCATAAAATCCACGGCTAAAAGGACACTAGCATTGACATAACTGGTTGCAAAAAAGGCAAAATCCAAAGGCTGCCCAGAATCCTTTCAAAGCAGCCTTGATTTCACTCTATTTCTCTTCATTTTTCCACACCTCTTTGCTGGGGGCAACCAGGCAAGAAGAAGAAAGATACATGGGAGAGAAGGAGGGTGTTCATTGTTATGTCATCATCATTATTATTTTATGTATTTTTTGTGTTTGTGGTACTTCAGATAATATTCTTCTTAATTTGATGGAGCAGAAGAAAGAGAGCTGAGATAGTTTCCTAACCACTAGCTCGATGTAATTGAGGGAGAGACCAAGGGAAACATTTCCTACTTACAACTAAAGCCAAAGACACAAAAGGTAGAGAGATACCATGAAGCCACAGTTAATCACACCGAGTGCTTACTGCTGTGGCAGATACTTTGTTGAGCTATGACCTGTTTTGCCTTTCCTGTGCGCAAAGAGCAGGGGGCCACTCTTTGGGTCCACTTGCCTCAGGGAAAGTTTGGACCAGAAGGGAACTTCTCTTCTTGTCTTTGGTGAAAGCCTTAACTTGTTGAGGCGATTATACTAACATGCCCTGGATGTCAGGAGACAGATTAAGAGGACAGGTGAAAGAAGGAATAACAGGAGAGACATGGGATCCTCCAAGACTGACCAGATCTTGGAGTAGTGGGTACCTGTGCTCTGTTGCCATAAAAAGTGGCAGGAGGTGACAGGAGGGGAGAGGAAATATGGAAAGCTAGATCCTAAGCACAGAGTTTGCCAGTCAAGGCAAAGATTTCATGGTCTATTTTGACACAAGACCACTGGGGTCAGTGTCCCTTTATAAACAAAGTGAGCCTGGACTGTAAAGAACCAGCTGTCATCAGAGGGGTGGAAAACTGGAAGCCTATCTCTACTTTCTGGATACCATGTAAGCCTCTTAGGTTTCTGTAAGATTCTGGAGAGAGTAAGGTGTCAAGAACTGTGAAAGGTCTCAGAGCTTACCCTACCTGCAAGCTGATAAGTTAACTTATGATTGTTTCATAAATCTGGCAGACATGAGACTCTTGGGGCAGAGATGGAGGGTAGTTTATTACTCACAGCAATACCAGCAGCCAGTGTATTAGCATTTTTGCATTGATTCCCTGGGCCCCAGTGCCCATAGCGTGATGTGAACAGGGCTGGATGATACCTGCACATGCAATAGGTTGCATGACAGGAGAGGACCTCTGAGCTTAGGGATCGCCAATCTTGTATCATGGGCATTCAACATGCTTGCCCTTTTCTCTAAAGGAGACACCATCGCTACCTTTCAAGGCTGTTTGCTGTGGAAATATTTTTGAAAAGATCATCAGAGACAAAGGGCAGTCAGTGCCTCACAAAATGTACAGAAACCCAAAAGACCCATGGAGAATGATCTCCCAACAGAAGGGAACTTCAACACGGACTGAGATTGAAATCCTGTCATGGAATAGGGACTTGAAATCAGATTTAGTTTGGTTTAAAGAAAACAAAGAAATATAGAAATATGACATTTCTTAAAAGTAGAGTCCGTGGAATAAATTTTACACCTACTGCATGCTTCACGCGATTTATCTCATGTAAGAGCATGAATTTTGGAGTCAGCCAGATCTGAGTTCAAATAATGGTCACCACTTCCTAGACAAGTCATTTAACTCTTCAGCTTCTGTTTGCTCACCTGTGAAATGGTACTAATAATTTCTGCCTCCAATATGATTGAGGAATCGGTGAGGTGATGCACGAAAAGAGCTTAGACAAGCTTGTCCAACCTGCAGCCCATGGGCGCCATGTGACCCAGGGTGGCTTTGAATGCAGCCCAACACAAATTTGTAAACTTTCTTAAAACATTATGAGATCTTTGTGGCATTTTTTGATTTGTTTTTTAGCTCATCAGCTGTTGTTAGTGATAGTGTATTTTACGTGTGGCCCTAGACAATTCTTTTTCCAATGTGGCCCAGGGAAGCCAAAAGATTGGACACCCCTGGCTTAGCCTATTGTCTGGCATAGAGTAGGTGCAAAATCTTTGGGAGCTATTCATATTATTTAAAAGCACAATAAATGTATATGGGAAATGTAATACAATAAGTGTATGAGGGAGATAGGGCAATTGAAGGTAGGAAAAGAGAGATTTATTTTTCAAGTCTTCTGCCTTATCTCTGAGATTCTCATTCTTTTGAATTGGAAAGCTTTTTCACTGCCATTTAGGTTGGAAAAAAATTCAAAATTTCCTACCAGTACCTCTCATGCTTTTCTCTGAGTTGATATATGATATAGAAACATTATTACTTTACAGAGAAAATCAAGCCTAAAGAATAGGAAGGCCTTAAAATGCAGGTTGACCCAAAGACATAAAATTAGAACAATGGACCCAGGCTGGGATTATAGGAGTGAGCTACCATGCCTGGGCCAGTAAGGATAAAAATTATTTTTCATGTGTGCCACGATGTGAAAAAGGTTACAACGCAGAAACCCATTCATCTGGGAACCCATTTATTGGCCAATGCCAGGGTGAACCTGGAGACCAGAATGAAGTCCTACCAATGTCCAGGCTAGTGGCTTAAGGCTGCTTGTGCTTCCCCAGTTTAGGGCAAGAGGGCTAGCCTGATGTTGGACTGGAGCAGAGACAGATTTCAAAGTAAAGACTTTCCTGGATTTAGGTTTGAAGAAAGAAGTCAGACAAAGCCAAGTTGACCACAAAACCACCCTCTCTTTAGGGCTCTTGTGGCTGTGCTTACAGCGTCTAGAACTCATTAGCCGATCATTCCCCACTCCCACATTTAGGTAGCTTTGTTCCTTGCTGAAGTTCAAGAACATTTGGAGTCTGTTCTGCCACATCAGATTGCAGAATTTTTTAAAAAATTGAGTGGGTTAAGTAACAAGCTCAGATAATCATGCTCAGCCCTTATACCAGCATTTGAGTCATTTATTAATGCAGGGACATTAATCTGCTCTATTATAACTACAGGATGATTACCCAGATGATGTGTGAAACTCTTTCTAAATTTATTTTCTTTCTTTAGTCCAACATAAGATCTAACATATGGGTGCCTTTGCCATGGACACATGTGGATGAGGTCAGTTATGAAGTAAGCAAGAACTGATTGATACCTGGGTGTGATTTTAAGGATCAATCCGTCAATAAGTACATTAAGGCCTTCTATGACTGGAACAAGCCATTAGGGGCACAGGGACAAATGAAGTAAAAACCGTAGGCACCAGCCCCAAGGGATAGCAAGGGAAGGAGGGCCAAGCTAAGGACTCATTTGAGTAGGTGAGAACTTGGAAACCCATGGAAGTGAGACCCTCCAGTGTGGAGGAGCCTGGCAAGGTCACCTGCATGACCTTGTGTGCACCTAAAAGACAAGAGAGTATTTTTTTTTTTAAATCAATTTTTATTTCTTTTTTTAAAAAGTAGAGACAGGGTCTTGCTATGTTGCCCAGGCTGGTCTTGAACTGCTGGCCTCAAGCAACCCCCCTGCCTTGGCCTTCCAAAGTGGTGGGATTACAGGCATGAGCCACCATACCTGCACCTGACCAAAGACAATGGTTTATACCTCTGACTTGGAACTTAAGGTTAAGGATTCTTGAAAAAAATATTGAATGGTTTCATCCAATGTAAGGTAAGTGTGGAAAGAGGCAATTTTGGGCTTCATCCTTTTTGTTTTTTTGTTTTTTGAGATGGAGTTTCGCTCTGTTGCCCAGGCTGGAGTGCAGTATCATATTCTCAGCTCACTGCAATGTCTGCCTCCGGGATTCAAGCTATTCTCCTGCCTCACCCTTCCCTGTAGCTCAGCTACAGAAGTGTGCCACGACACCCAGTTAATTTTTGTATTTTTAGTAGAGACAGGGTTATACCATATTGGCCAGGCTGGTCTTGAACTCCTGGCCTCAGGTGATGCGCCTGCCTCAACCTCTCAAAGTGCTGGGTTTACAGGCGTGGAGCTACTGTGCCCAGCCTGGACTTCATTCTTTTAAAAAACAAACCCAAAAAATAGCAACAACAAAAAGAAGGCAAATCTTTGGTTAACTGAGCTGTGATGTGATTTGAGAAAGAAAGAATGATAGATCTAAGATCCATGCTAAGAATTTGTAACATTTCTTATCTTTTAGGCTTTCTGCATTTTTTTTTTCTCCACAGTGATTATCAGTATGCTTTGGGGAAAGAAACACATTTCAGGAGATTGGGGGCTGGTAACTTGTTACTAACAGGAATTCTAATACTAAGTGTTCAGCTGTTGACTCTGCTGGACTTACCTCTGTCACTACAAAGCTCTGCTTCGCACCTTTGTATGTTGGTGACAATTTGTGGGAGGAAATGGGAGCCACATCTCACACTGGTGACGTGGGCTGAAGAGAATAGAATGGAGGAAAGAGGCAAAATAGAGATAGCGAGAACTACTGAAAGCAGATAAAAGGGAACCAGGGAAACAGAATTCTTTGGGGAGTCCTGAGATAGTGGGGGTGATGTTAATTCATGCTTGAGGATTTTTTTTTTTTTTTAATTGAAGCTTACGCTGTCTCAACACCCTTGCCCCCACAGTGCCAGAAAGTTTTATGGGGACATCTGATGGCTAATTATTTGGTTACAAAGGCCCCTGTGTTTTTCTCTGAGCAACAAGGAAGGAGTGGTGGGTACTACCCACCAGTTAACCCACCACTTACCCACAGAGACCATCCAACTTAACAACCAACCTTGAAGGAAAAAAACCTCAAGAGATTGAGAGGGTGATATAGGAGAACAGGAGAGCAAGCCGACTTTCCAGCACTGTGGCCTGCAGTGGGGACAAAAAGGAAGCCGGCATATGTGGCTTAAGAAATTAAGAAACCCTTGTGGTTTCCACAGAGAGCAATAGCCGTCATGTGCCATTTGTCCCCACAGAAGGCATCAATTAGCAATGCATGCATTATAAATTCAAAGAAAAGGGGTAAGAGGAGCCACGGAAGCTTCTCGGAAGAGATTTGGCTTCATTTTCATTTGAAAGAGTGAAAGGGATTTGGCTAGGCCAGGAAGAGAAATATTTAATGATAGCTCCCATTCTAAGTATTTCCTATGTGCCAGTCCTGTGCTATTTTACACGTTATTCGATTTAATCCCTGGAAGGCTTATTTAACAACTAAGCAAAATGAGGTTGAGAGAGAGAAAGTCCATTTTTTGATGGGTGGTGTGGCTGCGTTTCATATCTAAGAACCTCGGACGCCCAGGACTGTTTTTAATTGCTATACCTTGTGGTCTCTGTAGTCCAGACCATGTGGTTTTACATGGGGGACAATACTGCTCCCTGGAGGGTATTTTGAAAAGTGGGGGTGGGGGGAAGTTTGGGGTTGTCATGTGAATTGGGGATTCTCTCAGCATTTAGTGAGAGAGATTCAGGGTGCAAAACATTCCACGATATAAGGGCAGTCCTGTGCTGTGAAGAATTGCCCCAAATGCAGATGGTTAAGGAACACTGCAGAGAACAGCATAAGGGTAGTAGGTTAGGCGACTGCAAATGAGGATCACCACCAGTAGGTCCATGGGCGCAGAATGGAGACGTGTCTGGTTAATGTACAGACTCACTCTGGGGAGAAATGTGTGTTTGCTTCTCAAACATTCCACGTCCTTTCCCTCTTCTGCTGGTTGTTCCCTTAAACTGGCTTTTCTTTGCACAGTTCATTCTTGTCCTTCAGGTTTTAGAGCAAATATAATCTCCTCAAGTAGGTCTTTTTAAACCATGACCCAGCTCATTGCATTATTCTTGTTTTAGTTATCCATTGCTATGTAAAATTGCCCCCAAATTCAGCAGCTTGAAACAACAGGATCTGTTGTTGCAGATTTTCTGTGTGACAGGAATCTGGGATCCAGTGGTTCCAACTCAGGATCTCTCCTGAGGTTGCAGTCAAGTGGTCCGCTGGGGCTTGGGTCATCTGAAGGAATGGAGGATCCACTTCTGAGACTGTTCATATGGTTGTTGGCCACACAGGCCTCTCCAGAGGGTCTCAGTGTCCTCATGATATGACATTTGGCTTCTCCCTCAGAGGGAGACAGAGCATGAGAGTGACCATGGTCACCATGGTATCTTCTATAACCGAATCTTGAAGATAACACGCCATCACCTCCACTATATTCTATTGGCCAATCAGACTGACTCTACAAGGTGGGTCACTGACTCTGGTCACCAACTCTCCAAGATGGCCCCAGTACTCCTGCCTCCAGATATCCATGCCCTTCCCAAGGGTGGTGCACTGGGGCCATCTTGGAGGCTGCTGACCATGGCCCTGCTTATTTTCTTCATAGCACTTATCCCAGTCTTGGATTCTCTTGTTTATTTGTTGATTATTAATCTCTTGCCCACTAGAATGAGGGCAGTGATCTTCATCTCGCTCACTCCTGAATCTCTAGCTCCTAGAAGAGTGTCTGACACAAGAAGTATTGTTGAAACAATAAATACATGAGTGAACCAAATGGTAAAGTATAGGAAGTTACTACCCAACCTCCATTTCTGTCTAAATTTATATTTTTTTAATCACATTTGTTGGTGGTTATGTTGCAAGTTGACTTATAAAATCACTCACTAGAAGAGGCAGGAATATGAAATACATGTTTAGTTTGACTTTTTAACTTGATAAATGATGTAAAAAGAATAACCTATATTTTTAGTCTTTCTTTTGCATTTTACCAAATACAGGCTCTAATAATCAAAATAGCCTGATATAGTACATCATGGTTTTAAAATTGCTTTCACATTTCTATACTTCACTTGATTTTAATGATGCCTCACTTAAATTGATAGAACTTATGTTTGTAGATGAGATATCAGAGGCTTGGAGAGGTCAGTGACTTGCCAAAGGAATACACTTAGCAGGTAACACAGAAACCTAAACAAAGCCTCTGTCACCAAATCAAGGACATTGTCCCTGAGCCCAGGCTGCCTTTGCTTAATGCTTTCCATAATACCTCTATGATAATTTTTAATAATCTTACATAAAATGAATAGCTATTCTAAGAATAACTTATTTTCTTTCAAATGTACATGGACTGTTTCTTGCATACCAGAAAAATTGTATTAGCTTACCATTATGGCATGTGCTTTGAATTGTTTATTTAATTAGTTGTCATTTTTTTCACTGCGTGCTGTATACCAGCACACTGTTAGGTGCTGCATATAAAATGGTGAATAAGATATGCACCTTGATTTTTTTTTTTTTTTTTCAGATGGACTTTCGCTCTTATTGCCCAGGCTGGAGTGCAATGGTGCAATCTTGGCTCGCAACCTCCACCTCCTGGGTTCAAGCGATTCTCCTGCCTCACCCTCCTGAGTAGCTGGAACTACAGGCATGCACCACCACGTCCGGCTAATTTTTTACATTTTTAGTAGAGACGGGGTTTCATCATGTTTGGACAGGCTGGTCTCAAACTCCTGAACTCAGATGATCCACTGCCTTGGCCTCCCAAAGTGCCACTTGATTTTAAAAAATGACATGTCTTGTATTTTCTTTTCCTAATACTAGATGCAACTTAGGTGTTAGGAATTTCTGAAAAATATAGAAATGTTTAAAGAAGAAAACCAAATCACTTATAAACCAACCTCCAAGTGTTAACTACTAACAATTTGGCATGTTTTTCCCCAGTGTTTCATGTGCATGTATAGGTAGTGCCCTATAATACTGTCAAGTAAGAAAAAAATCACGTAGGTTTATTCCACATTTCATTAAATCTGACATAGCCCCTAACCTACTTGGTTTTGGGTTGTCTGGTTGTTCTCATGAGGTTGTAAAAGACCCCAAAAGCTTACGCCATTTGGGAATATTGGGAAGGCTTCTGATTTCTAGCCCATTGTGGCCCCAGCCCTCATGGACCATTCAATGATGGAGGCTCCCAGGTGTTATGGTTCCCAGGGACTGCTGTTCATGCCTCAGGTCTGCATGAGCAATGCCCATGTGGCACATATCAAAGGGGGCCAGGGAGCAGCAGCTCATCCCTGGACTCCTGCATCTCCCCAGGCTTCGAGAATCCAACTCTTTCCTTGAGTCTGGGCCGTGCCCCACCATGACCCTTAAATCATCCCAATCCTATAAAGGTTCAGCTTGTTCACTCTTGCTATGACTGAAACACTAAAGATGTTAACACCTTTAAAAAATAATTTTTATGGATTCTTAATATTTTACATATTTGTGGGGTACATGTGATTTTTTTTACATGTGTAGAATGTGTCATGATCAAGTTAGGGTATTTGGGGTATTCATCACCTTGAATATTTAGCATATCTATGTGTTGGGAAGAGTTCAAGTTCTCTCTTCTAGCTACTTTGAAATGCATAATACATTGTTGTTAACTACAGTCACCCTTCTCTGCTGTTGAACATTAGAACTCATATCTTCTATCTAACCATATGTTTGTACCTCTTGACCAACCTCTCTTCCCTCCCCTCCCACCCACACACCCTTGCTAGCCTTTGTATCTATCATTCTACTCTCTACCTCCATGGATTAACTCCTTTTTGGAGCAATAGAGTCTACAATCTCACAAGCCTTGCTGTTCTTCAGTGGGAGGTGTAGAGGGGAAAATTGCATTCCCAACTCTTTTTAATGATTACTCAGCAGAAATGAAGAGCAGTTGCTATTATTTTATTAATTATGCACGCTACTTTCTATATTTCTTTTTACCTATATTTAAATTTAAATGATACTGAATATAGTTTTGTATCCTGCTTTTAAACCCAATGTTTTATCATTAACACATCCCACATTATTAAATGTTCTATAAGAAACATGTTTTTCCCACTTTTTGATGTTATACAAAGTTCTGAAATCAATGTTTTTGAATATAAATCTTTGTCCAAGCCTTGTGATCAGTTTTTATTTTATTTATTTATTTACCTTTTATTTTAGGTTCGGGGGTACATGCAAAAGTTTGTTACATAGGTAAACTCATGCCATGGGAGTTTGTTGTACAGATTATTTAATCACCCTGGTATTAAGCCCAGTACCCAATAGTTATCTTTTCTGCCCCTCTCCCCACTCCTGCCCTCCACCCTCAAAGAGACCTCAGTGTCTGTTGTTCCCTTCTTTGTGTTCATGAGTTCTCATAATTCAGCTCCCACTTATAAGTGAGAATATGTGGTATTGGTTTTCTGTTCCTGCATTAGTTTGCTGAGTATAATGGCTCCCAGCTCCATCCATGTCCCTGCAAAGGACATGATCTTGTTCCTTTTTATGGCTGTATGGTGTTCCATGGTGTGTATGTACCACATTTTCTTTTTTCAATCTGTCATTGGTGGGCCTTTAGGTTGATTTCACGTCTTTGCTATTGTGGAAAGTGCTGCGATGAACATTTGTGTGCATGTGTCTTTATGGTACAATGATTTATATTTCTCTGGGTATACACCCAGTAATGGAATTGCTGGGCTGAATGGTAGTTCTGCTTTTAGCTCTTTGAGGAACTGCCATACTGCTTTTCTCAATAGCTGGATTAATTTACAATCCCAACAACAGTGTAAAAGCATTCCTTTTTTTCCACAACCTCACCAGCATCTGTTGTTTTTTTAACTTTCTAATAATAACCATTCTTGCTGATGTGAGATGGTATCTCATTGTGGTTTTGATTTGCATTTTCCTGATCAGTGATCAGTGATGTTGAGCTTTTTTTCATATGTTTGTTGGCTGCGTGTATGTCTTCTTTTGAGAAGTGTCTGTTCATGTCCTTTGCCCACTTTTTAATGGGATTTTTTTTTTTTGTAAATTTGTTAAAGTTCTTGTAGATACTGGCTGTTAGACCTTTTGTCAGATGCATACTTTGCAAATATTTTCTCCCATTCTATAGGTTGTCTGTTTACTCATGATCAGTTTTTTTTTTTTTTTTTTTGAGACGGAGTCTCGCTCTGTCGCCCGGGCTGGAGTGCAGTGGCCGGATCTCAGCTCACTGCAAGCTCTGCTTCCTGGGTTTACGCCATTCTCCTGCCTCAGCCTCCGGAGTAGCTGGGACTACAGGCGCCTGCCACCTCGCCCGGCTAGTTTTTTGTGTTTTTTAGTAGAGATGGGGTTTCACCGTGTTAGCCAGGATGGTCTCGATCTCCTGACCTTGTGATCCGCCTGTCTCGGCCTCCCAAAGTACTGGGATTACAGGCTTGAGCCACCGCGCCCGGCCCATGATCAGTTTTTAAAATATATCATGCTTTCTGCTCTTAAAAAGTTCACATCTTGTTTGGGACTGAGGGTGGGACAGGGAGAAAATGAGAAAAATAATTTTCTGGTAGGCAGTAGATTGGACAATGGAGATAGAATACCAGGTACAAAGGTGACACAAATGGGGCAGTCGAAGCAGCAGTGATAGGTTTGCCAAGATGTATTCAGACACACTCCCTTCAGTCGTCTGACAGTCAGTGGTGCATATTTTAGACCTGATCCTGAAAGAGTGGACAAGGTCTTACTACTTGAAGTGTGGCCTCACACCAGCAGCATCAGCAACCTGGGAGTTGTTACAAATGCCAAATCTCAGAACCCATCTGAGACCTTGATAAATTATAGATAGCATCACTCTTATCCCATCCTAAGGCTTTCTGTTCTAACCAGCTGATAAACCTGCAGTTTTAGCTTACAAACTAATTTCCCTTTCCATCAACCCAGAACCCATGTTGGAAAATGCCTGAGCAGTTATTGCTGTTATGATGATGACTATTATTACTATTACCTTGATTTTATGGTGTATATTTTCTTTTAAGAGTTGAGAAAGCTTAAGAAACATTACATATCACTAATCCTTACAATATTACTGTGAAATAGGTAGGTGGCAAATATAAACAAGTATCAATATTATGCTAAATCATACTTAAGTATATGTTGTGAAATTCTGAGTGATCTAATGAAAGCAATATCCTTTTGCTTCCGGTGAAGTATTTTAGTTTATATCTTTTATGGTAAATCACCAAGGCTTGGTGACCTATTATGCTTTTCTTTCTGTTGCCAGTATAAATAATGTTCCTTTTACATTTATATAATATTGGTTTAGGTATATTTTTGTTAAAACTCTAGGCCTGAAGGAGATTTCACAAACATGACCTCAGCAATGCCTCTTTTAGCACCACACATATGAGGAAAGCAGAAGTACTTAGAATTATCAAATGGAATTGAAATCAAAGGCTAGACTTGAAACCAGTCAAATGTGGTTTGAGTCAAATCTGGCCTGAGACTAACTCATCTCTTTATCTTTTTTTTTTTTTTTTAATTTGAGGTTTTAACTTTTAATTTTTTTTTTTATAGACAGAGCCTCGCTCTGTCGCCCAGGCTGGAGCAGTGGTGCCGACTCTGCTCACTGCAAGCTCCGCCTCCCGGGTTCACGCCATTCTCCTGCCTCAGCCTCCCAAGTAGCTGTGACTACAGGTGCAGGCCACCACGCCCGGCTAATTTTGTTTTTTTTTTTGTATTTTTAGTAGAGACAGGGTTTCACCATGTTAGCCAGGATGGTCTCGATCTCCTGACCTTGTGATCCGCCCGCCTCGGCCTCCCAAAGTGCTGGGAGTACAGGTGTGAGCCACCACGCCCGGCCTCTTTATCTTGCTGGTTACTCTATCCTGTTAGATACAAATTTTAAGTCTCCTGCCTTCATTATCATCAGTTCTATCATCTATTTTTTTTTTTTTTTTAGAAAAACAACTAATCTTTAACATTTTAAATAAACTTTTTGAAAGGAAACTTTATATTATCATGCAAATGGAAGACCAGTAAGTACTGCTTGGTATAACATGAAGTAATACTAAAAATAAACACGTGAAACCAAACAATGTTATCAAGTTTTAGTCTGTAGACTTTGAGCCTTGGGGCTGGCTCTCTGTTAAGAATGGGGATTTAGCCAGCACTGCAGTGGTGTTAAAGATATATTGGCACCAAACAGACTATCTTCTTGAGGCAATGAAGAGAATTAACAGAGTTACTAAGGGATTATTTTTCTGACTTTGTAATTCAGTGTTATTTAATGCCTACTTGTGGTACTACCTAAAATCATTTCCTTTAACTCCCATAGTTTTGGACATTAATTCTCAGCTGTAACCAGAGTGGTCTACCTGCAATTCCTCCCAATTATTCCTACTCCTCCCACTAAGTACTTCCTGCGCTGCACCTTTGTAAAGCTTCTCCTACCTTATGAGACTTCTAAAACCATCTGAACTTTTTCGGCATTCAAGGTTGATCTTAAATTCCTCTTAAAGAAGTTCCTTAATTATCTGGGACAGTGGGAATCTCATCATCTTTTAAATTCCTTTTATAGTATTTAGTTCATATTTATCATACAACAACTTAATGGTTGAGAATCTTGTGGGAGAACCTGTCTATGTTATTAGCAAGGTGGTAAGCTTTCTGAGGCCAACATGGCATCTTGATCTCCATCTCAGCACAGTGCCTTGCCAGTAGCAGGTGTTCAATAAATAACTTGCTTATTTGAGCTAACAGTTCTCTGATCCTACTGCATTTATGACTTGACTATCCATTGGCCCACATGGGCTGTATCTACAGTAGATTGGTAGCTCTGAGAGTTCTCATTTGACCTTGTCACTTGGTTCAGTGTCATTACAATAGAAGTAGGAACTTTCAGCAGCCTGGAAGTTATGGTTTGTGCTATTTGTGACTGTGGACAATTTTAGTGACCTTAGAAAAGCCCCATCTAACTCTGAGAAGGTAAATGAAATCATATTGAAACTTTGGGTTTGGATTCAATCTAGTGGCCCATTCATCTAGAATTCATAGAAAGCATTCCTGGAAGAGGCAAGGAAACCATCTTAGACCACCTGACATGGTTTTCATTATTTAAGACATCAGATCATGCTTCTTTCTTCAGTGTGCAGTATTTTCATGCTCTCCCTATCGTGATATGATTACTTTTCAATTTAATCCTTCTCTTTGGGCTCTGCTTGCAAGGTTAATTAACTGTATTTGTTGCATATCCTGAAAGGTAATTGCTTCTTAGATTTGGATGTGATATTCCTCAACAGATCACCAAATTGACAAAAACATTGTTGCCACTGAAATCTTAATATTTCACTTGGGTGAAATTGAAAGTACCAAGATCATTGTGTAAATACTAATAAACTTTCTTTGTTCTTAATCTTCTTTCCTGTTTGAAATCTTCTTTATGTATGGTTACACTTCGTAGTAGGACTTTTAAGATACTTAATGACTGTCAGGAGTTTCTTTAGGAATACACTCTTTCTGCAGAGGTCTTGTTTTCATCTGTAAAATTTTCAAAAACAGAGTACATTTTAAACAATATCAAAGATTAGTGTAAAAGACTGAAACTCACATGGGAACAAAGGATGTCTAATCTAAGCAAGTAAATCCATAGTTCCCTTTTCTTGTTTTTAGTTAGAGTTGTTGAGATTGTATTTTCACAGCCTTTATAAAATTGCCAGTATCAGTAGGAATGTTAAAGGGTTAATCCGTTTCGTTTACTTAAATATTCCAAAGCACGATAAAAACATTTTTGCACCTAAGAGGAAAGATTGTGGGTGAAAAACTGAAGATACATGATTTATCACTCCCCTCACAAATAAAATTTATTCATTGCATCCACCAGCCATCACACAGATGGTCAGAAAATTGGCTTTGTGTAGGGATGTGGATTCAGGCATGAATATTAATATGAGACAGATGTAAACGCATATTAATATGCATTTGCTTTGCATGGACTGACTTTACAATATTTTCATTAAAGAAACTGCATTTGAAAAAGAAAGTATAGGTCACCTTTTACAAAGCATAAAATTGTATAGTGCAATGTATTTGTTGGCTCTGGAAAACTGCTGTTGAGACGAAGTGGAAATATTAACGTTGAATCTGTGGTTGGATGTTTACAACAGAGGCATCAGACCGATTTTGCTCCTCTGGATTAAAATTAAATGATATTTTCTAACTTTAACCACTGGATGCAGGCTGCCACTTGGGCAACCTAGGAAGCAAAGTCCTGTTTGGATATGATATATGGACAAGTATAAATCATGACCCTAAGAGAAACTAAACTATCTAAAATAATCCATTCACATCTAAAACACAAATTTTCAGTGTGAGGTTGCAGTGATGGCAGTGATTCATAAAAATATAAGATTTATGCAGGCACGGTACTTTGGGAGTTTTTTTTTTTTTGGTGCGGGACAGCATTTACGCTGACATCAGCGCCAGCATCTGTGCTCTGTTAGTATCTGCTTATGGTAGCATTGTGCTTCCTTCCCAAGTGGAAGGAGAGAACGTGATATTGTAAAAAGCTATTCACATGCTTGCTGCTTTGTACTCACAAACCATTCACAGGGTGTTTTGCCACTAAAATACTGCTTACTGGAGAGAACAGCAGCTTTCTTCTGTTTGTGAATCCCTTTAAAACTGCTGTGTTGGCTCTTCAGACAAACATGATTACATTCCAGCACATGAATGCGCAAGTTAATAATTATAAATGATCTGTTATTGATTATTCACTTCAGCGGTTTCACTAATTCTTACAAAACCTCCATGAAGCTTCTGGATTCCATTCTCTAACCCTCATTTCTCCCCTCAGACCTCTTCATGCCTTTACTGCTGCCACCCATTCAACAAATTCATCTGGAAGTCCAGCGATGTGTCCAAAAAAAGAGGCAAAATCTCCTACCCACTGCATCCCCTAACTAGCATGGTCTAGTGCAGTAAGCATGGACTCTGGAGCAAGGAAGCTTTGGGTTTAAATCCTGGCTTTGCTTTTAACTGGCCATGTGATGTAGGCAAATAATTTCACTTTTCTGAGCCTCAGCTTCTTGCTGGGTAAACAAGGGGATAGTTTTACCAGTTTCCACAGTTATCTTTATGTATCAAAAGGGAAAACTTACAGAAAATGATCAGTATGCTTGACATGTAGCATGTTCTTAGATTTCTTTCCACAGTTTTCTGTTTCTTTCTTTTCTACTTCTTAGCTTTCTTGTCATTGTTTTCTATGTCTTCTCTTTGATTTCCAGCTCCCTAGGTTGTAAGCCTTCAAACTTGGAATGAATGACACCTTGGGCTTGGTGTATTGGGGATGCCATTTCTTCCATCACTCTCTTTACTTGGTTACTGTTCATTTCTGTTTTTCATTTATTTCACCCTCATAATTCTGCTTTAGCCTGTACTATACCCTCTCCTGATCTTTTGTTACACAATAGTTTTATAACTGGCTTCCCCACGTCCTCATCTAAACCATGGGACAGGTTGACTTTTCCTAAGTATAGCACTGGTCAGGGGTCTCCTTTATTTAAAATCTTTCAGTGAAATTCTAATCCTTAGTTGGCAGCCAGGGTGTTGCTAAGCCTCTAAACTACTCTTTCAGGCCAGTGTCTGTCTTCTTGAGGCACAGCTCTAGGGCTGGAGCTAAGTGTGCTTGTCCACTGTTTCCCAAACCTGCTCTCACCTTTTTGCCTTGGCCATTGCTTGGATTCCGTCTGGGAGAGTGCACCCCTGCACACCCCAACCTGGTGAATTCCTTCCCATTCAAATAATTCATCCTCCAGGAATTTGTTTTCTCTGCACACATACAGTATTTGGTTTTAGTCCAACAGATGTGTGATGGTTAATTTTATGTGTCCACTTGGCTGGGTCACAGGATGCCCAGATATCTGGTTAAACATTATTTTTGGGTGGGTCTGTGAGGGTGTTTCTGGAAGACATTACTATTTAAACCGGGGGCCTGAGTAAAGCAGTTTTCCCATCCCAGTGTGGCTGAACATCATCCAATCTGTTGAGGGCCTGAGTAGAACAAAGAAATATTCTCTCTACCTGGCTTTCTTAAGCTAGGACTTTAGTTTTCTCCTGCCCTCTGACGGGAACTCATACCATTGGCTTCCCCGGTTCCTAAGCCTTTGAACTTGGACCGAATGACACCATTGGGTTTCCCGGGTCTGAAGCTCGCAAATGGCAGTACAAGGGACTTCCCAAGTCTCCATAATCATGTGAGCCAATCCCTCATAATGAATTCTTGCTATCTTTATATCCTATTGATTCTGTTTCTTTGGAGAACGCTGACTAATACAAAATACTTGTTGAAAAATTTCACAAGCACTTTCATAGCCCTCTAATTTATTCAACCTTTATTCCAACTCAATCATGCATCCATTCTATAGATGAGGAAACTGAGCCACAGAGAGTAGGTACTTCCCTTGGTCACATGGCTGTTAGGTGAAAGATTCAAGATTGTAACCCAGACAGTTACTTTGGCTGTAGAATCGGCAATATTAGCCTCATGTGTTCTGGGCCATGCTGCTTCTCAACTTCAAAATTTTAAATATTTCATGTGTCTTCCCACTAGTCTTGTTCCTATTAACATATTACTACAGTTCTCTACCAAACCATCCATTAACCAAAAAAGAAAACACCAACAAGATATCTTTTGGCTGAATTATTGAATCATTTAGCTTTCTTTGACATGTTTGAGTCAGAAGATTAAAAGCAATGTTTTTCTGAAAAGCGTTCTGGATGGGCTATATATGTCTATATATTCATATATATTTAATGCAATGTATATAAAATACAGTGTAAAATAATAAAATATATGTATCAGATATTTCTTCATATATTTGCATATTATATGTTCTTCAAAGACTGATATGATACAATATTTTGACTCTGGTTCTATAATTCTTATGTATCCTTTGCACAAGTAGTTCATAAACTGCGGATTTTTAACAAGATGGGACATCTTGCATTAAGCAGGCAAAGAACCTTCCTGTGCCTTTAGGCACTCAGTAGTTTCTGGGTAGAAAACAAGCTTGTTTTTCTCACTGCCTTATTTTCAATGTCTAGCATATTGCCCAGAATATGGCTAGTAAACAAATGCTCAAAGAACTATTCTATTTCTTCCTGTTGTTCTAAGTACTCTTAGTAATAAGTTATTTATATGTTAATGTATTCCTGCCTGTTTGTTATGATCACCCTTGGTGTGGCTCCTAAAGTTCCAATACAGAGTTCTCCATCTAGTCACTTCCAAAGAAACAAAGGAATGCATCTTTATTTCCCACTTGAGGAAGGCTGAACATCATAGCAAATAGAGCCCAGGGTGATTGCAGAATATATTTAATAGGTCCCTTGACCCCACTTCTCTCCATTTGTACAGGCATCCATTTTTAAAAGCAGGAGCTCCTAGTCAGGGACATGAATGCTTCAGGAGATTCATGGATAGGCTTTGGGGTCCATGAGATTGCTATAATTGTATACAGAATTTTTGCAAATTTTTTTGGGGGAAGAGACTCCACAGATTTTTTCAAAAGAACTTCTCATTTTATCCTCATTTGCCTTTTTAAATAATAAAAGTAATATATTCATACTATAAAAATTCAAACTGTACAGAGAATATCAACTAAAAAAATTCAAGAGCACAGAAGTATATCAAATACAAAGTTAGAAGCCCTTTTTATTTGCTTTTCACTCTTTTCATCCTCAGCTGCCCTCCTTATAAGGGGATCAAACTGTCATTCTATTTGGAAATTGAGTTTAGTAATACGAGTACCCATTTCTCTATCAGTATATGTATCTTCTTAAAACTTTATTTTGCAGTAATTAGAGATTCACAGGCAATTGAAAAAAAGGAGGTCCTGTGTTTCCTCCAAAGGTAACATCTTACATAACTATAGTGCAGTACCTAATCAAGGAAACTGACATTGATGCAGTCCAGGAGCTTATTGAAATTCACCAGTTTTACATGTACTCGCATGTATGTGCATGTGTCTGCGTGTGTGTGTGTAGCTCTATGCAATTGTATTACATGCAGATAAGAGTAACCACCAACATGGCCAAGGCACAGAACTGTTCTGTAACCACAGAGATTCTTTCTGTTACCCCTTTTATAACCACAGCCACCTCCTTCCCTGCTATTTCTAATCCTTGGCAACCACTAATATTCCACTAATATGGTCTTCATCTCTATAATTTTATTTCAAGAATGTTATGTAATGGAATCATATAATTTGCAGTCTTGAGATTCACTTTTGTTTTTTAACTCAGTGTTGTCCCTTGAGATTCATCCAAGCTGTTAAGTGTATCAATAGTTCCTTTCATTTTATTACTGAACAATATTCACAATCGGGATGAACCATAGTTTGTTTAGCCATTTGCCCACTGAAGGCCACCTAAATTGTTTCCAATTTTGGGCTATTACAAAAAAGCTGCTATGAACATTCGTTTACAGGGTTTTGTGTGGATATAAGTTTTCATTTCTTTGGGATAAATGCCCAACAGCGCAGTTGCTAGATCACATGGTAAGTGCATGCAGCTTTATAAAATGCTAAAAAACTATCTTGGGGTCCATAGCTTTCTCACAGGTTATCAAGGGGGCTGTGACTCTAAGATGGTTGAACCAAATTGACATGACACAAATTTGGCCTGGGACCCAGGATAAATTTACTTGAAATTGTTAAATAAGGAAACTGCTCTCTTTTCAAGTCTTTCTTCTGCTGCTCATAGGCATGTCATACTAAAACTTGAACAAGTTCTTTGATTACATTTCCTTGTTATTGACAACTGTAGTCCTAACTCCTCCTATTCATCTTCCAATCTTCTCAGCATTGATTTATCTGCAAAAGAAATCAGCTTCAACTCTTGCTTTCTAGGATTTTGACTGAATTTGTCAAGCTATTATTATTTATTTACTTCACTGACATTCCACAACTGATTGTTAGTGTCTTCTCTGTTAATTGTGTTTGATAGAAAGTTAAGCTCTGTCTACTTGCTCTTGCATTGCATTCCCATGTCCTGTTAGTGTAGCTAATTGAAACCCAATATTAACTAGTATCCTTTTTGATGCATGGTAAAATTTAAAAGAAATAAACTTTGCTTAGGTTGGTGGTATGAGGTGTATTTTCTAGAAAAGAGAAAGATGATGATAAAAATTGATTAAAACCAAAATGATGCAGGTTTAGAATTTTTTCTAAGTTAAGTCTTCATGGGTGCTTCATTACATGTAAGTCTGTATGGTTGCATCTGAGTCTGGGATCCAATGTCCAGTGATACCTTGTCATCTGAATTAGACAACTTATGCTCTGGATAGTACTTTCAGTTTGCTGCAGCTGATTTTTATCAGAGCCTCATCCTCACAGATAATCTAGCCTGACAGCAAGTCTTCAACATCTAGGCTTTTTTTCTTTTTTTTTGATCTTGGCTAAAACCTGATTAGATTCCAATGATTGTGAGGAAACTGTAGAAAGGGCCTTTGTCATTTTCTTATTTTCTCCTTCTTTTCAGCTAATGTTTATTGAGAGCTAATTAAGTGTCAAAGATGGTGCTGAGCATTTTGAGTGCATTATCTCATTTAATATTTACATCAACCTTAAGCACTTAGGCCGTGGCTGTCTTATCTGAACCTTTCCATCCCTGTAAGACAAGGGTCCCCAATCCCCAGGCCATGGACTGGTACTGGCCCATGGCCTGTTAGGAACCAGGCCACACAGTGGGAGGTGAGCGTGGGCAAGTGAGCATTCTGGCCTGAGCTCTGCCTCCTGTCAGATCAGCAAGGGCATTGGACTGTCATAGGAGCGCAAACTCTATTGTGAATTGCACTTGTGAGGGATCTAGGTTGCGCACTTCTTATGAGAATCTAATGCCTGATGATCTGAGGTGGAACAGTTTCATCCACAAACCATTCCCTTCTCCCACTGTCCATGGAAAAATTGTCTTCCACAAAACCAGTCCCTGGTGCCAAAAAGATTGAGGGCTGCTGCTCCAAAACATGTTGACTGGTATTCCCAGCATACTGAGTGCTCAAGGCCAGTGGGTGGCTCTCTGGTGTGCTGTATTTCTCAGCCTCCCTCAGCTGAGGGATTAGCTCAGGAGGGCTAGTTGAGTTTGTTCCCAATCTGTTTTTCAAATGTGTAGTGTTGTTGAAATGATATGAATTTATTAAATATTATATACAATAATGATATAGGAATGGGAAAGGAAGAAGTGTTGTTTTTATGAAAACCAAGTGGAAATTTCAAAGGTCTTGATAAGGAAAGTCATTAAACAAGTTGCTCTTAACTTTGGGAAAAAGTAAGAAAATCTGAAAGTATTTTTCACTTAGGTTGTTTTACAAGTGTTTGTATATTCTTATTCCTCAAAAAAAGTAGAGCTGGAAATTGTAGATACATTATGGATATGGTTTCTGCAAGAAAGACAACCCTTTAAGATTTATATCCCACCTGACAAAAAAAAAAAAATTGGTACTATTTCAAAAGCTTAGTGAATGTTCACTGGTGTGTTTTTAGTTATTGTAGAATGTTTTAGGTATATTTATATCGTTTTGGGACTCCTCTTTTAACTGATGTTATAACCGCTTCTAGGACTGAATTATGCAGAATAAGGATCCTGCAATACTACCATTGCATTTTACTAAAAGGAAACTGAAACTTAGAGAAGTTATGTACCTTGTATTTTTTTACCAGACAACTCCATGATACCCCATGGGATACTGCAAAAGTGAGATTGGATATACATTCCTTAAATGTCAGAAAACTGCTTGATTCTGTATCAAGTTTTTTTTAAAACCTTAAAAAATATTAACCTATTATATGCATTTTGATGCTTAAAAACCATTTTGATGGTGGTGATAAATCTAAAGCATTGTAATATTTTAATTAAAATACTCAGGAATTTAAAATACTGAATAGAGAAAACAGCAGATTACAAACAGTACATATAATGTAAATCAAATTTTTGGGAGAATTGTATACATATATATATCTTTAATTTGGGGGAGAATTTTGTATATATATTTCTGTGTGTGCATATACATACAGACCAAAAGGATTTGGTCTATTTTATTATACCAAGTGTTAATGATTGTTTTTGTTTGTGAATTGTGAGAGGAGAAATTACTTATTTCTTCTGTTTTTCTGTATTTTTCAAAATTTCCTCCATGCACACATAATATTTTTACAATCATTCAAAATGTCCTGCAAACCAATCATGGGCTGGATTTCTTCCCTTTCCCTTTTCCCCTAAAAATATGCTGTTTAGCCTATTATTGCAGTCATCTTAACAATGGGGACATGAAGTCAGGGAAAGAGAAGGAAGCTTCGACAATATTTCCTCTTTGTCTGGCCTTTTGGACAAATTGCTATATAAAACAGGCTTCCATTCCGACCTGCTTTTCTGTGATTCCTGACAATTCATCTCAGATGTTTTTCTCCTGGGTCTACCAGTGCCTTATCAGTACTGCGTTCTGAAGAATTGTGTGCAGTATGGGTTGATTTAACAGAGCTTCTGTCATCCCAGATCTCTATTATGTGTAAGATTATAAGAAGTCTCCTGTCCTGTGACCTGGAATGGCCCAGCTAGAATGAATAATTCACCATATAGTCTTTTCTCTTCAACTATTTATCCTTTACCTTTTTAAAATTGAAGTTTTCTAACAAATGCAAAAAACCATAGGTAACAAGTTTTCAGATTTCATTTCTCATACACCTTTAGTAGATTCCTGAACTATGTAAATGTGCAAATGAAAGCTGTCTCTCCCTATCCACTTGGCTTTCTCTGTGTAATTCACTTAGTTATGTCTCTGTCTTTTCTTTTTGCTGTAACAATCGCTGATGTGAGGATGAACTGTAATGTTACTTATCTGGAATCTAACTGAGTCAGGTATGCCTGAGGAATGCAATGATTAAGTATGTTGCAGCAAGAGTTTTTATGTGAATTTTTTTTTTTTTTTAAATCAGCATTAGTGGAAAAATTGCCAGCTGGTACATAAAGCTTTTAGTTAAAAAACAAACAAAAAAGTTTTCAGTTATAGTTTTCCACAGGAGCATGATAATTTATTAAACTTCAACAATTTAATCAAGGAATCAGGGATGGTGGGGGGCCTCTGTGTGAAGTATAGAAAAAAAACTCTCTGAGGTTTGGTGCAATTTTCTTGCTTTTAATCTGGAGCTCAGAGTGTTTCCAATCATCCTAGCTTCACAGTTGGGAGTTTTTCCTTGGTGTTCTCAGAGATTGTAAAAGGAATGATAAAACAGCTGTTATCAGGCTGTGTGAGAATCTATGTCTTACCTCACCACAATAGGAGAGTGAGGTACAGATGTTGTTTAATAAAGAATTTAAGAGACGAGGTCAGCCTGCCTAGCCGGGATGAACACAAGCTGTAATTACTCCAGGAGAGAACACAGGTTGTACCCCTAGGAGGATTCTCTATGACATCTCTGGCTTTTCTGCCTGAGATCTCTGAGAGGCAGGAATAATGATGTCCGTGGGTATATATTGATGTGTGTGTGGGCAAACAGGGAGGGTGGCAGGTGGTAGAGTTGAGGGTCGCACAATGTTTTATTAACTTTTCCTTTGTCTTCCAAATTTAAGACACTTATGGCATAAGAGTAGTCCTAAGAGTCCAGTCTTTGACTTTACTTGAACAATTCAATACTCACTGCTAATCCACCTGCCAATCAACAACACAGAAGTAAATGGGAAATGTGTGAGGATGAATCAAATACTTTGTTCATTATAGAGTTTTCATGGGCAGAGAACAAGAGAGTTCCCTCAGATGATCTCTCTGGACAACATCTGAGAACTTTTGCTCAAAATAATCTGATCCTCGAGAGTAGAATCTGATTCTACTCTTAGTATAGCAGGTGACAGAGGCTTCCCAACCACCCAAGTTCAAGGCTTGATCCCTTCCAGTGACGGAACACATTGTGCACTTTGGTGGATGAACAAATCACATATGAGTGTAATCTCTCTAATGAGAAGAGTCTCAGGAGATGAGAAGAATCTCATTTTTCATAAAGTACTATTAGTTTTGTCTACCTTTTTAATGGCAAAAGTGAAATATGCTGATTACAAAAAGAAAGAAAAAAACAAAGAGAATAAAGTGTCTCTGCATTGTAATGCTATCATCCAATGATAATTCTTGTTAATATCTTGATGTATGTTTTTTCATACTACTTCTTATGCATGTGTAAAGCACCCCTTACACATACACTTACGTTGTTTTATTATAATGGAATAATCACGTCCATATTGTCTGACAATCTGCTACTTTCACTTGACAATACACCATGGTCATTATTTCATGTCAATACATTAAGCATGTGTCATCATTTTTCGTAGCCACGTGGTACTCAATGGTATGGATCTATTGTTATTTACCTGGCTGTTTCCCTACCAATAGACATTTCATTTGTTTTTACTATTTTGCTGTTATAATAATAATAATTATTTTTTTTGAGACAGTCTCACTCTGTTACCCAGGCTGGAGTGCAGCGGCATGATCTTGGCTCACTGTAGCCTCCACCTCCCAGGTTCAAGCGATTCTCTTGCCTCAGCCTCCCGAGTAGCTGGGATTACAGGCACACAGCACCATGCCTGGCTAATTTTTGTATTTTTAGTAGAGATAGGCTTTTGCTATTTGGCCAGGTTGGTCTCGAACTCTTGACCTCAAGTGATCCGCCTGCCTTGGCCTCCCAAAGTGTTGGGATTACAGGTGTGAGTCACTGCACCTGGCCTCAAATTCTATCATGAATAACTTTGCAATACTTTTTAAAAAACATTTGACAAATTATATTAGGAAACATAGTTTCTGGAAAAAAACTAATACTATAGGCAAACTGTCATCAAAAGATGTTAAACTAATTTATATTCTTGCCAATAGTATATGGGAATGCCTGTGTTCCTTGAAACCCTTGCCAACATTAGATTTTGTGGGTTTTTTTTTTTTTAAAACTAAATTACTCTGTTAGATTGAAAATATTATCAGTTTGTTGTTCTGATTTTCATTTATTTTCTTACCATACAATTGTAAGAAAATATTTTTATAAGCTTGTTGCCATTTTTATTCTTTCTCTATGGTCTGCCTCTTCATAACTTTTGCTCACTTTTTTCTATATGGTTGTTTATATTTTCCTTATTGATTTTTAACTTTGTTATATATTAAGTTCATTAATTATTTTGTCATTAATCTACCTTACAAGTCTCAGTTTGTCTGTCAATTGTTTTCTAAAACTTTGTGAGTGATGTTTTGGATCAAACAGAAACTTTAAAAATGCTATGTAATCACACTTATCCATCTCTTCCCTTCGTAAGTCCTACTTTTGGTGTCATTCTCAGTACAAGATTACATCAATTTCTCTTATATTTTCTTCTGATGCTTTTATTATTTATTTGTTCCTATTTGAATCTTTAACTGGAATGTTTCATGATGTACAGCATAGGTCAGGAATTTAATTTTGTTCTTCGTTAATGGTTAGCCAGGTTCTCCATTATTATTTGTTGAATTTTTCTTAATTTCTTTATTGTTTTGAGATACTTTCTTTACCAGATTATTAATTCTGATACATTATGGGTCTATTTCTGAATTTACTCTTCTATCAATCCATCAATTCTGGTACCAGTACCATGCCCTTTCAAAAACTGTAACAGAATATATTGAGTAACTGGGGGGCATATCTTTTTTGTCTATTTAGCCATTACATTACACCACATTTCCATAGCAGTTATGAGCATGAGTTTAGGAGTTAAGATTGCCTGGACTTGAATCCAATCCCATTACTTACTAAGTATAAAATCACAGTCAAATTATCTAACTGTCTCTTAAATAACTCATGCATTTATCTCTTCCCTTGTAAAATGAAGAAAATAATATTTAGCTCACAGAGTTGTGACAAGTGAAATAAAGTAAAGCTCTTAGTGCAGAGCCTAGAATATAGTATGCTCCACAATCACAGTTAGTTCATAATGGAGAGAATTTAGGACATGGTCCTTCTTATGATTTTGCCTGTGCCTTCATTGGAGAGATTAGGCATAGATGTGAAAAGGGAGATGATAATACACGGTAAGGTAAATACTCACATTCCAGCCCTTACTCCTAGGAGGAGGCTGACTTGAGGCCACTATAGCAGGTACAGAGATGTGGTAAGGTGGCTGACTACTCAAGCCAAGTATTTCAGGCAAGTGGGGCCTTGGTTTGGTAACTCTTGTCCAGGAATTGATTCTCAGCTTTGTGCTCCCGTTGATCTGGAGTCAGTTGAGATTTGGAGTACCAAGTTACATCCACTAAATATATGTTTTGAGTGTTATCTGATCCGAGATAATGCACAAATGCACAACCGTAATTAAACAGGGCTCACTTTCAGATCATATGCCCTGTCGAGAAAGTGTAGAGACCTGTTTTCTGCTGGCTAGTTTTTTTGCTTGTTTGTTTTTGAGATGGAGGCTTGCTATGTGGACCAGGCTGGAATGCAGTGACTATTCACCAGCGTAGTCATAGCTCACTGCAGCCTGAAATCCCTGGTCTCAACTGATCCTCCCACCTCAGCCTCCTGAGTAGCTGGGACTACAGGCATGAACCACTGTGCTGGTTGCTGGGACTCTAGGCATGAACCACTGTGCTGGTTGCTGGGACTCTAGGCATGAAACACTGTGCTGGTTGCTGGGACTCTAGGCATGAACCACTGTGCTGGTTGCTGAGACTCTAGGCATGAACCACTGTGCTGGTTGCTGGCCATTTTTATAAGCACAGCAGAAGTCCTTCTCCCCATTTTCTCCATCTACCAATCACTATAATGTCCAAGTTTCCTGAATCAGGTGGGTGGTGCACACTGCAGGTGTTCAGATGGAGTTGTAACTTACCTGGTACCCTCTCCCTCACGGAATCTGGGTCATCTACATTGTTTATGGTATGAATTTCCTTTGACTATGGGACTTGCCTTCAATACCCTATGTGACTCTAAAATGACTTGATATGACCTACTTTATTAGACTCTTTTTCTGTTCCTAGCTATGTCCTATGCCAACCTCTTATCCTGGATTAATTATGCCTGTACCCTGAAATAGGGTAATTCTTTCAGTAACAGGAATATTTATTTATTAATACAGTGTCTATCCATTGTTCACTATTTTTTTTTTGAGAGGGAGTCTTGCTCTGTCTGCCCAGACTGGAGTGCAGTGGTGCGATCTTGGCTCGTAGCAACCTCCACCTCCTGGGTTCAAGTGATTCTCCTGCCTCAGCCTCCCCAGTAGCTAGGATTACAGGCACCTACCACCATGCCCAGCTAATTTTTGAATTTTTAGTAGAGATGGGGTTTCATCATGTTGGCTAGGCTGGTCTTGAACTCCCGACCTTAAGCGATCTGCCTGCGCCTGTCTCCCAAAGTGCTGGGATTACAGGCGTGAGCCACTGCGCTTGGCCGTCCCTCATTCACTACTGAAAACGCACTGGCAAATTTATATTCTTTAGCCTTCTTTTTCCTTTACTACACACAGACCTCTCTTCTGTCAATACATCTCTCCTTTATATTTATTCTCAAATACAGTTGATTAGGTTATAACTTTCATTCCCTACATTCTAGCTGTTGGACTTGTTGGATTCCTAAGTCTATACAGCAAGCCATTTACATACCAAGTCTTAAAACCACTGAATATGAATATGTTAATCTCTTATTTGCCGACTTTTTCTACCTTGGGTTTCAGTCAGTGGTTGTTTCCTGATGTTGCCTCCAAGTTCAGAGGGTGTGGATATTTGAGTACAGCCCCCCAAGTGAGTAGAGTGACTTCTTTTATGTCACTAAGCGGAATCTTGTGCTTGCATACTAGTTCCGTTTTCCTGGGGTGACACAAGACAAGGGGGTTACAACTTTTCACATCTAGTGTTATCTATCTATATCATAATAGCAGGCTTTATTTTATTTATTTATTGTTTTGAAACAGAGTCTGTTTCTGTCTTCCAGGCTGGAGTGCAGTTGTGTGATCTCGGCTTAGTTCAACCTCTGCCTCTTGGGCTCAAGCAATTCTCTCACCTCAGCCTCCAAGGTGACTGGGACTACAGGCTCCCACCGCCACGCTTGGATAATTTTTAAAGGTTTTTTTTTTTTTTTTGTAGAGACAAGGTCTCACTATATTGTCCAAGCTGGTCTCAAACTCTTGGGCTCAAGTGATCTGCTCATCTTGGCCTCCCAGCTCAGGCTTTATTGTTTTAAACTGCTGTAGAAAGACACAATCACTGCTAAGGCATTACCTATATATTTATCACCTACTATTCATTATAATGCCTTGTGTTCTGACAGGGTTATCAGAGAATTTTTCAGGCATCCACTGGATGAATGTTACTGGGAAAGGCGCTGTCTGGGGTTCTTATTTAGAAGGAAGCATCACAAAGAAGGCAGGAAGGGTGACTATTTTTCTCTATAGCCCAGCACTCTGCTTCATTGTGGTTTAGGTTGACAAATTGTTGCTCATTTTGTCTCCTAGACCCTGTTAGGATTCCTAGAAATATGAGTGCATTTGTCATGTGTTTTTGATGGGCTCAATGCAATATGGCCTCTAGATGGATTTGCAAATATAATAAGAACAGATAGTCCCTCCCTTTTTATTTTAACTTGAACACACAACGAAAAGTAAGAAACACTGGTACCTTGCACCAATGATTTGGAAAGCAGCATAGCTTTTTGAGAAAGGAGAAATAAATTACATGTGTGCCATCTGTGTACGTGTGTGCATTTCAAGTGGCATAAAAACTTCTCCTTCCATTTTAATTTGTATGCTGTAGAACTTAATATGAGAGTTGTAAACATTTCTAGACTTATTAGCTGAAATAAACTAAGCTTACTTTATTACACATGATGTGCTGAAATTTCTGGTGACGTCTTAATATTCTCTTCAGGGGATAGTTTCTGACTTCCTGGCTTCTGATCAGAATAGGTTCTGAATTCCCACTCTTCCTGGTCTTTGGATTCAACAATCATTTTAAGTCTCAGAGTGTAGATGTAGCTGTGCTTTACAATCACCCTGTTGGTCTAGTGGTTTGAGGTGTCTGTCTATGTCAGTACACACTATGTATCTTTTGATCCTACTTTCTTCTGGTCTCTGGGGTATCTGTTGTTACAGAATGGAGGCATGCTAAATACTCAAAAGTGACAAGTCTACCATAATCTTTTTGAAGTTTTGGGTGCTTCTTTCATTGTGAGAATGATGATGGCTTTAGTTACAAGTCATTTCTCATTCTTTGCTCAAAGTATTTTAGCACAGTTTGAAGCTACCCAGATAGAGGAATGCCATGACATATTCTTGAACACGGAGAAGAATTCACATTGTATCAAGCACAGAAGCAGGTTAAGCTATTGGACAAGGCACTTTTGGGCAATGGAACCTACTTTGTATACACTGTAGTCTTACTGTCACTAATAATATTGATAAGAAATACCAGTGCATGCAATCACACCATTTTACATTGTGTCCAGGTATTTCTTAGACTTTCATTTGCACGATGTATGTTTTTTGTGTGTGTCCTCTTATTCAACATAGGCACAGAGATACCGTTGCCTAGTTTGGAGAGGCATCCTGGGATACTAGAAAGAGCATATGATTCAGAACCAGAAAGACCTGGGGTTGGATTCCATTTCATCTCCTTTATTGACTTAGTAGTAAATATGAGCAATTTATCCTTATCACTGAATTGGGGGTTTATCACTGGGGTTCCAGTCAGCAGACAGAAACCTTATCAGTTCTAGTAACAAAGAGAATTTAGTACTAAAACATGTTAACCGGGTAATAGAGAAATGAAAAGATAAAAAACAAACACCTAGATATAGTGGAGGTGATCTTGCAGGATGCAGCTACCACTTCTCAGCCGAGGAAACAGAACTCAGAAGATTGGAGGAGAAGGGTCTTGCAGAGCTGGGACGCAGGTCTCTGAGGAGGGTGTACGGTCTGGCTGGGCTGGTGCCCAGAGGTGGCACAATAAGGCCAGTTCAGCGAGTGTTAGAAAAACTGCGCACTTTAATCACTGCTGCTACTGGAAGCTGGAATGAGCTGCTGCTGCCAGGGCTAAGAAGTGTTGCTGAGATACTGCTGACAAGAACAGGAAGTAAAACAAGAAGGATCAAAATCCCTCTTACTCATTTAGCGACGTAGTCTCTCTGGCGCCCCCTCTTGGCAGAGCCTAATGGAGCCGCTGGCAAAGCGGAAACGACGGAGTCTGCAGAGTTGCAGAGTTGCAGAGTTGCAGCCCCAGGATCTTGTGAGTGGAGTAGAGAAGCTGGTTTTAAACTGAGAAACGCTCACTTAATAACCAACACGGCAAGATATCATCCACTCTATAGATTGGTTATCGTTTTATTCATTATTATCACTAAAATTTATGTGAAGATCTAGTATGGCGACTGGCTCAAAGTAAGGACTAAAACTCATCAGTTTTTTTTTTTTCAATTTTTGTTAGTTTACAAAATCTTCTACCAGCCAGTTATAGTTATTGAGGATGGCCAATTCCACTTTATATTCTAATTCCTCTATTTTAACCCCAACCCCAGACTAGCAGCATTCATACGTAGGAATTGGTACTGTTGGCTCTGGAATTTATTGATTATTAGCTATGAACGTTGGGCAAATTAATGAAGTTCTCTAAACCTCAGTTTACATTATATGAGATAACATATGTACAGTCCTTAACTGAAAGCCTGGCAAATAGGAGTTTAAAAATGTTAGCTGCCATTATTGTTATCATCACCATCATCATCATCAGTATTTAATGGGTATAGAGAATTAGCAACAATAGTCTAAACTTAACATACAGCATTTGAGAGGCCAGCTTTCTCCAAAATCACAAATGGTTACCTCGGTTCTCTGAAATGGAATCATTATAATAAAAAGTTAACACAGTTCATTTCCCTTTATAGCGATCTCCCGCATTTTTGGTTCTTTGAAAGATTTCCATTTTTCTAATCTTTTAATTGATATTCTGAAAGAAGCCAGTATTACCAATTGTGCTTTGCATTAAGGGATACTGAGGTCTGAAGTTTCTCTGAGACTTTCCCTGAGTCATGCATATGTTTGTAAAAAGGCCTGGAAAAGATTCAAGAATCCATCACACCGTTATCAGGGACTCTTGATTTTTGAAACATTCCTGGCTCTCACTTGCTCTGGGATGTGGAGACGTCCCTAGAAATTCAGCATGAGTGCTCTGCATGGTAATGTGGTACATCACTGCTAGGTCCTGAGGCAAGCTGAGGACATCCTGGGTTGTATGCATTATGCATGAGAGGGTGTAAGAAATAAAGGATCAATCATCTTCTCCCTCAGATAACATTGATCATTTGCTACACATTATTTGGCTGGGCTCTGTGCAAATTTATTTTCTCCAATGAGAACGAGAAGCAGATTGCCTGTTTTCTTAATGAGCAATGACATCAATCTAGCCAAATCTATCAATGCATTGGATTGGATAGCTCTCTCTCTCTCTTTCTCTGTCGCTTTCCCCTCCTTTCTTGTTTCTCCTCAGCCCCCTCTGTCATAGTTAGAAGAAACACGGACAGCTTCTGAAGAGTGTGCCAGCTCCTGTGAGGGTGGTGACAGAGTGGGAAAATTGGGTCTAATTCAGGGTGATGAAAAGTCTCTTTCTCTCTTTTTTTCTTTTTAATTTAAAGCAGTGTTTCACTCTCCATTTTTCCAGATGGCATATTCTGAGGGGCTGATCTGCAGAAAAGGCCAAGTGAAAAGTCACCCAATAATGAGAAAGGAGGAAGCTGGCATGTAGAATGCATGAATAGGTAATGATGCTAGGACTCTGAGCAGGCTGCGATGGCACAAGCAGTCACTGGGAAAAATGGCAAACAGCAATCAGAAAATGTTATTACAAGTTAGACAACACAAATGACTTTTTAATAACAATAGAATCAACATGTGGCATCCAATGAGAAGTTGGAGTTGAAGCTTGTCTTCTGTTGATACAGTGTTCTTTTCATTGTGGTAGCAATAACAGGCTGTTGGAAGTAATGGTGTGATACAAGATTCAAGAGGAGACTGAGATGTCTTATTGGGGAACATTCCCTCCCTCAGCCAGACAAGTGTCTGCTAAGAGAGGCAGGGGCTTTGAGTATTGACTAGCTGAGGTTGGGCAACTTGGGAATTGGTGAAGCAGACTACTTATGGCAGATCAGGGCTGGCATGGGGTCCTGGCAGAATCAATGCCATTGCAAGCTCAGTTTGCAGGGAAACACCATGCCTAAGGGAGAGCGGAGATTGCAGGTCCCAGTTTAGGCAGACGGTAGACCGAGAGGGATCCCAACTGTGATGGCTAATTTTGTGTGTCAACTTGACTGAGCTAAGAGATGCCCAAATAGCTAATAAAGCATTATATCTGAATGTGTCTGTAAGGTTGTTTCTGGGAGAGATTAGTGTTTGAATCAGTAGATTGAGCAAAGAAAATCTCCTTCACCAATGTGGTTGGGTATCTTCCAATCCATTGAAGGCCCAAACAGAACAAAAAGGTTGAGGAAGGGCAAATTTGTTCTCTGCTTGGTCTGGGATATCCATCCTCTCCTGCCCTCAGGCATGAGTGCGGTTAGTTCTCATGTCTTTGGATTTGGACTAAATTATACCACTGGCTCTCCAGGTTCTCCAACTTGCAGATGGCAGATCACGGGACTTCTCAGCCCACATAATTGTATGAGCTAATTTCTGTGACAAATCTCTCTCTCTCTCTCTATATATATATATGCACACACACACACACACACACACACACACACACACACACACATATATCTCCTATTTGTTGCATTTCTCTGGGCAACCCTGGCTAATACACCAATAGAAGCGGGGACTACGCCAACAGGTAGATGAAGTACAGAGACAGGGCAACATCTTGGAGGTCCTGTCAACAAATGGCAGTGGCTTGGGCCCAGAAGGAAGAGTTGTAAGAACCAGACAGGGCACGCATCCTAGGAAAAGGCCAGACTGGTGGGACACAAGGTCTCCTACATTATAAATTTCCCATTTATACCGTAGCACACCCACTCCCAGTGTCTCAGAGTTACAGAGAAAGAAACATTTTTGAAACTGCTAGAGGCCCATTAGTCATGAACCATGATTGCACATGGAATCAATGATGTAAATTGTGAAACATAAGTCTTGGTTCTGTTTATTTTGCAGAAGTGTAAATATGGGCGAATTTTCACCAAGCTGAAAATTAAGGACAAAGAAGACCTGTGGAAGGACATGTCATGGAGTGCTATATCGCTACTGCATCAGGCTTGCTTCCCAACCTGAAGGTTATCAGAGTAAGCTCAGGGCTGAGGGAGACTCAGTTACAAGAAGGTTTCATTGGAGGAGGGAAAGGAGAGACTGGGGCAGGGGTGCGGGGGTGGTTCAGAGGCTTAGCTATAAGAATAGCTCACTGCATGGCAGACATTGTGAGGATTTTCCCATACATTCAGTGTTCTTAGCATCCTTCTTTTCTTTTTTTCTCTTTCTTTTCTCTCTTTATCTATTCCTTTTTTGTGTGTGTTACAAATGAGGAAATAGTAACACAGAGATGTAAATGCACTGTCCCAAGATGACACAACTGGCAGATAGAGACCTGGTCTATAAACTGTTGAGTCCAGAGCCTGGTCTTGTAATGACTGTGCCACAAGGCATCTCAGTAATCTGATCTGGGATGTTATATCTGAGCCAGACCCTGCTCAGAGACTGCCCTGAACCAACTCACCTCTCTCATCCTAGAGACTTTCCTTTTATGAGTTCATCCTGATATCAACTTATTGTTTGGGGAGTTAAACTATAACGTGGTGTTGATGGTATTAACTTGTAATCAGCTCCAAAGCTGTCTTTATATTTTGTCCCCAAATGTAGGGTTTTACGTCTTATTTAAAGTCTTTTGGTATATTTAACCTATTGCTCTAAACTGTCAAGATCTCTTTAAATTCTTATTAACAGCAGATTCTTCTTCTTTTTTCTTTTTTTTCAGAAAAAATTCAATACAACGTGAAATACAAACCACAACTCCTTTAAAAGCCCTCCTGTTTCCAAAGCTCTTGACACATTCAGCAAATAACTATTCCTTGATGTCTGTCTGTGTATTGTTTATTTTCTGCTTTGCTGATTCGTGGAGTATAACTGTACCCAAATGCGCCTTTAGACATCTAACTCTTTGGGGCAAGGGCTCTGCTCTTTGTTTTGGCACATGCTACCTATTATAGAGCTCAATGTACACCTGGGGCTCTAGATAAATAATAACAATCCAGGAGCATTTCTCACTTGGAGAGCTGCATGTGCTCTTTCAGGCAGCATGTTAGCTTTCTGTAAAGAACATCCGCGTGACTGATTTCACCTTGATATGGGAGGTGCCCATCTCTGCACTTGTTCTACCTGCTGCCCAGCTGGTGTCTGCCTCTTTATTGTTTGGTGTTTCTGCACTGCCCTCAGGAGCCATTCCTGAGAAGCTGACAAACAGCACTCTGTCTTGCAGATGATGCTTGCCATTATGAATGTTTTGATTCCGACTTTAGCTGGGAGACATCCTCCTTTTCCTCCCTGCCTCAGTGCAAAACCCTTCCCCGCCACATCCCGTTGGTGCTGAGGTGTGAATCCCGGATGATTTCTGATTTGTTTTTCTAAGACCAGCCGAGCGGGCACAAAAGAACCAGCGGGTAGGCAAGTGTAGGAGCAAAACTGCAAGTTTATTTTGGTCACCTAGCTTCAGGGAAAGAAGGTGGGTAGGGAGAAGTCTGTCGGCCTCCGGCAAAGGAGGCTGG
>NW_012114710.1:3602009-3613805 GCF_000951035.1 Colobus angolensis palliatus
GACCAGGTAAATCTTGGTCTCTTTGGATTGACGTCACCTGGCGCATGCCCAGTTGATCTGCACCTTCCCAGGTGCCGGCTGCATTTTCGCGGGCGGGGGAAGAGCTGGTGGTGAAGAAGAACCCGGAAGTGCACCATCTTGCCTCCGTTCGTCCAAACAATTTCCAGCCAGAATAGAGGAGGTAAAGAGGTGGAAGGGGACAGTCATTTGAATTTCGGTGGTAAAAACAGCTAACCAAAACTGACTTTCACAGATTTTAGTAAATGGGACTTTGGTGTTGGTTTTATTCTCTCTCTTTCTCATAAGAGGGATGGAGTGGGGGGAATTACACCTTTTAGGAGCTTTGAAAAGGAGTGGTTTAAATGTAGTTAGCATACGTATGATCATCTTCAAGATACAGAAAGAAAGAGATCCTGGTTGGCCTCAGAGGATTTGAAAACAAAGTCATCTTCTTTGATTGCAGTCCGACCAGATTACCGTAATTGTCTCAAGTGGCACGTTTGCCAACAATTATAGTGAATCTTATGGAGGCCAGGATTCAGTTGGGAGGAGGATGTCTTACACTCATAAATCAACTGTTTCCTCTGAGATGTGTAATACGAATTTTGTTTGCCCCTTTGGGTTGCTGTCGCATCAGGAGTGCTGCTTTTAAAAAGCAGACTAAAGCTTCAACTTTTTGATTAACTGGCTCAATCTCATGGCTTCTGATTCTTGTTGGCAAACCAAACTTCAGCAGTGAGTAGTACTTATATTCTCAATCAAATGGACCTTTAGCATTTCTTTTTATCATGCTAACATCTCATTCACTCACCTCCAAAGGAGTCAGTCCAAAAATGCGTGCCAGGAAACTATTACGTTATCCTGTAGTGTGTGATGTCTACATGAAATTGGTATTAGTTTATGATTGTATATTTTTGTTTCAAAAGGTTACTTTATTTCTAGACCAACTTTAATTTCTGCCACTGAATATTCAATCTGTTTTTAAATTAAACTAGTCCAATTTACTAATTTCTTGGTCAAGATGTATAAAATATAGTCCAGCTCAAAGCTTAATGAGTTCAATGTTCAACTGTATCAAGACTGTTTTCCCCATCGAATTTCTTTCTGTGTTAGTCCATTCTTGTGTTGCTATAAGAAAATACCTGAGGTTGGGTAATTTATAAAGAAAAATTTGTTTTTTTTTTTGATACAGAGTCTCACTCTGCCACCCAGGCTGGAGTGCAGTGGCATGATCTCAGCTCACTGTAACTTCCGCCTCTTGGATTTAAGCAATTCTTGTGTCTCAGCCTTTTGAGTAGCTGGGATTACAGGTGTGCACCACCACACGGGGGTAAATTTTGTATTTTTAGTAGAGATGGAGTTTCACCATGTTGGCTAGGCTGGTCTCAAACTTCTGATCTCACGTAATCTACCTGCCTCAGCCTCCCAAAGTGCTGGGATTACAGGTGTGAGCCATCGTGCTCAGCCAAAAAGATTTTTTATTTTGGCTCACAGTTCTGCAGACTCTACGAAAAGCGTGTCAGTCAGCATCTGCTGCTGGTGAGGGCCTAAGGAAGTTTACATTCATGAAGGAAGGAAAACTGGGAGCTGGCATATTACATGGTGAGAGCGAGAGCAAGAGAGAGAGAGGGAAGGGGGAGGTCCCAGACTCTCTTCTTAACAATCAGATATCATGTGAACTAACTGAGCAAAAACTCACTTATCATCAAGAGGATGGTACTAAACCATTCATCTGCCCCCATGATCCAACTGCTCTTCACCAGGCCCCACTTCCAACATTGAGAATCACATTTCAACATGAGATTTGAAGGGGACGAACATCCAAACCACATTGCTTCCCCTTCCTTTCTCCTAATCCAGCTTCTTTATTATCCCAAGGAGAGAGGGAGTGGCACTCCTGATATTGATGGTGGAGAGATGTCACATCCATTTTTCTGTTCTGCTGCTGTACCTGTAGTCTATTATCCTATGCTGGTTGACACCTGGGGAAATTACACAGAGAAGCAACTGTCCCTCTTCTCATGCTACAAGTGGCTACATTCTCATTTTTCTCTTTTTGGGAATTCTTCCCCAGGTGGTATCCCAGCATTGCTTGTTGGCTTGTCCTTGCGTTGGGCCCATGAGATACTCACAGACCTCCACGCCCAGCTTCTGGCTGATGATGGTGGTCAGGGCCTTTCTCACGTCTGTGTGTATATGCCATCCTCACTCTTATTTCCTTCAAGCCTCATAGGGCTGAATATGTTTGGAAAGACTGCTGACCTACAATGGTATCTGGAAAATATATTTGCAATCTTTTTTTTTTTTTCTCTCGCACATTCTCAAACATCACAGGAGAATTCCGTAGTATTCCTCAAGTTTCTAATTTGGCCAGAGGAAGAAAAGAGTAAAAAAATTCCTCCTTGCTCTTTTCCTCTGGATTTCTCTGTCTCTCTCACGTCTGTGTGTATATGCCATCCTCACTCTTATTTCCTTCAAGCCTCATAGGGCTGAATATGTTTGGAAAGACTGCTGACCTACAATGGTATCTGGAAAATATATTTGCAATCTTTTTTTTTTTTTTCTCTCGCACATTCTCAAACATCACAGGAGAATTCCGTAGTATTCCTGAAGTTTCTAATTTGGCCAGAGGAAGAAAAGAGTAAAAAAATTCCTCCTTGCTCTTTTCCTCTGGATTTCTCTGTCTCTCCTCTTCTCACGTGCTCAAACTCTTATGGAGTGGCAGCAGGATGGGGGTGGTGTGTGGGAAGGGAAGGAAGGGTAGAGACTAGCTCCTTTGCTTTAAAAATATGCACCAGTCTCCTCTCTCACATCTGAGGCTTTTGCCTCAAACTCAAGACTTAGGCATTTCTTCTGACTCCTCCTAGGCAACTCCTTCCTCATGGCAAATGGCAACTCAATGTCTCATGGACTGAATGAGGATGTCACAGGGAATATGAATACTACCTGCTGCTTGATGTCTCAGATTATTTATCTGCCACATATACTTTTTATTTCTTCCTGCTGTGTGTGTGTGTGTGTGTGTGTGTATGTGTATTTTGGCAACTAACATAACAAGTATTCATATAAAGAACAAAATTCTCAAATATAAAAATGTTTTGTAAAATAAATGATGCCAAACATACAGGTATTTGGGAATATTAATGATATCATCCCAAAACCATCTGTAAGAAAGGGTCAACATAACATTTTTGTTCTGAGAAGGAAACATTCATGGCTATATCAACACAGAAATATAATGGTTAGGTGAATATAAATATTTGGTGATTTTTCTTTTTTTTTCTTTTTTTTTTGAGCGGAGCCTTGCTCTGTCACCCAGGCTGGGGTACAGTGGCATGATCTTGATTCACTGCAGTCTCCGCCTCCTGAGTTTAAGCAATTCTTGTACCTCAGCGTTCTGAGAAGCTGAGATTACAGGCATGCACCACTGCACTTGGTTAATTTTTGTATTTTTTTTTTTTTAGTAGATATGGGGTTTCACCGTGTTTGCCAGGCTGGTCTCAAACTACCGACCTCAAGTGATCTGCCCGTCTTGGCCTCCCAAAGTGCTGGGATTACAGGTGTGAGCCACCACACCTGGCTGGTATAGTTGGTGATTTTTCTTTGTTCTGGAGATTGGGAGCAAGGTGACAATCTTCTCTAATTCCAGTCTGGTGCGAGACAGGCACAGGGATGCTGGGATGGAGATCTCTTGGTCAGAACCAGATGAAGACTTCATCCTAATTTGGGGATTATTCACAGCAAATATAGAATTTTGAGGTGATTTTCTGTACCATGCAGAATAGGTTGGGTCTCTTTTCCACACTTTCAGTTGAAATGTGGTAGGGAAATTACATTTAATTTCCTCTTTAGTCACTATTCACCCAACCCCCTCCACATCCATTCTCTAGATGGCAGCCAAAAAGATCTTTTTGGAGAGCAAAACTGAGCCAGACTTTCTTCCATGGAACACTCTGTAACATCTTCCCATTGCTCTAAAAATATAAAACAGTTTCTTGTGGACATCAAGGCCTCATGTGGCCTCAGCTGCACTCATAGCCACTCCCTGCAGCTCTCTCCTCTCTCCACGCTAGCTTTTTCTTGCTGTCTCCTGCTTGCTGGGGTCCTTTGCCTCAGAAGGCCTTTGCCCATGCTGTTTCTTCAGCTGGAAGCACTTCTTTTCTTTTTCAGACTGGTCACATTTTCAGTCTTACCCTTGTTGTGTCATTGAAGTCTGTGTTTGTGTAGTTTAAGCCTGGGTCTCTCACTTGACTGTGAGCTCTGCTTCTCAGTTCTGCAGATGACTGCATTGCTAGGGCGCAGGCAAGGGCCTGGCTCAGAGATGGGGCTCAGCGAATGAGTGTATGAGAGGATGGATGCATTCAGGAAAAGGTGCCATTAAACCTGGATCATGGTAGATCAGCAGGAGGTCATTGTGGGAATGGGGAGAAAGGCATTTCGGAAGGACAGCAATAGCATTAACCATGTGGAGAAAGGGCCAGTATAAATTGGTACATTACTGAGGCCCAAGCGAAGAGTGATGGGTAGGGGGACTGGCTATAGAAAAGGCTGAACATGTCATATGGGATACTGTTAAAAGCCTTGTATTCTTGTTGGAACATTGGGCCTTTACCCCAAGCAATGGAACCATGGTTTGAAGAAAGAGACTTACATAATGAGATAGAAACTCAACTTGTGTGATGCCATGGGAAAGGAGTGGGTGGCTGGGAGCCTCTGGAGGAAACTGTCGCCTAAGCCCACAGAAGAGCTCACGGAGCTTGGCCTAAGGATGTGGCTGTGGGAATACAGAAGAGGAAATGAGGGAATGCACTGAGGTTGAAGACTAATGGGACACCAAGTTGAGGGAACACAGGGAACTGTAGTCAAGTGATGTGTGAACTAGGATGGCAACTGCACTCCAGACAGTTTGTAGAATGGTTTGAAAATCTACAATGTTCCTCTTGTACCTAGCCTTAGAATGGGAAACAGAGTCAACTCATAGAGAGAAAGAGAGGAAGGGGGAGGAGAGGAAGAGAGACAGGGAGGGAGGGCGAGGGACCGAGAATGGGTACGTTGGAGAGTGGTTTGTGGAAGGCAAAGATATGAATATGAGTGTCCAGCTCAGCAGTGGAGGTGGGTTAAATGGCTTCATCGGCTGCCCGGGGTCCAACAGTCACTCTTGTCAGCCCAGAATGTCACAGTCTAGAGGTCTTTTGCTCTAGTGCCTGCCTACATTTGTTTATTTTTCATTTCTGGCTCTCCCTTCAGCTGGTAATGGGGAGTTGCTCTGATTCTGCTGGTGGCTAGAAGACATTCTGCTCAGCATCCTCCCTGATGCTTCCTGAGTATTCTGTTTAGTTTGATCATTTGAAATGGAGTCATATCATTCTTGTGCGTTCTTTGGGAAGCATTTTAGGTGGGTGGTTTAGTTGCTCACTGGATGTCCGAGTTATGATTAAAATCCAGAGAAGGAGAAATACATGGCAGCACAGCACCAATCCAGCAATGCATCCAGTCCAGTGTGTTTGAACCCAGGGAGAGGCTCTGCCAGGCAGGAATGGAACTAGCATAAGGGGTGTACAGGCAGAAAACACACTTGAAGAAAGGTGTGATGTCATCCCAAAAAGGTAGCTCTTAGACTGTAACTGCATAGGGACAATGTCTTTTGAACTCACTCAGGTCTGAGCTACCATACCACCTTAATTATTTCTTAGGTCTCTACCTTGCTACTTTTGACTCTCAAGGTTGCATTGTTGCTGCAAACTTAAAAGCATTAACCTTTACTGTAGGAATGAGGTGTGGAACTCCTATCAGTGCGTCCACATACTAGGAAAGAATAAAGATATTAAAACAAAAATTTTAAAGTCTTGTCTCTATAGGAAAACATAAGATAAATTTATCACTGGTTTTAAGCTAAATTATTAAAATATGTATGTTTTGTTTTTTATAATTTCTTGCTTAGATGGCATTTTGATCAACCTACTAAAGATTGGTCCCAGTTGTACTGGATCTGATTTAGGACTGTATCATATAAAAACATGTATGTTAAACCTTGGCAATCAAACAGTATGAGAGGGGCATGGGGGAACCCAGTTGACTGAAGCAATAGCAGGTTCTTCTCATTCTTATCACATTCATTTTAGAGCTCTGCTCATTGAGTGAAATATTTTAAATTGTGGTTACAGAATTTAAATTATTTTTTTTTCCTGTGCTCATACTTACTCTTATTCTCTCTCTTTGGCTGAGATTATAGAGTTAAGTTTGCGTTAATTAAGTGCACATTTACACTTTTTTGTTATCTCCTTTTCACAGATGAAGAAATTGAAGCTTAGAGCAGTTGAGAAACTTGTCAGCTTCTCTAAGCTTTAACAACGAAGCATTCTGAAAGCAAGCCCTGGGGAATGTGCAGGCTTGTGGCTGGGGCTGGGAGAGCTGTCTCTCTCTGTGTTTCTTATCCATTATCACCCAACTACTTGATCAAACTCAAAACAGCAGTCATCCTTGATTCTTCCCTCTTTCTCACACTCCACACAATAGATATTTAAAATGTATCAATCCTCAGTTTAGACTATTATTATCTTTCACGTGAATATTAATGAGAATGAGAACATGATAATAGCAAATGCATGTGTGTGCGTCAAGCAATTCACTATGTGCCTAACACTGTACCTCGCACCTGCCCCATATGAGCTTACCTATATTTAATTCTCATAGTTACCTTTTGAGCTAAGAACCATTATTTTTCTCATTTTAAAAACAAGCAGGGCCGGGCGCGGTGGCTCAAGCCTGTAATCCCAGCACTTTGGGAGGCCGAGACGGGCGGATCACGAGGTCAGGAGATCGAGACCATCCTGGCTAACACGGTGAAACCCCGTCTCTACTAAAAAATACAAAAATCTAGCCGGGCGAGATGGCGGGCGCCTGTAGTCCCAGCTACTCGGGAGGCTGAGGCAGGAGAATGGCGTGAATCCGGGAGGCGGAGCTTGCAATGAGCTGAGATCCGGCCACTGCACTCCAGCCCGGGCGACAGAGCGAGACTCCGTCTCAAAAAAAAAACAAAACAAAAAAAAACAAGCAAACTGAGGCACACTTAGAGAGACTAGTAGCAAAAGACAACATCCGATTTGATTTCCTACCTCTGGTATGTTTTCTCCAATTTATTTTCTGCAACATAGAGTGATGGTTCATTAAAAAAAACTTACTATGTGGCTCAGGAAGGTAAAATCTCTTCCTCTCTTGGCATTTTGCTGCCAAGTTGGAATCATATTCTGTACATTTTTTCATGAGGTCTTACCAAAGTATCACTGTCTGTAATATCCTTTGCTGTCTTTTGCATTTGGTAAACTCCTAGTCACCTTTCAAGACCCATGTCTTCTCTATCTTACCTGACTTTCCCAGGAAATATATTATTCCTTCCTTAAGAAATGTGTGATGTCATCCCAAAGAGACAGATCTTAGGCTGTAACTGCACAGGGACAGTGTCTTTTGAATGCACAAAGTTCTGAGCTACGATAGTACCTTATTTATTTCTTAGGTCACAACCTGGTTAGTTTTCAGTAGATCTTCATCCTGTCTTCCACTATTGCCCATGCTCGTGTACTTTTGTTTGCATCTCCAGATCTACTCTCGCATCCTTTCTGCTTTGCTGTTGGCCTGAATGGATCAGGTTGGCCTGAATGGGTCAGGTCAGCCTGAATGGATAGCAATGGACTCTCCTGACCTATGGCTTCTGATTGGGCTTGGCCATTGGCAGGAGAAAAGGGGGAATACAGAGAATAAAATTGGGGTATTTATTTATTTAGCTTCCTTCCTGTGGGATTGCTCTGGGTTGGTTACTTCCCACCACAAAGATTACATGTAGTGATGTGCTGATGCATGATTAATTAGTATGGGAGTTGGAGAAGCCTTGATTTGTAGTGTTTGCCATTTTCTATGGTGTAAATACTCTTACCATGGCCAATTTCAAACTACCGATGTGACGTCATTCAATGTTTTGTCTGCTCCCTCCAGCTGGCATAAGCCAGATCCAGCACACCACTGTCCCATTCTTGCCCTCCAGCAAATTGCCTCCGCTCTTCCCTAGCCCTTCAGGCCTGTCTGTGCCACACTACTTTTAGCCCTGGGACACTGCACTGTCTTCTGTGGTTTTCCTCACCAAAATGATACCTTTGTAAATAGTCACCTTATTAAACCCTCCTCAAATTATCCAGTTTGAGATACCATCTGTTTCTTGATGAGATCCTAATCAAGTTATACTGTCTGGAAACTGGCCATTTGGAAATCTTTCCTCTTGCTGTATTGTCAATATCTAGAGTATAGAGATTATACTTTATTAATTTATGTGTCTTCAGCACCTAGCCAATGAAGAGGGTAGGAAAGGAAAGAAGAAGGAATACATTTTCATTTGAATATCTACTATGCACCAGATATTGTGTTAGATACTTTAGAAATGTTTCCTCTTTAATCCTAAAAAGTCAAATTAATTCTAGGTACTGTCATTTCCATTTTGCAGATGAGGAAATTGAGACTCAGAATGGCTCAGTAACATTTTCAAGTTTACACAGTTAGGAAATGGCTGAATAAGGATTTGAACCTGTGTGTCTCACTCTAAAATCTACACTTTTTTTCTGCACTGCTGCTTAGTTTATTTTTAGTGAATGAACAGATGTTTTAGTCAACAGAGAAGATAGAGTGCCATCAGAAATGCCTGATAAGGGAAGTTTTCAAGTAGGAGAGATGGAATCAGCTTCCTCCTGTTCCTAGAAATGAAGTTTCCAGTAATCTAGCAGTTTATGTAAACCGTCTTGTGTAAACATTCCTGTGAACAGGGGGTATTTTAGATAACATTAAGTGATTCATGAATTAGCCCTAAACCTGGCAGACCTTTTTATTGTACCTTGACAAATTCATGTCTCCTATGGTTTTGATGCATCCCCAAAGTTTATGTGTTGGAAACTTGATAACCGATGTAGAGGTGTTAGGAGGTGGGACATATAAAAGATCTTTAGGACATGAGCACTGCCCTCATAAACGGATTAATGCTATTATCTCGGTAGTGGGTTCTTTATAAAAGGAGGTGTTCAGCCCCCTCTTACTCTCTGTCTCTCTCACTTTGCGGTGTCTTTTGCCTTGTTATGACACAACAGGAGGACCTTCACCAAATGCCTTGATCTTGGACTTCCAGCCCTGCAGAACCAGGAGCCAAAACATTTCTGTCCATTATAAATTACTTAGTCTGTGGCATTCTGTTACAGCAGCACAAAACTAAGACAATATCTTACAGTAGTATTGGGCAGTTTCTAATCCCCTTAAAGATTAAAAATAGCTTGACACTCTAAGAGGAGAAAAACCATGTCTGTGTGATTGCATTAAATTATGAGGAAATTGCAAACATGATCAATTACAAGATAAATTTTGTACAAGAAGACACTTTGCCTATCTCAAATTTTGTGCTCTAGTCTTCCATCTAGAAGGTACTGGTGATTCTAGTCAAGACTTGGAAGAACCCATAGCAGGTGCCTTAAAAAAGTGTGTAATATATTTCTGATCTGTTAACAGGCCTTAAAGCAACTGTTATTTTTGTTATAATAATGAAAAACATTTACTGGAAAAATTGATGCTGGCTTTGGCAATTTCATTCAGTCTGTTAAGATGCCTCAAGAGGGAGCACAACAGGTCTAATGGAGCTGTTAGAAACCTGAGTTAGAAGACATGAGTCCAGTTCTGACCTTCTCACTTGCCTAGTCTTATTTTATTTATTTATTTATATTTATTTATTTACTTATTTCTTTTTAAGATGAGGTCTGGCTCTATTGCCCAGGCTCTATTGCTCATTGCAGCATCTGCCCCTGGGGCTCAAACCCTCCTCCCACCTCAGCCTCTGGAGTGGCTGGGACTGCAGGTCTGCACCACCATGCCTAGCTAATTTTTGTATTTTTGGTAGAGATGGGGTTTCGCCATGTTGCCCAAGCTGGTCTTGAACTCTTTGGCTCAAGCGATCTGCCCACCTCAGCCTCCCAAAATGCTGGAATTACAGGCATGAGACACCGCTTCTGGCCATTTGCCTAGTTTTAAATTGTAGGTAAGCCACTTAAATGTTCTGCACCTCTGTCTCCTTAAAGGTGAAAAGGGCAGTTGGATTAGACTAAAGGTAGTTGGATTAAGTTACCTTTCTAGCTCTAAGAAGTTTTTGTAGTGCTTAAGAAATTTTCTTTCTTTTTAGTAAAGTCATTAGTATTTTTCTACACTTGTTAGCTACTGTGTCTTTTCATTTCTATCTTATTTATTTTTCTTTATAGTAATAATTTTGTTAGTTATTATATCTCTCTTTTTCATTATCTATCACCTATATACTATCTACCTATATAAATACTAAAAAGAAAAGCTGCCCAATGTTCAATGTAAGGACACAAAAATAAAACAATCCATACATATGCTTTGTGTGTATGCATTTGTGCACACATATACTACATATATGTACATGTACATATTAATATGTATACATCTATATACATGTATAAACATATACACATACATATATATGTACACACACACACACGTATATATGCAGTGGTGTTTTGTAAATGTTTTCCAGTCAGCCCTCCTAGAAGAAAAAAACCCTGATTTATAGCGTTTGCCAATTTCTGTGGTGTAACTACTCTCACCATAGCCAATTCAAGCTACTCTAGTTGAGTCACTGAACATGGAGCTGAGAAAAGATTCACAAACTAGACTCTCTTGCAAGACAATACAAGTTGGTTGGAGCACACCATTGAATATAGACTGTTGGGTGTTACCATCTGTCTTTTGTGCTAGAATACCTATTTAAAAAAATTTAATTTTATTTTAAGTTCTGGGCTACATGTGCAGGACATGCAGGTTTGTTACATAGGTGAACGTGTGCTATCATGGTTTGCTGCACCTATCAACCCACTGCCTAGGTATTAAGCACTACATGCATTAGCTATTTATCCTGATGCTCTCCCTCTCCCCAACCCCCTGATAGGCCCCACTGTGTGTTGTTCCCCTCCCTGTGTCCATGTGTTCTCATTGTTCAGCTCCCAGTTATAAGTGAGAACACGCAGTGTTTGGTCTGAAATACCTATTTTTTTCTTCAACTTTTATTTTAAGTTCAGTGGTACATGTGCAGCATGTGCAGGTTTGTTACATAGGTAAATATGTGCCATCGTGGTTTGCTGCACAAATCATCCATCACCTAGGTATTAAGTCTAGTGTTCATTAGCTATTCTTCCTGATGCTCTCCCTTTCCCTACCTACCCCAGACAGGCCCCAGTGTGTTTATCCCCCTGCAATGTGTCCATGTGTTCTCATGATTTAGCTCCAAATTATAAGTGAGAACATGTGATGTTTGATTTTCTATTCCTGCCTTAATTTGCTGAGGATAATGGCTTCCAGCTCCATCCATGTCACTGCAAACGACATGATCTCATTCCTCTTTATGGCTGCACAGTATTCCTTGGTGGATATGTACCACATTTTCTTTATCCAGTCTATCATTGATGGGCATTTGGGTTAATTCCATGTCTTTGCTATTGCAAATAGTGCTGCAGTGAACATACGTGTACATGTATCTTTATAATAGAATGTTTTATGCTCCTTTGGGTATATACCCAGTATCAGGATTGCTGGGTCAAATGTTTTTTCTGCCCCTAGATCTTTGAGGAATCACCACACTGTCTTCCACTATGGTTGAACTAATTTATACTCCCACCAACAGTGTAAAAGTATTCCTTTTTTTGGCACAACCTCACCAGCATCTGTTGTTTTTTTAACTTTTATTAATAGCCATTCTGACTG
>NW_012114710.1:3613855-3672529 GCF_000951035.1 Colobus angolensis palliatus
GCATCTGTTGTTTTTTTAACTTTTATTAATAGCCATTCTGACTGACTTGAGACAGTATCTCATTGTGGTTTTGATTTGCATTTCTCTAATGATCGGTGATGTTAAGCTTTTTTTTTTTGTATGTTTGTTGGCTACATAAATGTCTTCTTTTGAGAAGTGCCTGTTCATGTCCTTTGCCCACTTTTTAATGGGGTTGTTTTTTTTCTTGTAAATGTGTTTAAACTCCTTATAGGTTCTAGATACTAGTTTGTCAGATGGATAGATTGTATTTTCTCCCATTCTATAGGTTGTTTGTTCATGCTGATGATAGTCTTTTTTGCTGTGCAGAAGCTCTTTAGTTTAATTAAATCTCATTTGTCAATTTTTGCTTTTGTTGCAATTGCTTGTGGCATTTTTGTAATGATATATTTGCCTGTGCCTATGTCCTGAATGGTGTTGTCTAGATTTTCTTCTAGAGTTTTTATAGTTTTGGATTTTACATTTAAGTCTTTAATCCATCTTGAGTTGATTTTTGTGTAAGGTATAAGGAAGGGGTCCAGTTTCAATTTTCTGCATATGGCTAACCAGTTCTCCCAGCACCATTTATTAAAAAGAAAATCCTTTCCCCATTGCTTGTTTTTGTCAGATTTGTCAGGTTTGTGTTCTCTGTTCTGTTCCATTGGTCTATGTGTCTGTTTTTGTACCAATACCATGATGTTTTGGTTACTATAGCCTTGTAGTATAGTTTGAAGTCAGGTAGCATGATGCCTCCAGCTTTGTTCTTTTTGCTTAGGATTGTCTTGGCTATCCAGGCTCTTGTTTGGTTCCATATGAATTAAAAAAAAATTTTTTTTTCTAATTGTGTGAATAATGTCAATGGTAGTTTAATGGGAATAGCATTGAATCTATAAATTGCTTTTGGCAGTATGACCATTTTTATAATATTTTTTCTTCCTGTCCATGAACATGGAAGGTTTTTCCATTTGTTTTTGTTCTCTCTTATTTCCTTGAGCAGCTTTTTGGAGTTCTTCTTGAAGAGGTCCTTCACTTCCCTTGTTAGCTATATTCCTAGGTATCTTATTCTTTTTGTAGCAATTGTGAGTGGGAGTTTATTCATAATTTGGCTCTCTGCTTGCTTGTGGTTAATATATAGGAATGCTAGCGATTTTTGCACATCGATTTTGTATCCTGAGACTTTGCTAAAGTTGCTTATCAGCTTAAGAAGCTTTTGAGCTGAGACAATGGGATTTTCTGGGTATAGTATCATGTTATCTGCAAACAAAGATAATTTTACTTCCTCTCTTTCTATTTGAATACTGTTTCTTTCCTTCTATTGCCTGATTGCCGTGGCCAGAGCTTCCAATATTATGTTGAATAGGAGTAGTGAGAGAGGGCATCCTTGTCTTGTGCCAGTTTTCAAGGGGAATGCTTCCATCTTTTGCCTATTCAGAATGATATTGGTTGTGTGTTTGTCATATATGACTCTTATTATTTTGAAGTATGTTCCTTCAATACCTATTTTATTGACAGTTTTTAACATGAAGAGATGTTGAATTTTATTGAAGGCCTTTTCTGCATCTATTGAGATAATCGTGTGTTTTTAGTCTTTAGTTCCATTTATGTGATAAATCACGTTTATTGATTTGTGTATGCTAAACAAACCTTGCATCCCAGGGATGAAGCCAACTTGATTGTGGTGGGTAAGCTTTTTGATGTGTTGCTGAATTTGGTTTACCACTATAAAATATCTATTTTAATATATATTTTGAGAACTGCATACTGAACGTAAAACTAAGAACACAAAATGTGTTTTTTATTTGATTTCGGTTTATTATGGCCTTTACTTGGAATTATTTTTAAATAACTTTCTTACCTCATGCCAAATACATACACACACAAGCACATATATGTACTACACTTACCTAAATTTTGTTAAAATTTTTTGGGAATGTCTATGCATTATGTAACTATGTATAAGTAGATTATACTAAAATGTGGTGCAAATTTGTTTTTTCATAAGTCATCTATCCTTTCAAATTTAAAGTTAAAAGAACTTCCTTAAATATCTGTATTTCTTTGGAGTTCTAAACTTTTAGGGCCATCCTCATTAGTGTACCCAATATTTTCACTGACTAGTTGTTTATCAAAGGAGTTAGGGCTGGAAAAACCCCCAAACTATTAGATCATCAAGTCTGGGAATGATATAAATTTGATAAACTCAGAAATCCAAAAAGCTGCATACAGTAATTTGGTATTTAGTCAATCACAGAAAGGCTACAATGCGTTAACTGTTGACTGAATGATGAGCATCAAACACAGAGTGTAATTAACACAGACAGAAGCTTACTGCCAACAACAGTTTGAAACAATTTTAGTCCTCTATTTCCTGCCAACTTTGATATATAAAGAACCCTTCGCGGCATGGTTGAGAGAATTTGTTTTTGCATGGGGAATTCAGTTCGTACCCCAGAGTCTCTAGAACAGGGGCTCTCACAGGGTAGAAATTGTTGGGTATTTTTTGAATTGAACTAGTTGAACCAGATCTATAGTTTTTTAAAAAAATTAGTCTTCAGACACAACACTTCTTGTTAGTAAATTCTCATTGCATTTCATGAATCTGTGGTAATATGTTCTCTGTCCCCTTAAGTAGTAAGTGAGTGAGCCTTTGCATGGCTAGGGTGCATTGCCTAAGGGAGAAAAGACAACGAATACCTATCTGAGTCAAGGGAAAAGTTTTACAAAAATCATTATTAAGAATTTGAAGTGTGTACTGATCAAATGTGCAAGAATGAGTATCAGCTCTAAGTTGTCCATTAACAGTTTATCCGCTACAACTGGAACCCTGTCTGCCATGTCTGTCCTGATTCCTTGCTGATCAAGGCAATTAGCTTTATTCTGAACTGGGAATCTGTCAGGACAAGATCTGGAAAAGCATATGTTGCTGAGTAAGCTGCAGGCAGGTTTGTGTGTGTGTGTGTGTGTGTGTGTGTGTGTGAATGTCAGACATTAAAAGATGTGTATCATTTATCCACACTGATAGAAATAATTGACCTGCTGGCAATTCCTTCCTTCTCCTCCACAGATCAGTAATGCTGAATTACTTGCAGTTCCTCAAAGAATTCAGGCTTCCTCACACCTATATACCACATGGTCTGCTCTTACAGCTTGATATCAGCCTTGTCCCATCCCGGCATTCTCCCCAACCCCTAACTGAGCTTGGTAACTACTCTAATTCATTCTTCTAAACCCAGTTGCGAGGTCTCTTTGTCAGAATGTCATGCTAGCCTGCAATGAATGCCCATCTTGTGAGGTCCATTGCATTCAGTAACACATTTATCCATGTCTTTATCACATTGTATTGTGGCTTTTGCTCAGCTGCTTGTCTGTCTCCCTTGTAGATTATGTAAGTTCCTTGAGGGAGATATTGATTCGTACATCTTTGTATTTCCAGGACCTACCACAGTACTTGGCAAATAGTAGCTACTTATTAATGTTGAATATTTCAATATATGAATAACTAAAATTAATGAACAAGTGATTTATCAGTTGAGTATTCATATGTTCAATCTCAACTTGCTTTTATTAGTCAAGATTTTTAACTTGTAACAAAAACAACTCAAATTCACTTTTGGTCAATCAGGAATTTACCGCTTTAAATAACTAAGAGTCTAAGGAGGGGTGTGAACTCTGGACATATTGGATCCAGGTCTCAGATGATGCCATCAGAAATCTGTCTCTCTGCAGATCTAATTTCTTTTTCCTCTGGGGTGATTTTATAAAGCAAGGACTCTTTCTACTATAAAGGATCGTCCTGGTAGCTCTAGGCTTATATAGTGCGGCACAACTCACAATTTCAGAAGGATACTGAATATCTACAGGAAGTCAGCCAAAATGACTATGCTTGGCTCTACTTGGGCTCCATACGACACTCACCCTTGGACCAGTAACTGTTCCTAGGGTGATAGGGTGTTCTGACTGATCATTTCAGGTCACATGCAAACCCTAATGGAAAGTAAGGTTCCTTAATTTAAAATTTCCTTGGGGGTAATTCCTGGGGACAGTTTGCAAAAGAAAATGATATGGGAAGACAAAAATATAAACAGTATCTATGCACTGTTGTTGATTTTGCAATATGATCAAATTTTTAAAAGCCTGCCATGTGTCCAGACCAGTTTAACTTCTTCATGCCTTTTTCCTAGGCCCACTGAGGTGCACTAAGACTGACATAAAGAAATGTTGGGCGGATGCTTAATTTCCAGTTACTTAGATGCTGAACTGAGGTGCATAATTCTATGCCTGTATGTTGCTCCTTACTCCTTTTTTATTTATTGCTTTGGAAAAAATATCGTGTAAATTTTGGAATAGTTTTAGATTTGTAGACAAATTGCATGGATAGTGTAAAGAGTTCTTGGCTGGGTGTGGTAGCTCACAACTGAAATCTCAGCACTTTGGGAGGCTGAGGTGGGAGGATTGCTTGAGCCCAGAAGTTAGAGGCCAACCTGGGAAACATGGTGAAACCCCATCTCTCCAAAAAATAGAAAATAAAAATTATCTAGGTATGGTGGTGCACGCTTGTTGTCCTAGGTATTTGGTAACTAAGGCGGGAGGATTGCGTGAGCTCAAGAGGTCGAAGCTGTGTTTGCATCATTGCACTCCAGCCTGGGCAACAGGCTGTGAGCTGTGTTTGCATCATTGCACTCCAGCCTGGGCAACAGGCTGTGAGCTGTGTTTGCATCATTGTAATCCAGCCAGGGCAACAGGCTGTGAGCTGTGTTTGCATCATTGCACTCCAGCCTGGGCAACAGGCTGTGAGCTGTGTTTGCATCATTGTATTCCAGCCTGGGCAATAGAGTGAGATCTTGTGTCAAAGAAAAAGAAAGAAAAAAGGCTTCACATATACCACATAATCCAGTTTTCCCTATTGTTAACATCTTACATTACTGTGGTACATTTGTCACAACGAAGGAACCAACATGGGTTAATTAGTTAACTAATTAATCCCCACAGTTTCTTGAGCTTTCACTAATTTTCCCCTATATCTTTTTTTCTGTTCTAGGATCCCATTCAAGTTATCCTGTTAAATTTAGTTGCCATGTCTTGCTTGTCCCCTCCTGTCTGACATTTCTCAGGCTTTCCTTAGTTTTGATGACCTTGATAGTTTTTAGAAGTTCTGGCCAAATATTTTGTAAAGTGTCCCTCCATTTGGGTTTGTCTGATGTTTTTCTCATGCTGAGACTGGGTTATTAGTTTTGGGGAAGAAGCCCTCAGAGGTAAGGTGTCTTCTCATCACCTCATGCTAAGCACACATACTATCAACATGACTTATCCCTGTTGATGTTGACCTTGAACTCTGGGATAAAGTGGTGTTTGCCAGGTCTCCCTGCTGGCAAGTCCCTTTTTTCTCCCTCTTCCTGTATTCTATGCTCTGAAGCAAGTCACTAAGCACAGCTCACACAAGAGGTGGGGAGCTAAGTTTCACTTTCTTGAGAGGAGGAGGATCTACATCAATTATTTAGAATTCTTTGGAATTCTGCTGTGTTGGAGATTTGTCTCTTCCTCATTTATTGATTTATCTATTCAATCACTTGTTCATGTCAGTATAGACCTATGGATATTTATTTTATACTTTGGGCTATAATTCAGCACTGCATTATTTATTTTGTTGCTCACGTTGTCTAAGCTTTAACAATTGTGAGCTCTTCCACTGGGCCCCTCTGTCCCTTTGCCATGCTCTCAGACTTTTGGTTTTTGAACACCTCCTTACTTTCTCGCTCTACAAGGTGGTCCATTGTCACCTTGTCTATTCTCTGTCCCAGTCCTAGAATCATCTGTTTCCTCAAAGAGCCGTGGTTCGTTTCATTAGAGAATAGTAAAGACCAAGACCTGGGTGCTGGTTGTGCCCCATTGATACTGGGGTATCGTTACCTTTAGGCCCTCTCAGCAGACAGAGCTAGGAAACATGTATGGTTACTAACTCATTTCACTACTTGCTTTTAATGTCCTTGGTTACGGATCTTTCCCTGTATCATTTATTCATGCCTTTGCCTTGTCCTCTAGTTTGATGCACATTTTGTTGTCTCCTGTCTTCCAAATTTGGTTCTAGTTCTCGGTTATGCTTTTATTGCATTTTCTCCTTGATTCGGTGATTATGATGTAAGAACAAATGTGTTCAGCTTGACTCAGCTTTTGGAATGTCTACTTTGCTCTTTCCTTGCAGACTACGGGGGTAACACTCAGATGCTGCAGGATATATAGACAAGGCTTTCTTTCTGGACCCTGTTTTGAGATGCTTATAATCTAATTCGGTAACTCTGGAAAAAATATGACTAGAACATACTGTATACTCTCATATATGCTTCTTGGTGAGGGGCTGGTCTATTTCGGTCATTCGTGAACTCACTCAATCATCAATCATTTGTTGAGCACTAATGAATCAGACATGATTCGAGGTCCTGAGGATACAGTTTTGCATCAGCCACAGTCCTTATCACTACCTCTAGCTTCCAAGTTTTGGAATCTAAAGGAGACCAACAGGCAAGAAATAAAGGGTAGAGGTAAGGATAGAGGTAAGCTGGAGCAACAACAGGGAAAGAGGGGAAGGATTAATCAGTTCCATCTTGGCAGCACTCCCATTGCAGGCACAGTGCTTGACAAAGAAACCAAAAGCTGCTGTAGCAAATTTTAGGAAGTCAAGCCTGTAAAAACAAGAGGCAGAAGATGCTGGAGTGCCCTCTCCCCTTCAAACTCACTTTCTCATCCTCCCCCCGGATCCTGCTCTGCCCCTCACCAACAGAGATCAGAGGCTTCAAGTTTTGAAACGTTAACATAATTGAGAATTTTATAAATTCTCTTCAAGGGGGCATCATTAGATTTCATCACCAGGAAATGAAAACGAATTAGGATTCTAGAATCCAAGATGGGCTGGGTGTGGGGGAGTGAGGTGTGCCAGAAGGGGACAAGTCAAAAATGATCTAAGTTACTTGGCCTAGTGAATGGGAGTGAATGATGCTGGGCTGAAAATACTAAACTTGACAGACATGAATATATAGCAATCATTCAACATAGGTGGCATAGCCAGGTGGCATAGGTTCAAATCCCTGCACAAGTTACTTAACCCCTCTGTACCTCTGTTTCTTCATCTGTAAGGTGGCGAGGATAATTGTACCTTATGTGAAGGTTATATGAGTTAATGTAAATGCGATCCTTAGAACAGTGCTGGATAGATAGTCAATGTTGTATAATTAAGTGTTGGTGATCATTATTTTTATATATTGAATACCTTCTACTTTAGCAAGATATTCTATTAAATACTAGGAACCACACAAGAAACTCCAGATATGGTTCTTCCCACTGTCACTGCCCGGTGGGTTCTCCTTGCCCACTGCCCAGACAGAGTTGATTTATCAAGACAGAGGAATTGCGATAGAGAAAGAGTTTAATTCACACAGAGCTGGCTGTATAGGAGACTGGAGCTTTATTATTACTCAAATCAGTCTCTGTGAAAATTCAGGGATTGTGGATTGTAAGGATAATTTGGTGGGTAGGGGGCCAGGTGGTGGGGAGTATTGATTGGTTGGGTCAAAGATAAAATCATAGGAAGCTGAAGCTGTCCTCTTGCGCTGAGTCAGTTCCTGGGTGGGGGCCACAAAATCAGATGAACCAGTGTATTGATCTGGGTGGCACCAGCTGATCCGTTGAGTGTGGGGTCTAAAAAATATCTCAAGAATGGATCTTAGGTTTTATAATAGTGATGTTATCCCTAGGAGCAACTGGAGAGGTTTAGATTCTTGTGGCCTCTGACTGAATGACTCCTAAACCGTAGTTTCTAATCTTGGCTAATTTGTTAGTCCTATGAAGGCAGTCTGGTCCCCAGGCAAGAAGACGGCTTTTTTCAGAAAAAGACTGTTATCATTTTTGTTTCAAAGTTAAACTATAAACTAAATTTCTACTTTTCAGGAATACTACAAAGTTAAATAACAGAATCTTTTGGAAATTCTCTGAGACCTCATCTGTCAATAGGTTTCACAATAAAACTTCAGTATCTTGAGTTAGTAAACTACAAGGCTACTCATTGCCACATTAGAAGGTACACAGGGCTGACCTATATCTGCTAAAGAAAGAATCTAGAAAATTGCTTTTCGCTTCAAGTAAAAATGGATGTCTTTTAATACTTCAAAGTTAAAAAGTTTTGATTGGTTATAATTTCAAATTAGTAGATTTTTAAAAAAGATGTTTGGGGATGTGAAATACAAGGAATGGTTGCCTTTTAAAAGACTTTTATGTTATTAAGATACTTTAAAAAATAGAAGTACCAACACAAACTCTTTTCATGGTTCCCTTGATCTCCCAAAAAGGAAATCCAAAATATTTCCTTTTGTCAGAGTTAATTTTGGGGCGTCTGATCTTTAAGAAATCGATATGGTACCAGGAAATTTCACTGACTTCTCTCATTCCTGAACTCTCCTTGCTGCTTGTAAAGACTTTCAATGGGGTTAGTTTCAAAATTAATGCAGGCTTTTGAGGGCAGTTGGGCCTTCTGTGCTTGAATAGTTAAGTGAATACTATTAAAAAAAGAAAAGACTGCACATTGGTAACTTGGAGGAACCAGAGTGAATGAACCACTTTTCAGAACCTGCATGACAATTTTGAAAATTAAACCCAGTTAATAGAAAAAAATGCTAAATCAATGGCCATAAAATTTAATGGGTTTATAGCAGCCTTAACACAGTAGGACTGAATTATCATGTTAATTTAATTTCCATTTCTAAATGAACCAGAAGGCACAATAAAGGTCAATTAACCAGCTACCTTCCCTGTCTTCTTTTTCTTTTACTGCCGGTTTTAAATCACATTCAGCCCCAAAGCACTCACACTGCTTCTGGAAACTCATTAGTTTTTCTTGAAATTAAAACAAAAAAGAAAAAAGAAGAAACAAAAACTAACAACCAACCATTTGCTGATTGAGACAACCACTGAGTGTGTTCCACAATTATAGGGATATATGTATTCAGTGAAAAATCCCTACCCTTGTCGCAAGGAGGCTACAGACTCAGTCACACCAAGCCTAGGGAAACACACAAGTTAAAGGCCTCAATTATTGTGTGTACCAAGTGTTCATCTACAGTGAAAAAGCTGTGTGTGCCACTCTTAACATTTATGAGGCAAAGAAGGAAGGCAACCCCATCTGTGTAATGTGGGTCCCCCGTTAGTATAGTAAGCATCTCTTAGCATGGCAACGTGTCACTTTACATTAATAGGTTTTAAAAACTCACTTAAAAATTTACTTAATAGAGAATAAAAAGAACTCAGTTCCCCCCTCCGACCCCCACCACCACCAGCAAAAGGAAAACAAACACAGTTTTTGGTTTGGGTATAGTTAATTTATTGTTGCAATGAATTGCTTGCAATTTGATGGAATGTGGATCAAAATTTTTCAAAACTTCTGGTGTTTTCTACTGATGTAAACATTAGGAGACTAGGTTGGTGAACAAAAAATATTTTTATTTTACAAAATGCTTAGTCACTATAATTGATTTCTAATTCTGTTTGCCATAATTTGAACAGTGATAATATGTTAGTCTGATTTGATTATTCCACAATGTATATAAGTAACCAAACATCACATTGAGCCCTATAAATATGTACGATTATTATTTATCAGTTAAAAATAAAACTAAAAATATGTATACTCACAGATGCAACTAGTTTTGAGAGGCATCCTTTTTATCTTTGAAACTTTTAATCTAGTGACAGCATTGAGCTTTCTAAAAATTGTGACATGTTTGATCCACTTTCAAAGTTCCTGTGAAAGAACAGAAAAAATTGAAATTTTACTACTGAAAATTTTAAACACTACAAATATCTGAATGGTTTTGTCAACTGCATGGGTATTTTCTGGGATGGAAGAGGGCATTGTGCTGTTTTTCTCCCGCCTCCCCTCAGATTGACTTTGGGTCATATAAAGCCCTCAGTCATTGGCATGGGTAAGGCGGCTCCTCACTGAATGCTGACCTCCTCTCCTCCCTCTTCTCCCTCCTCTCCCCCCTCCTCCCCTCTCCACCACAGCAGGGCTCTCCCTGAGCTGCAGAGAGGGATTCTAGGAGCAAGTGTCAGCCGAGCGCCTGCTGTGGCCTCTTGCCACTTGCTAACAGTTTTCCACAATTGATGAAAACACCCTGTTACAGTGGATTCTCAAAAATTATTACTGATTAACAGAATAATATGTTCTGCCCTCTCCCTGCCCCCAGTCTGCTTTTGGGACTCAAGAGGTTGTTTTTGCACATCAGGCCATTGTGTCATGAATCCTATCATGGAACTGTTGGTATGATTTAGCTGCTAGAATCACTGAAGTCACTGGATTGTGACTGACCACATGCAGACAGGGACTGTAAAGGAGCAGTTTGGGTACATGATAGGGTAAGCAAGGAGAAAAGAAAGTAGAAAAATGATAGCAAAAGGAAGAATGAAAGATGATAAGAACAGAAGAAAGCCATGGCAATGCATGCCCTTCATAACTGCACTCATGAGGCAGAATTACCACTCCCAGGTTTGCAAAGCTCTGTGTGAACAGCCCCGGCCATGCACATCTTGATTATTGACCTAGCTGCTAGCATCACTGCTGGTATTACTTGCTGTCTTGGTCAGGTCCAAAGATTACAGACTTTGAAACATTCTGTTTTGAGGGTTTGAGAAACTTCCTCCCAGGTCAGGGGCTGACTGGTGTCACTACCCACCATTATCCAGTATTTCCTAAGCCCATGTCTCCCAGGAGTTGTCCTATCAGAATATAGGACTGTGTTTTACAGCTTTTCTGCCATCTGGCTGTGTGACTTTGGAAGTCACTTCACTTTGCTGGGCCCTGGCTTCCTCAGTGGTGAAGGGAAGAGTGTGACCTTGAAGCGACTTCTAGCTCCAACACTCTGTGGTTCTCTGAAGCCCCATTGCAAGCATGGGGCTGTAAAACAGGATCAAAGTGCTGCTGCTTTCTCTTTTCCTGAGATTCACTTCTTGTTTAAAGTGAAACAGCTGATTTTTTCCTAGGAACCTGTGAGTGTGTGCATGTACACATACACATTTATATACACTCAAGTGTATGCATACATCTATATGTGTGTGTGTATATTCTACAGTAGTCTGAAAGTTTAGTAATGGTGTTCAGTGCTTTAAGGGAAGAATTTGATGTTCTCTAAGTAAAAGGACAATAAAAAGAGGAAAAAAGTCTGTCTCCTGACCATCTTGAAAATATTTGGGCAGATAGTTACATTCTTTTATTGAGATGGGCCTTGTGTGTGTATAGATGTGTGTTTGTTTTTAGTTTCAGCCTGTCAGGAAAACTGGAGAGAAATGGTACTCGTTACCCACTAGGAAATATCTGTCCATCTTCATAGCATAGTGTGTATATATTTTTAGGGACAATATTTTATGTTACACTTAGACCTCCCCAAGAGAACCCAAGACATTATACTGGGGCAGGGAGTCTGATGCCTTATATAAAATGGGCTAGGCTACCGACTGGTAAAGAAAAACACAAATTGTGTACGTAGCAAGATTTAGTTTATTTTCTTAAAAATGTGTTTGCTAAGAGTATAGAGGGATAGGAACATTCTTGGGATTGTTTCTTTTCTTTCTTTTTTCTCTTTTTTTTAACATTTGGAACGATTGTATAAATTCCTGATGCTAATAGAGTGTGGGTGGGTGTCCTTCCTTTACATTGTAGAGCCACTGTCAGGAGGGTAAAAAAGAGCCAGACCGGCAGCAGAAGGGCCCTTCTGTGCAGGGACAAGAGCCATTCGGTTCCCTCTGGGCTCCTTCCCGTCCATGTCCATGAGCAGCCAGAGAGGGACACAGGTGACAACTCTGGGCCTAATGGCCCTCTCTCTGTTTTTATCTCCCAGCTGGGGGTTGAATGTTCTTATTTTATAGTCACTTGCCCTTTTCAACTCTGAGAAAAGAGATGGTTTCTCCCTCCCCCAACTCTATTATCTGTGTTTCATGTTCTTTGTTCCAGAAAGAAAAGAAAAACAAAACCCTAGGATTATTTCTCTGAGAAGTTTCTTACATTCAGAAAACTGCATGTGAATGTAGCTGAGTGCTGTGTGAAGTGGTGCAGGCTGCCCCACTTCTGTCCAGAGTGTAGAGAGGTTGTGGAGCCCACCTGCAGCCTGGGGATCAGGCAGGTATGAAGGTGGCTTGGGTAGGTATGGGAAGATGAGTGTAGTGTGCTTGAGAAACAAGTAAATCTTTAATCCTCTGGATGCCACCTCGGGTTCTGCATTGTTGTCAGTGAAATGGTGACTGGTCCATCCATCCATCCATCCGTCCATCCATCCATCCATTCATTTGTTCATGTGTTAATTGAATCAATATGCATTTGATGAGCTTTTCTGTGTCAGGAACAAATGCCTGGTATGTAAACTGAAATAAGTCTACCAATGGAAGACACTCGCAGTAATGAGAACTTCGATTTATTGAGGTTTACAGTTTGCCAGGTGCTATGCTGAGTTCTTTATATGTGTCGTATTGTTCATCATTTATTACCCCATTTTTTTCAGATTAGGAAACTGAGACTCTAAAGGGCTTGTTCAAGATCACCTAGCTAGTAAGTGACAGAATCAGATTTGAACATGGATCATTGCAATATTGTGATGAATTTATTTGTTCTTCAACCCCATTTCTTGGCATACAATTCCTGAAATCCTTAGAATCTTCAAAATGATGTCTTTTTGTATACTAATGGTTGACTGATGGCTAAAAGCTCCTAAGCAGCTTCTGGATAGAGGCTGGTCACCTGAAAGACCAAGACATGATTAGAGGGTTAAGACTTTCAGCCCATCTCCCCACCTTCTGTGGATGGGAGAGGGACTGATGATTAAGTTGATCACCAATGGCCAATGGTTTCATCAGTCATGCCTATGTAATGAAGCCTTCATAAAAACCCAAAGGACCGGGTTCAGGGAGCTTCTAGACAGCTGAAAACATGGAGGTTCCTGGAGGGTGGAGTGCAAAGGAGGGCATGGAAGCTTTGTGTCCTTTTCCCCATACCTCACCCTATACATCTCTTCATCTGTCTCCTTTTAGTATCCTTCATAATAAAGGTAAATGTAAGTGTTTCCCTGAGTTCTGTGAGCCACTCTAGCAAACTAATAGATCCCAAAAAGGGAATAATGGGAACCCCAACATGAAGCCAGTTAGTTGGAAGTTCTGGAGGCCCAGACCTGCAACTCGTGGGGGTGGAGGCTGGTCTTGTGGGAATGAGTTCTCAACCTGTGGGATCTGACCCTATCTCTAGGGAAATTGTGTCAGAATTGAATTAAATTAGAAGACACCTGGCTGGTGCCTACTACAGAATTGACTGCTTGCTTGTTGTGGGGGAAAATCCTCCACATATTTGGACACAGACGTTTTCTGTATTGATTGCTGTTGTGGTGTGAGAGCAGAGAAAAACATAGTTTGAGTTGGCTTTTCCACTCACAACCATCTTACTCTGGAACTTCCCATGAGGAGAACATTGCACTAGACAATGGTAAATGCAATGATGAAGCATGCCCGGGGGACTGAGTAATCAGAGAAGAGGGATTCCATCTACCTTTGAGAGTCAGAGAAGGCATTTTGGAGGTAGTAGTTTTTGAGTTTAATGTTAAACTATAGACCTGAAATAGCAGATTCAGCTTCTACTGGAGATTCTAGGCAGAAGGGATAACTTGTGAAAACAAGTGTGTGTGGGAAGAGTTGAAAATATTTGGGTGTTTCTGAAACATCACATTCAAGGCAAGGAGTGGTGAGAGATGAGCCTGGAGAGGTGGGGAACAGGGCAGATCATGGTGGATCTTTTAAAGTCTGCAATGCCAAGTGATGAGCTCAGTGGTCTAGGTGAAAAGTGGACATGGCAGGCACAGTTGGCTGGCAAGAGGGAAGAGAGGGAAGACTTGATGACTGATTGAGAGGGGATGGGAGAGATGGAGAGGGTACAGGATGCCTCCAAGACTTCTAGCTTGGTGCCTGGATGGATGGGAATGCTAACCATGGATACAGAGGACCCAGCAGGAGGACTGGGTTTAGACAAAAGGTACTGAGTAGTTTTATTTCTCACCAGTCTGTGGTTATAACCACATATCATTAAGTTTTTTTTAAAAATAGCAGGTCAAAATGGTATTGCATGGATTTCATACTATGATTTATAGTTAGTTATTAACTTATAATTTCATAAATAACATCTTTCTTGCCTGGGGGAAATGAAATACATTTGCTATAATCATGAAAATCAAAGAGTTAAGTAAGCCATAATTTATGAATACTAATCATAATAGCAGCCACTTATTGAGCACACACGGTCCATATATTGTTCTTTATGCTTTTATATTCCATTCCTTTTGCCACTGAGATTTTAGCCTGAAAACCTAAGTGGCAGCTACCCTGGAGTTCAATCATGTCTTGCTGTGGATGCAGGTCCAGTGGTGTCGGTCTGCCAGGGATGAAATTGAGCATGGTACAGCCCTCGTGGTCTGGTGCCTGAGATCCAGAAGACAGCTGTGTGAAAATCCATCTCAAAGCCCGTGGCGTTCACTGTCATTCAGCCTCTGCTGCTTTTGATGCTGGCATTATTTGGAATTCTGCCTGGGATATTCTGGAATATCTCCTGGGATATTGCTTGGGATATTTCTCTGGCACCTGACTATCACTTCAGATTTCTTATCTGAAACAATTGGGCGTTGTTATCAATCCTTTCCCATCCATTTATTCTTGAAAGACTTCCTTGTTCGCTTTTGCTGGAAACACCTCTCCTGATAGTCTAGTGCAACTCCAACTTTTGAGAAATGTGTTTTTCCTGTTATTTCTATAGGATATTGTGATAAGAGCACAGTGGATTCTGTGATGTGTTGTCAAGATCCCGTTAAGGACTGAAGGACTTATTCCTCCGGCTGCCCAAGGTTGGCCCCCTTCCTGGGAAAGCCTTCATCCAATGACTCACTGACACAGAGCTCAACCTTCTCACCCGAATTGGTACTACTCTAAAGGGACCACCCGGCCTCACAACTCCCCGTGGTGTTGGCAGAAGCTTCCATTGAGAACCATTCAGCCCAGCTTCTCCATCTGTCCATTTTTTAGTTTCTACTCTTCCCTTGCATGGTGTTGATTCCCAAACTAATAAACCTCTAATAAGCCTCCTAATAAACCTCCTCGATGTTAACCTCTTAGTGTCTGCTTCTGCTTCTGGGAGAGCCCAAACTGTGACAGTGAACAAGTGAAAACATGTTCTTATGCAGACATCCTGAAGGATTTCTTTCTTTCTTTTTTGAGACAGGGTCTTACTCTGTGGCCCAGACCGGAGTGCCATGGTACAATCTCAGCTCACTGCAACCTCCGCCTCCTGTGTTAAAGCGATTCTTCTTCCTCAGCCTCTCAAGTAGCTGGGATTACAGAAGTGCACAACCATGGTCGGCTAATTTTTTTGTATTTTTAGTAGAGACAGGGTTTCATCATGTTGGTCAAGTTGACCTGGAAATCCTGGCCTCAAGTGATCTGTCTGCCTGGGGCTCCCAAAGTGCTAGGATTACAGGTGTGAGCCACTGTGCCTGGCTAGACATCCTGAAGGTTTTGCATGCTTTTTACACTGCTTACTCTGAGATAACGGACTTTTAAAAAATAAGATAATGAAATAAAGCTAATTCTCCTCTCCAATACCAATTCTCTCCTCTTGGCTTTCGATCAGAGACACCAGGCTGCTTGGTTCCCAACTCTCTCTCCTTCCTCTCCCAACAGCTGGCACTATGTGACCCTTACTTAAGACCTCAGCCTCCCATTGCCCAGGATCAAATGTATTTCTAAGTGGAAAACTTAACAGTTTAAATCAGATTCTTCTAAGCAGACCCTAAGACTAAGATTTGCATGTAAATGCTTTATTATGGAAGTGTCCCAAGAAGAAAGGGAATGGGAGAAGCAGGACAGGGAAGAAAAGGAAGCCAAGCAAGGGTAAGATATCAGGCAGAGTCCCTTGGAGGGTAGATTTGCCTGATCTGCAGAAGAACTCTGGGGTGTCAGTTGTAGAGTAGTCATGTGTCATTTGAGATAACTTACTGTGAAATGTTTTATTAGGCCATTCTGTTGTGTGACAGTCACAGTGAACTTACAAAAACCTAGATGGCATAGCCTACTACATGCCTTGGCTATATGGATAGCCTATTGCTCCTAGGCTGCAAACCTGTACAGCATGTTACTGTACTGAGTACTGTAGGCAACTGTAATACAATGGTAAGTATTCATGTATCTAAACATAGAAATGATACAGTAAAATATGGTGCAAAAGATAAAAATGGTACACCTGTATGGGGCAGCTTCATTATAATCTTCATATTTGCCATCTGTCATTGACTGAAATAGCTTTATGTGTCACATGACTATACCCTCTAATTTTTCCACTTCAGACAGGGGAGTTGGAGTTGGGCTTTCATGCTCTTGCACTCAATAGCCACATTATTTGACAATGATTTCCTGTTGGGGGAGCTGGAATGTTAACCCCCAGCACTTCTGGCTCTCTGCTTATGAGGGGCAAAGCCACTGCAGTGCCATGAGGGTTGTCCATCAAAGAACACATACAGATGTTGAATGTGAGCACACAGAAGCTAGAGAAGGGGCACCCAGAAAAAGCAGGAAGGGCATGAGGGGGTTTTGGGTGGAGCAATAACCTTGTGTGCTGAATAGGTCCATTGCCATCGTCCAGATTGAGCCAATATATTCGTATTGGGTTCTGACAGGAGACTTTTGAACATTGGCCGTACAAGTTGTATTAGTCTGTTCTCATATTGCTATAAAGAAATACCCAAGACTGGGCAATTTACAAAGAAAAGAGGTTTAATTGGCCCATAGTTCTGCAGGCTGTGCAGGAAGCATGATGCTGGCAACTGCTCAGCTTTTGGGGACACCTCAGGAAACTTACAATCATGGCAAAGGCCAAGAGGGAGCAGGCAGTTCACACAACAAAAGCAGGAGCAAAAGAGAGAGCAAGCAGGGGAGGTGCTACACACTTAAACAACCAGATCTCATGAGAACTCACTCACTGTCACTAGTACAGCACCAAGGGGATGGTGCTAAATTATTTGTGAGAAATCCACCTGGATAATCCAGTCACTTCCCCTAGGACCCACCTCCAACATTGGGGATTACAATTCAACATAAGATTTGGGCAGGGACACAGATCCAAACCATATCCCAAGTATTCTGTCTCTACCATAGTAGAACTTGTAGGCTATATAATTTTGTATTGAACTGCATTCCAATGAGCCTGTCTGGATGAATTAGTTGCAAAGTGCTCCATTAGATAATGAAATGAGTTTATCTTTTCGGAGAGGTGCTCTGCATTTGCTATCTAAATGCTGAAGAGTGTTTGCCAAAAGTAGCAATCCTGGTATTGGTCTAATTGATATTGAGCTGTTCCTCATGTTAGTAATTGCCCAACAAGAATAGCTGCTCCTTAGGCCACTCTCAGAATGAAAATAGGAATGTGACATTAGCATAAAGGAGGATACTATGACAGGAGGTTATGTATCCAAGTTATCAAAAGATGTATCTAATGGTCTGGATGGAAATTAAGAAGTAGGTGGGCTTAGACATTTGTATCATTTGGGACTGCAATCTGCTCTGTCAAGAGCTCATTTCCTATCCATTTTGACCCCTTTTTGGTATTACAGTAAAGGCTCCAAAGGACTATTAAAAGCCAGGAATCAATATCGAGATCATGCAACTTGGCCTATAAATGGCGTCTGTCTATAAAGTCAAAGGCTGACAATAGAGTAGTAAATCCTGCAAGTCTCAAATTATTTCTAAACATTTTTTATAATAGACAAAGTAGAGTGTAGTAATAGTCCACAATAGAAAAACCATCTCTAAAGCATTTGTGCTCTTCCTGTAGGAAATTATGTTGAGAAATCCAGATGTGCAGTTGTGCAAGAGCAAGCTGGCGTGGATTTTTGAATGGATATTCTGAAGACAACTAGGTGGTAAGAAACGATAGAAGGCTGCTCTTCTTTACTAACACTCTATTTTGTAGAAATTATAGTGTAGGTGTTTGAGTCAATAATTTTGCATGAGTTGGCACATAGAATTTAGAATAGGGTTTGTGGTGGGAAAACTGTTCTTGTTGTAGTTCAACATAAAGTCATTATTTGAATGAAATCTAATGAGTTAAGGCACTAGGTTTGAATTAGAGAAAGTTCCAGGATATTTAAAGCATGACACGAAAGTAACAGTTCTAAAGATAAGAAAGAACAAGCACCAATTATTAAATTAATGACAACAGCATGGTCAGGCAGGCAGATATTGAGATCTGTGTGCTGTGGGCTACAGAAAGGCAACCCAATGAAGGAAAGAAAGAGAGAGAGAGAGAGAGAGAGAGAAAGAGAAAGAGAGAAAGAAGATTCTTAGAGAATGCATAAGGCAAAATCAGGGAAACTCAGTTCAGTCATCAAGTCTAAGACAAGGAGAAAGTGCAAAACTGAAAAAGGCAAGAACCAGGAGACAGACAGCTAAGAACTCTAATATTATTATATCATAGTTCAAAAAAGATCTTGATCGATGTTAAGTAGCCATTTGTCTTCCCTTCTAATAAGGACTAATAACTCTTAAACTATAAGTAGACTATACTTCCTTAACATGATAAAGAATGTCTGACACTAATAGCCAAGCTTATGTTTAAGGGGAAATACTTAAGATGTTCTCATCAAATTTAAAAAGTCAGAGAAAGGTACCAAAGAAAGGTACCTGTTATTAACTAGCTTTTGCCTGGAAGTTATAGTCAACACATTAAGTTGAGAAAAAGAAAGGAAGTATAAATGTTGGGACTTGGGTGATGTCGTCATGGAAGTTTGCTGCTGGGAGTGCTCTCAAGAGAGAACTTGCTGTTCAGCTGCACAAAGTGCAGTTAGCTGATGATCTCCGCTTCTAGTAACTTCAGGTTTACCTCAGTTTCCCAGGCAACTCCTGGTCAATGATGGACCATTGCTGCTCAAAGTGGAATTCCTCTAATAGACATTTCCCCTGTCTGGAGCTGCTAAGTGGATTGGCTGAGACTGGGTTGGGTCTCCATCATAGCTGGAGACCCTCCATGTCCAATTTTTCTTCCTTCCCCTTTTACTTTTCATGGGTGTTAGACCCATGCACTTTTTTCATGTTAACTCTATTTCAGTGTCTGTTCCTCAGAAGACCAACTGACAGTTTTGGTAGCAATAGTAACCCAGGAAAGCAGGAGATATGATAGGGCTCGAGGACTGAATCATTCACTGCTGCCTGGCAAGGATGTGGGACATAGACACTACGGCAAGAAGTAGCAGCCCAATTGCTAAATCTGGTAGAATTGCCTGGTTGTTACTAAGTTGCACCGATGCCTTACAGAGGAATAATGAAAAGTTGGAGGCAGTTAACAAACAATTGAATATCGACAGAGGCTTTTTGTGGTTTTCAGACACTTACTTCTTGCAGTCTGTGAGCAGAATAAGCTGAAGACCAAGTCAGGATTTAATAGAGTTGCCAAGCTCCTAAGATGATTGACTAGTCCATGAAAGGGATGTATGCAAGGACTAAGAGCCTTGTTGAAAACACATGGGACCCTGACACTTGAAATAGAGACATCTGGATTGATGCCCCCAAAGATTTTGGCCCATCAGACTCCATTGACTCCTCAGTATTACAGTTAGCTCACTCATTCCTTCTAAGAGTGGGCACTCTCCCCAGTTGGGAACACACTGTAGAGACATCTTTCCTACAAAGCAGTAGATTTCCTCCTTAGGATCCATTCTCATCTCTTCTCCTAGCCACAAGGTTGATCATTTTGGTTGAGTTGCAGCAAAATCCAGCTAGGGACACACTGTGCCTTATAAAGGAGGAAAGGGTGCTGCAAGAATTAGTTGGCATTAACTGCTAGGAGCGGGGAGAGACTCTAGGGGACTGAATTTGAGGTTGCTTGATCAAGAGGTCTAGAACGTGAGACTGGATAAGAGTGAGATTATTAATGTGGGAACTTTCTCTCAAGATACAGGATTTAATATCCTGGCAAAGACCTTAAAAGCCTTCTGAAAACAGTGACCCATAGTTTAGATGACTGAATTACTGTGGCACATAATGGAAGGAGTTAAAAGCCCATGGAAATGGGCATTTTGGATGAATTCTGCACGGCCAGAAAGCCCATCTAAGAAGTATGTTCTACAGGAGTCTGGGGCACACACCATGCCCAGGTGAGAGAGGCACCAACATCACTAAGTTCAGTGGTAGCTGACAGGCTGAAAAAATGAACAATGGCCCCTATGAAGAGCTTGAGAAGACAAACCCCAATCTTTTTAGCATTTGTCCCAGAATGGTCAGAACTTCATCAATAATGGCCAGCTTCCTTATTTTTGCCTCTGATTCCAACTCAGACCAACCACAAGAAGCCAAATCTGCTCATCAAACCAATCTCATAGGACACCTCACTTCTAGTTAACCTGCCTCCAGGTTCCTCATGCCAACAACCTCCAAACAGCATACTTGAAGCCTTCCCTTATTTTTCATTACAAATCTTTTTGCTCCCCTGCCTGACTTTGAGTCTAGGCCAAACACAAGTGATGGTGACTGACTCCCTTGTAGCAAGCTCTGTTTATTATCACTTGGGTGGTCTTCAGCTGTTTTCACTTGGCTCTCCTCTGCAGGCATAGGCTGATGGTAGGAGAGGCTCTCACAATCCTAATGGATACTAATGAGGATGAGGGAGTTCCGAAGCTACAGAGGGCAAGGTTGAATGGCAGCCAAGAAGGCTGAACTTACAGAAAGTTGTGGAGAGATAGTTAAGAGAATATAAATAACAATGCTAGGGGAAGAAATAGGAAAAGAATCAAAGAAGGTATTGCCCAATACATATATTTAATCATGAAAAGCAATCATGAGGAAGTGAAATATCTCTGCAAGGAAAACTACAAAACACTACTGAAAGAAATCATAGACGACACAAACAAATGGAAATATATTTCTTTATTTTTTTTTTTTTAAAAAGACATTTATTCAGCGTCACGATCAGACAGTTACATTTAGCAATCAACAGCATGGGTGCAAAAAAAAAAAAAGTCTACATTAAAACCCTTGGTTGGAATGCTTTACACTTTCCACAGAACAGAAACTAAAATAACCTGTTATACAATTAGTCACAAATACAGTCCTCGAGTTTTTTGCCCATACACATGAGTATTTGTCTAAAACATGTCTTCTTTGTAGCAGCTAGGCCCTGCCACCACTGTGCTTGGCTGAGTTCACAAATCTGTTGTAACCTGTAGCTTCCCTGTCACTTCTCTGGCTCTCCTCTCCTGCTAAGCTTTGTTTCCTAATTAAAATCTTCTGCCACTGCCATAGCTACTGCTGCTGCTGGAACCGCCATAGCCACCTTGGTTTGTGGTTTTGCAAAGTATTGGCCTCCACCGCCGTAGGGGCCAGAGCTTCTGCCTCCAAAATTTCCTCCCTTCATGGGTCCAAAATTTGAAGACTGATTGTTGTAATTGCCAAAATCATTGTAGCTTCCACCACCTCCAAAATTGCTTCCATCATTACCAAATCCATTATAGCCATCCCCACTGCCACCATATCCACCACCACCACGGCTGCCACCAAAGCCACCACAACTACTGAAGTTTCCTCCACGACCGAAGTTGTCATTCTCACTGAAACCACCTCCACGACCACCACCAAAGTTTCCAGAACCACTTCGACCTCTTTGGCTGGATGAAGCACTAGCCATCTCTTGCTTTGACAGGGCTTTCCTAACTTCAACAGTTGTGGCCATTCACAGTATGGTATTTCTGAATGACAATCTTATCCACGGAGTCATGGTCATCAAAGGTTACAAAGGCAAAGCCCCTTTTCTTGCCACTGCCTCGGTCAGTCATGATTTCAATCACTTCAATTTTCCCATACTGTTCAAAATAATCTCTTAGGTGATGTTCTTCAGTGTCTTCTTTAATGCTACCAACAAATATCTTTTTCACAGTTAAGTGGGCACCTGGTCTTTGAGAATCTTCTCTTGAGACAGCTCTCTTTGGTTCCACAACTCTTCCATCCACCTTGTGTGGCCTTGCATTCATAGCTGCATCCACCTCCTCCACAGTGGCATATGTGACAGACCCAAAGCCCCTGGAACGCTTGGTGTTTGGATCTCTCATTATCACACAGTCCGTGAGCGTTCCCCATTGCTCAAAATGGCTCCTCAGACTCTCATCGGTTGTTTCAAAGCTCAACCCTCCAATGAAGAGCTTCCTCAGCTGTTCGGGCTCTTTAGGAGACTCTGACTTAGACATGACGGCAGGGAGAAGAGAGACTTTAACGATGCTTCTTCGGCAGCGTCCACGGGCCGGAAATATATTTCAACGCTCATGCATGAGAAGAATCAGCATTGTGAAAATCTATAGATTCAATGCAATTTCCACCAAAATACCATGATCATTTTTCACAGAACTAGAAAAAACAATCCAAAAATTCATATAGAACAAAAATGAGCCCACATAGCCAAAGCAGTATGAAGCAAAAAGAGCAAATCTGGAGGCTTCATATTATCCAACTCCAAATTATACTACAAGGCTATGGTTACCAAATCAGCATGGTACTGGTATAAAAATAGGCATGTTGACCAATGGAACAAAATAGAGAACCCAGGAATAAAACCAAATACTTACAGCCAACTGATCTTCAACAAGGAATAGAAAAACATAAATTGGAGAAAGGATACCCTATTTAATCAATGGTGCTGAGAAACCTAGCAAGCCACATGTAAAGAAGAAAAGTGGATCCCCATCTCTCACCTTATACATAGATCAACTCAAGATCCCAAGACTTAAATCTAAGACCCGAAACCATAACAATTCTAGAAGATGGCACCAGAAAAACTCTTTTGGACATTGGCTTAGGCAAAGAATTCATGACTAAGACCCCAAAGGCAAATGCAACAAAAACAGAAATAAATAAATGGGACCTAATTAACTTAAAAGACTTCTGCACTGCAAAAGAAATAATCAGCAGAGTAAACAGACAACCCACAGCGTGGGAGAAAATGTAAGCAAACTATGCATCTGGCAAAGAACTAATATCCAGAATCTACAAGGAACTCAAGAAAAAAAACAAATAATTTTATCAAAAAGTGGGCAAAGGAAGTAGACATTTCTCAAAAGAAGATGTACAAATAGCCAATAAACATATGAAAAAATGCTCAATAATCATCAGGGACATGCGAATTAAAACCACAATGAGATATCTCCTTACTCCTGCAATAATGGCCATAATTAAAAAGTCAAAAAACAATAGATGCTGATGTAGATGTGGTAAAAAAGGAACACTTCACACTGCTGGTGGGAATGCAAATTAGAACAACCACTGTGGAAAACAGTATGTGAATTTCTTTCTTTCTTTCTTTCTTTTTTTTTTCCCTAGACAGTCTTGCTCTGTCGCCGAGGCTGGAGTGCAGTAGTGTAATCTTGGCTCACTGCAACCTCTGCCTCCCAAGTTCAGGCAATTCTCCTGCCTCAGCCTCCTGAGTAGCTGGGATTACAGGTATGCACCACCACATCCAGCTAATTTTTTTGTATTTTTAGTAGAGACGGGGTTTGCCTTGTTGGCCCAGGCTGATGTCAAACTCCTGACCTCAGGTGATCCACCTGCCTCAGCCTCCCAAAGTGCTGGGATTATAGGCTTAAGCCACCATGCTTGGCAGTAATTTCTTTTCTTTTTTTTTTTTTTTTGAGACGGAGTCTTGCTCTGTCGCCCAGGCTGGAGTGCAGTGGCTGGATCTCAGCTCACTGCAAGCTCTGCCTCCCGGGTTTACGCCATTCTCCTGTCTCAGCCTCCCAAGTAGCTGGGACTACAGGCGCCCACCACCTCGCCCGGCTAGTTTTTTGTGTTTTTAGTAGAGACAGGGTTTCACCGTGTTAGCCAGGATGGTCTCGATCTCCTGACCTCATGATCCGCCCGTCTCGGCCTCCCAAAGTGCTGGGATTACGGGCTTGAGCCACCGCGCCCGGCAGTAATTTCTTAAAGAACTAAAAGTAGAACTACCATTCAACCCAGCAATCCAACTACTGGGTATCTACCCAGTGGAAAAGAAGTCGTTATATGGAAAAGATATATGTACATGCATTTTTATAGCAGCACAGTTCACAATTGCAAAGATATGAAACTAACCTAAGTGCCCATAAACCAATGAGTAGATAAAGAAAATATGGTATATATACACCATGGAATACTACTCAGCCATAAAAAGGAATGAAATGATGTTTTTTGCAGCAACTTAAATGGAGCTGGAGGCCATTATTGTAAATGAAGTAACTCAGGAATAGAAAACCAAATATTGTATGTTCTCACCTATAAGTAGGAGCTAAGCTGTGAGAATGCAAAAACATAAGAATGAGGTAATGAACTTTGGGAGCTTGAAGGTGGGGAAGGTTGGGTGGAGGTGAGAGATAAGTCTACATATTGGGTACAGTGTACACTGCTTGGGTGATGGATGCACTAAAATCTCGGATATCACCATTAAAGAACTTATCATGTAAACCCAAACTACCTGTACCCCCAAAACCATTGAAATAATAAAAAAAGAAAAGCAATCATGGAAGAGTAGAAAAAGGAGGGCAGTCATCACAATAAAAAGTCATGATCTATTTTTGTAGTTATGGAACCTGAGCCAGTTTTCAGCCTCAGACTTCAGTGCCTGAAAGGGTGTCTGGTTTCCAGTGAGAAGGATTCTGCATCATCATGGCAAGTGCATATGGTAATAATTCCTCCAGTGCTTCCACAAGAGGACCTATGACTATATGGCTATTTACTTGGGTGGTTATATAATGGATTTACTGAATTTTACCACAGCCTCACTGGGTGGTCTTTTTCCTACCTCCTAAATATATAATTTGAATTGACAAACTTGGAAATTGGGTATTTTAGCCTGTGGAGTAAAGCTATGATCATGGGGAGGGCCAAGAAGAAGCCTTTGAAACTTCCTGCTCACATTTCTAGCTGAGATAATAAAAAGCAATAGCACACCATGGGAAGAAAGGTGAAAATTAGTGCCCCCTTAAGGATCTCAAGAATGTAGTAGTGATGGTCCCCACCATATCTTTATTTAATTAACCAGTCTAGTTTCTGCAGAAATTGGATAGATCCTGGAGAATGACTAGAGACTAACACAGACCCAACCAAGTCATAGCCTTGATTGTGGTGACTGTGGCAAAATGAATCTAGCTTGCTAGAGCAGACTAATATGCCTTTGTTACTCAATATGTAGCCATTGATTTGGTGATGAGGCTCTTTTCTTTCCCTATCAGGGAAGAGGCTGGAAACAGTTTACATCCATATACAAGGATGAAAAGCAACATACATTTGTAGTTTTTCCTCAGGGGTATTTTAGGTTGTCTGCCCTGTGCGTTAATATAGTCTGAAAAGATATAGACTGCTGGGACATCCTGCAGAATATCCACTGACTTATTACACCAGTGACATCATGCTGGTCAGGCAGTATGTGCAAGAGAGGTTAGTTAGCATGCTGGAGGCCCTTGGTGCCCAATCCAAAAGGTGGTAGATAAATTCTACAAAGACTTAAGAACATGAAGCTTTGGGAAAATTGTTATGGGTCCAGTGGTCACAGGGGCAGGCTGGGACATCTCCAAAATACTTGGGAGATGGCAACTTGCGTCATCTACCATGCACTGCCACAAAGAAGGAAGTACATGTCTGTTAGGTTTTCTCAGGTACCAGAGGATCACATTCCACATCTAGGATTACTGCTCCAGCCCATAAATCACAAGATTCAAGAGGCTGTCAGTTTTGAGAAGGGTGTGGAACAAGAAAGGGTTCTGCAGCAGGTTCAGATGGTGGCATAAGCAGCTTTGTCATATGGGCATGTAATCTGCAAACCTAAATAATCACGCATCTGGAACTGCTTTTATGAGTTGGGTTCTATTGACCCATCATGCCATACAATTAGGTGAGCACAGCAGCAATCCATCATAAGGTAGAAATGGTGTAGCCAAGATCATGGCCAGAGGGCATAAGTAGCCCAGACCCCATGACACTCATCATGGTTTCACCCAACCCATCCCTTAACTCAAACATGGCTATATGGTGGGAAGACAAGGTGGGAAGAGAGCCGAAAGAGAAAGAAAATCCCTGAGGTTGGTTTATCGATGCGTTGGCTTGGAATTTGAGCCCACGCTGAACATAGATGGCAGCAGCAATACGGCCACATGCAGGGGAGGCCTTGAAAAGTAATGCTGAGAAAAAAAATCTTCCCATAGTAGAGCTTTGAGCAGTGTACTTGGTTATCTACTTTGTGAGGAATAAAAACTGGCTTGAAGTGATAATATATACAAACTTCTGGGCAATGATGAATGGCCTGACCAACTGGTCAAGGGCCTGGAAGGGAAAAGATTGGAAGATCAGGTGTAAGATCTGGGCTAGAAGTATGTGGTGGAAAAGATGGAAGCTGGCATGAAATGTGATTTTTGTATTACATGTTAATTAATGCTTACCTGTATGCATATACCATTGAAGTGGCATTGAAACAAAACAAGTAGACAAAGCGACTCAGACAGTTGACATTAGCCGGCTTTTGTCATTGGCCATTTCAGAACTGCACGCTGGCCCCATGAATGAAGAGGCCACAGAGGCAGAGATGAAGGCTACACATGTACAGGCATACAGGTAGCTGAGACCAGCTACATGGTCGCAAGTTGACTTCACTGGAGTCTTTTTGTTCTGGAAGCACTAATGATTTGCTCTAACAGGAATAAATACTTATTCTAGACATGAGTTTGTCTTTCTTGCCTACAGAGCCTCAGCCAGCACCAATTATCTGGAGGCTTTCTGATCCATAGCATTTTACTATTTTTTTCTTTCTTTCTTAGAGATTGGGTCTTGCTTTGTTGCTCAGGCTGGACTTGAATGGGCTTAAGTGATATTGCTGGCTCAGCCTCCTGAGTTTCTGGGACTACAGGCATATACCACTGCACCTGGCCTGATCCATAGCATTTGTGCAATGAAGGATATGGGAAAATACAATTGTTATCGTGGGATCTACTGGTTGTATCACACACTACACCATCCAGAATCTGCTACCCTAATTGAGCACTGGAATAGCCTGTTGAAGATACAGCTAAAGTGCCACTTTGGGGACAATACTCTGTAAGTGTGGGGTTCCTTGATTAGAAACATAAGGAACCCCACAGATTGCTATTTAACTGTAGACTAGACTGTTGACATTCTCAGGGCTATAACTTCATTCCAGGCCTCTGGAATGTGGCTTCCCTATACAATGTAATACAGTATACCTTAAAATTCAGCGACCTCCCATTCAGTGATAAAAGAACAGCAAAGCTAAACAGAGATACCAGTGTTAGCGCCTTCGTGCTTCACCAGAGTGCTCCTCCCTGCCACCTTCTTCTACAAACCCTTCTCTCCCGTTATTGCTCTAGGTGAGACCACACTACAGTACACACAGTTCAAATTAACATACAAACAACATTACAAATGATGACGTGTTTTGGAACTTTAGGGTGACTCTGAAGTGCTCAAAACTATAAATGTTCTATTTGCTGAAGTTAAGATCCCACTGAATTGTGATTGCAGATTCTTTTGATTAAATGCTAGCCTTTTCAATTGCATAGGTTTCTCTAGAGTCATAGCAATCTTCCAGCTCAGGTCTCTCATGCATTCCATTTGGAATAATGGAATAATTATTCTATTATTTGGAGGAATAATTTCCCATCTTTGCATTCACGTCTCTTGTAATAGTATGTCTTTTAGAGGATAAAATAAATATATGTGATGCAAACAATAGCAAGTTGGGACAATGTATTTCATATATATAAATGTAATTTGTTGGTGTGACACATATGTCTACCATATGCTTGGTCCATCTTGTTTGGAAGCAGAACCATTTATTGTGTGATAAGAAGTCCCACCTCCAGTATTCATTTGGATCTTAAGGTTATTAGAAACGTATTCTTACTTCCAAAATGATTGCCTTGTTTTAAACCCAGCTGTGTGTAAGTTATTATTAATCCCAAACCCAGAAGGAAATACTTATCTTTACATATGTGGTTATTTTGTTGGAAATAGAATCAATATCAGATGATTTTTAAAGAGAATGATTATATTCTTAAAGAAATCTGGAAGAGTGTGATGCTGCAAAGAGATATTAAGACTACATAAGGAAAATTGCATATTAGCTCACTAAATTAGCATCAAAATGACTTACTTTACCTCTTACGTTTTTAGAAAGGTTCTGTTAAACAACCGTGGTATATTTTATTTGTTATTATTCAATGCTAATTATTTTCACTGGGCTCTTAAAATAGTTTAAAAATTTCCAATTGTACTATTCCTCTGCAAAAAAGAACAGTCAGTGAAATAAACAATTCCATAAATATGGTTCCACCAAAGATAGACAACATGCACAAGACACAGAATTTGTCTTGGTGGAACTCACTATTGGGTTAAAGTAGGACTCTTGCTCATTAATCGCTATTTCAGAACTAACCATAGAATATAGCAAATGATATACTTAGGGATTAATGTCAAGTGCCAATGAGGAGCCACAGGGCCCTAGTGCAAAGAAAAGTTACAAAGCCTCATTTTCTGTGGAGTCAAGAAGAAAGAAAAGGGAGACAATCTCAGACAATGTCGGTAGTGGGAAAGAACATAAGACACTTCTCAAGATGACTGAGTAATCAACTACTCTCTGTTTTGAGATGGGAGAGATAAGTCTTCTATCCAGAAATGCTGGCTTTCAAGGGGACTTTCTTGACAGAGAGGGCCAGGTAGTCCCAAGGAAATCTGCTTGGCTCTGGGGAGCATCATCCACTTTCTACAAGCTGACTAGCTGGGCACTTACCATTTGCTAGGTACCCTGCTAGGTGCTGTGAGGGTTACAAAGATAAATAAAGGGCAAATTAACTTTTTTGTGTGTTTCTACTTTGTGTCAAGCCCTTGTTAGGAAATCTGTGAAATAAGCTTTACAGTTGCCATTTTTACACATAGGGAAATGGGGGTTTGGAGAGGTTAAGTAGTGTGCTCCAAGTCACACAACCAGCAGATGATAACCATATGATCCACTTCACAGGGTTGTTGTTAAGTCCTTGGTGCAAAGTGGAAGCTCAAAAAAATTTGCTTCCAGGGAATTATTTTATCTTAGTGCTGCTTTCAAGCGGTGTCATCCGGTTGCCACCTGATTATAACACGTTCATCTTAGTGATGGTCTAGAGTTTTAAAATTATGCATTAGTTTATGCCGCTATGAAAATCTGTAAGGTTTTTGGAGATCTGAGACTACAACTTATACTGAAAGGTAAACTTTCACTGCTCCACAATTTGCCTCCTTGCTCATCAGACATTGCCTAGTGGAGACCTAGGTTTCACTCTTTAGCTGAAGTGCTCATTCATTCATCAGTGAGAATCACTGATGGCAAAAGTTAGAATTTTACTTTAGATCAATATGCTTTAAAAATGGCTTTCAAATTTCTGTCTAAAATCTACAGATGTATTTTTCATTGGGCACTGCATATACGTGCCTACATACACTTCAGTCAAATGTTTCATGAATCAATACTTACCATCAACGATGAACTCTGATCTGTGCTATTCTATTCTATTCTCCCATTCCATTCCACCCCCATCCCATTAAATGTTTAACACAATTCACTAAATTGATTTAATAACCCACTAATGGATCATGGTCCACCTTTTGAAAAAACATTTCTTTAAGATATTTAAAGTTTGGGGCACATATGATTTTATTATTATTATTATTATTATTATTATTTATTTTTGAGACAGAATCTCGCTCTGTAGCCCAGCCTGGAGTGCAGTGGCACGATCTCGGCTCACTGCAAACTCTGCCTCCCGGGTTCACGCCATTCTTCTGCCTCAGCCTCCTGAGTGGCTGGGACTACAGGCGCCCGCCACCACACCTGGCTAATTTTTTTTGTATTTTTAGTAGAGACGGAGTTTCACTGTGTTAGCCAGGATGGTCTCCATCTCCTGACCTCATGATCCACCCGCCTCGGCCTCCCAAAGTGCTGGGATTACAGGGGTGAGCCATCATGCCCAGACTTTTTTTTTTTTAATTATACTTTAAGTTCTGGGTTACATGTGCAGAATGTGCAGGTTTGTTACATAGGTATAAATGTGCCATGGTGGTTTGCTGCACCCATCAACCCATCATCTACATTAGATATTTCTCCTAATGCTATCCCTCTCCCCTCTCCTCACTCTGCAACAGGCCCCAGTGTGTGATATTCCCCTATCTGTGTCCATGTGTTCTCATTGTTCAACTCCCACTTATGAGTGAGAACATGGCAATGTTTGGTTTTCTGTTCTTGTGTTAGTTTGCTGAGAATGATAGTTTCCAGATTCATCCATCTCCCTGCAAAGGACATGAACTCATCCTTTTTTATGGCTGCATAGTATTCCATGGTGTATATGTGCCACATTTTCTTTATCTAGTCTATCATTGATTGGCATTTGGGTTGGTTCCAAATCTTTGCTATTGTGACTAGTGCTGCAGTAAACATACGTGTGCATGTGTCTTCATAGTAGAATGATTTATAATCCTTTGGGTAAATACCCAGCAATGGGATTGCTGGGTCAAATAGTATTTCTTGTTCTAGATCCTTGAGGAATCACCACACTGTCTTCCACAATGGTTGAACTAATTTACATTCCCACCAACAGTGTAAAAGCATTCCTATTTCTCCACAGGCTCTCCAGCGTCTGTTGTTTCCTTGCTTTTTAATGATCGCTATTCTAACTGGCGTGAGATGGTATCTCATTGTGGTTTTGATAGGCATGGACAAAGACTTCATGACTAAAACACCAAAATCAATGGCAACAAAGGCCAAAATTGACACATGGGATCTAATTAAATTAAAGAGCTTCTGCACAGCAAAAGAAATTATCATCAGCGTGAACAGGCAACCTACAGAATGGGAGAAAATTTTTGCTATCTATCCATCTGACAAAGGTCTAAAATCCAGAATCTACAAGGAAGTTAAACAAATTTACAAGAAAAAACAACCCCATCAAAAAGTGGGCGAAGGATATGAACAGCCACTTCTCAAAAGAAGACATTTATGCAGCCAACAAACATATAAAAAAATGCTCATCATCGCTGGGCACAGATGAATTCTGAACCTCATATAGTGCCTAGCATGGTACTAAAATAAAACTTGGGTAATCTTGTGTGGTAGATTGCAAAAATTGCCCCCATTTTTTACCCACTCCCTATATCCACATTCTTTACTGCCTAACTTTATAGTATATATCTATCTTAATATTAGCCTAGGCCACATGACTTCCTTTGGCTGACGGGAGGTTGGTAAACGTAATACAGTCAGAAAAGAAAAGTGTATGTATGCTTGGGCTTGTTTGCTCTCTGCCTTGGTTATGAGAACAAGCCCTGACTTGTTGCTAGAGACACATGGATCAGAGCTGAATCGCTTTAGATATCCCAGCTGAGGCTATCTGAGATTAGAACACAGCCAGCCAACACTCACATGTGAGTGAGCCCAGCCAAGATAAGCAGAGGCATCTAGCCATCTAGCCAACCATTCCAGACATGTGAGAAGTAAACATTTATTGTTGAATGCCACTAAGGATTTTTGGTTTGTTACACATTATTACTGTGGAAGTAGATAACACACACCTGGCAGCACTCAGTCGTATACTGTTCATGTTTGAGTGCATGATGTATGCCTATGTAACTTGAAGTCTAGCAGAATCAATTAAGGACTCCCTCATCCTGCCTCACTCCTACCTAAGCACCAAAATGTATCCAGCTGGTTGATTGGAGTCAGCTGGTTCCAGGTTTTTCCACTTCAAAAAACAAACAGCAGTTCTCAAATCTTAGTGTCCATCAGATCATGTGATCTTCTGAATCAGAACCTAAGTTGAAAAGTGTGAGAAATGTTGATTTAGTGAATTCTTTATCTTCTTGGACTTGGAAGTGAAAGAATTAATTGATCAAGACCAATGAGTGAAATGCAAATTCAAAAAGTTTGCTTATGCAATTTATTTAGGCGTATTTATCTTATTACAATGAGTGATAACATATATGACACACGTTTCTTTGCTTAACTGTTAGTCTTCACACATTAAGTGATTAAAAGTAAAACCTCATCTTTGGTTCTGTTGTTTTAGTGCATGATCTCTCCAAAGGTTTTGCCTGTTTTGACTGATGGAACACCTTCTAGTGGTGGTAACATGCTTAGGTCTGTGTTGCACAGAAAGGCTGCAGGGACTCCTTTTGTTTTTAACAAAACTCAATTTCTAGTGTGCAAAACGTTTTCCTTTTGTTGCTGTTTATTTCTATTTTGCATCTTTCTCTTTCTCCTTGTGTTTTCCAATTATCAACTTTCATTAACCTTTGCTGTACTTGGTTTCTTGGTGTTGGACAAATGTGGGGACACCTTGAAAATAAAATGCTTTCTTTTTGATCATCTAATTATGAGGATAGTCCTTAGTATGCCTGCTTTCCTCAGAAGACTTCCCCTGGCTGTATGGAGGTTGTTCACAACCTTGAAAAGACCCCATATTGGCCTCTGAATATAGGGCCATTGATATTGTTGACAGCTAAGAAGATTATAGAGCATCAGTGTTAAAACAGAATGAAGTACACTACATACACATATTTAAAAAAGGGCATACTACTTCATATAGTTTGGATGTCTGACCCCTGCAAATCCCATGTTTAAATGTGATCTCCAATGTTGGAGGTGGGGCATAGTGGGAGGTGTTTTAGTCGTGGGCGTGAATCCCTCATGAATGGTTTGGTGTCCTCTAGGTGGTAATAAGTGAGTTCCCGCTCTGTTATTTACCACGAGATCTGATTGTTAGAAAGAGCCTGGCCCTTCCTCCCTCTCTTGCTCCCTGTCTCTCTATGTGACAAACATGATCCCCCTTTGCCTTCTGCTATGTCTGTAAGCTTTCTAAGGCCTCACCAGACACAGACGCTGACACCATGCTTCTTGTTAAAGTCTGCAGAACCATGAGTCAAAAGTAAACTTTTTCGTTAGAAGTTACCCAGTCTCAGGTATTCCTTCACAGCAATGTAAAATGGACTAACACACCAGTGTTAGGAATTTGATGGTTATTTTAAGTTAGAAGAGCATGACTGCTTATCCTTTTCATCTGTTCTTTCAAGTTTTCCAGCTTTTTGTTTTAGGACTTCTGTCCTAATTACTCTTGTCCTTATTGGCATTAGCCTTTTATTACTCCCTGAAGTAGGTATGAATGTTCTTCATTCTTCCCTTGTAAAACTTAGAAACTTGGGGTCTTCAAAAGAAGATATTGCCCACTGCTCTGGAAAATCTGAATAGATGGGAGTATCTAGGTGTATTATTTGTCATGGATATCATCAAGAAAGTATAATGGCCAAAAAAAGGGTTGTTAAAAGACACATGAACCGCTACCTCTCTCTCTGATATCAGAATGATCTCTAAGACTGAGCCAGAGTGCATAGCTTTAAAACAGCCAGAGTAGTCTCATTACCTTTCACTATAGAAATCTTCACATAGTTGCTTTACTTATTATTAACCAAATTGAGTTTTGTCTTCCTAAGTTTGCCTGGGACCCCAAAAAGGCCAGGCCTTCTAGAGGGAGGGGGGCCAGCACCCTAACAGATATTCCTGGTCACCCCTTCTTTCAGGTACACCAAGCATAGATGTCTTTATCAGTCAGGTCCCAGTGGCAGAACCAGATTGGCTTTCATCTTCATGTCTTTTTTGTTTCCTCTGACTCTTGAGTATGAATGAAACCTCTGGCTTGTGAACTCTGGGATATCAATAAGCCCTTTAGCCCAGTGGTTTTCAATCTCTGTTGCACTTTGGAATCACTTGAGGCACTTTGAAAAATCCAGATGCCCAGGCCACACTACTATTAATTATATTAGGGTCTCTGGGATCTCAGGCATTAATGCTTTTGTCAAACTCTTGGAGTAGTTCAGCATGAAGAAAAGTTGAGAACCATTGCTCTAATTAGTTTCTCACAGCTCATTCTAAGTTCTGTACTTTTAGTAAATTGGGATATACTGTTTTATGCCTCTGTGATTTAGGGGTAGAAAGTACTAGATTATATGCATTGTGCCCATAACAAGACTATCTTAAGATCTTCTTTTTCTTCTCTACCTTTCCTGTTTGTAAAAAAAAAAAATCTGTTTTTTCCTTCATGGCTGTTAGTCAAAGTATAAAGTAGTTCTGCTTTAAATATAAAGCATGGGGCTTATATTCAAACCACTGCTACCCCAGCAGAAAGTCTTGAAACCATTATGTCTTTCAAACCTAGCATATGGTATGAGGTAAACATATAATTGTTAAATTAAATTGAAACATGCATGTTTCTCCTTCACTCATAACAAGCACATTATCCCACTGTGTCCCTACATTTCTGAAACTCTCAGGTAATTCTGACTTGCCTCGACTAAATAGGATCCGTTCATCTTTCTAGATGTCTAGCTCCAAGTACTCACTGCCATGATGTTTAATCTTCTATGAATTCTTAAGCTCTAAGGAGATTTTCAAGATAAACACAATATTATTTTGGCAGGCAGTTGTATGTTTGTGGGTGGGGGATGATACATGCTTCTATATATCTCTTTAACATGGAAGGAACTTGGTTTATTTTGCTCCTATTTTATTCCCTTAGGAGCCAGGAAGAATACTCAAAAGGAAAAGGGATTTTATTTCACTCTGAGAGGTAACAGTGATAGAAACTTGGAAATGAAAGCAAATGTGCATAGGTATGTAGGTCATGAATTTTAGAAGTCTGAAGTACTTCTGGTTTATTCATCTAGAATGAAAGTATTCTTCAACCATCAAAATCATGTTTATGGCTTATTTGGGAAAATTTATCTTAAAACCAGATATAGATTTTGGAAGGAATCCAGAATCCTGGACAGTTAAATTCACTTGGGGTCGAAGGCAAAATTGCTGGAAGATTAAATTTTTCTTATTAAGCCTGCAATATTCAGATTTGGGGAATACAGAAGAAATAACTTAAAATATCTTCCTGGAAGTAACTGTATATCATCAACTTTAGATGAAAAAGCTAGGAATTTTATTTGAAAGGATAATTACTTCTCTCTCTAGAGTTTGCTTAAATAAATTCAAGGACCAAATTTACAGCTTATATCATGTGCTGTTAAAATTTTTTTTTTTTTTCAGAATTTGTTAAAGTTGGAATACTGATTAAATTTTTGCTTGTTCATTCATTTGGGACATACTTATTGAATGCCTACTATACACCAGGTTCTGTCAGGTCCTGGAAATACAGTGATGGACAAGACGGTCCCTGTCCTCATGGAACTTACAGTTTAGAGAAGAAGAAAGTCATTAAACAAATAAGTGACCCATGTAGTGATTTAATCCCAGTTGTGGTAAGCACAACAAGAGGAAAATTACAGTGTGCAATGGAAATCATTAATATGGGAAGTGGCTTATCTTGGGGTTTAGGATGGTTTTCCTGAGGAAATTACATTTCAACTGGCACTAGTGGGATTAGCACGTGTTAACTCACATGTTTTTTTGCTAGGGTACATTTAAATCAAATCACTGGAAGCTGACATTTGTAGAGGAACCAGTTCTGTGTGACCAGTAGCCTAGAAACTTGTGTAAAATTTAATCTAGGATATCAGTAACTCTGTATATCCATAGAACCCAAAGCTTAACAGCCAAAGTGGCAGGAATAACTCAAAATATATTCATTCACTCAATAAATATTTGCACTGGCAGTACAGCAGTGAACAAACAGAAATCCCTGTCCTCATGGAGCTTGCCTGATAGCAGAACAGAGAGCCATAAACAAGGTAAATAAGTACAATATATAGCATGTTATTGATAACTGTTCTGGAGGAAAAATAATGCAGATAGGGAGTTAGGAAGTGTTGGTGGTTTCAGACTTACCATAGCTTCCTTTAGCATAATGCTCTTGGAAGAAAATGTACTCCGATTCTACTCACAGACCAGGATTGGAGTTGGCTGGGACTGGTACCATATTTGAAAGTTCATTGGAATTCTTCAGAGCTGTCATCCCTAAATTATAGTGAGGAGACACTAATGTCATTTTCCTCACGACTTGTGATTTGTAGACTTCAGAGAAGGAAAAGTGCTGGCAGAGACGTCCTTGACTGCCGCAAAGTGAGAGGCTCATCTGTTGGCTGAGGGCCTTTGTGTGTCTGCAGAGGCAGGGGAGTACAGTGTGATACGGTGGAGAGGGCTGGGCTTCGGCCCGACAGATCTGAAGTCAGACCCAGGCTCTGATTCATAAGCTGTATGATCCCTGGGAAACTAATACATCTCTCTGATCCTTAGTTTCCTTAATTGCAAAATAAATGGCTTGGACCAGATCTCTCAAACTCTTTCAAACCTGAAGACATCATAAGCCGAAAGGCTCAGGGATGCTTCTTGGAACCGTTGAAAGCACCTTGTATACACTAATTTGCCTGCATTCATTCGTAGCCTTTCTCCTGGGAAGGTAAATATATTGTAATTATATTAACAACATTTTAATAACAATAATCAACACTTGTGTGTTACTAGTTATATGCTAGGTATATTTCTCAGCCTCTCACTTATAGTCCTCACAAGTCTTACAGGGTGAATATTATTATCATTCCTATTTCACAAATGACAAGTTGAGACAGGTTACTTAACTTGCACAAGGTTTCCCAGGTAGTAAGGGATAGAATTAGAAATAAAATTCAGGCAGTTCACGTCATTTTGAAAACACACATCCCACTAATAAAATAATTTTGAGCACTCATCCCAATATATTTATTGATTTAAAATTATATGTATGTATTAATGTAATAATAGTATATACATTATAAAGCCTGCATAAAATAGAAACAAACTGTCGGTCAAAGATGAAATAAATTTTATAGTTTTATTAACAGCACAAAAAGCTTTTGGTTTCATAAATATGATCAAATATGCTTCTTTTTTTTTTTTTTTTTTTTTTTTTTTTTTTTGAGACAGAGTCTCGCTCTGTCGCCCAGGCTGGAGTGCAGTGTTGGGATCTCAGCTCACTCACAAGCTCCGCCTCCCGGGTTCATGCCATTCTCCTGCCTCAGCCTCCTGAGTAGCTGGGACAGCAGGTGCCTGCCACCACACCTGGCTAATTTTTTATATTTTTAGTAGAGACGGGGTTTCACTGGGTTAGCCAGGATGGTCTTGATTTCCTGACCTTGTGATCTGTCTGCCACAGCCTCCCAAAGTGTTGGGATTCCAGGCATGAGCCACCGCGCCCGGCCTATGTTTTGTTTTGAATTGTGGACTATGGTATGTGATTCAGCTATTCAAAGATCTATTTCTAAGTTCTTAGCTGAAAAAAAAACCTCTGAAGATACTTGGATCTTTATGGAAGAAGTACACCATTAGCTGCCCTTCATTATGATATGTGTTTTGTCGATCATCCACTGTTTATATAAAGGAGTTTTAAATTATTATTGTTGAAAATTCCTATCATTGCTGATCTGATTAGTTGTTCCTGCAAACTCCTTGGAAGGAGGTGCATTTTTATATTTTAACAGATGAGATTAAAACCAACTAATATGTTATTTTGAGGGTGTTGAAGCTGCTTAAAATATTGTTTCTACCTTTTTTCTTTTTTGGTATAAAGGTTTTAGAGGAAATATCCCTCCTTAGCTTAGTTTCCACAGAAAGCAGAACGTGAGTTTTATTTATTTACTTTTATATTAAACTTATATGAATTTTTAAGTTCAGGGGTACATGTGAAGAATGTTGTTGCATAGGTAAATGTGTGCCATGGTGGTTTGCTACAGGTTTCCCCCTGATGTGTCCATGTGTTCTCATCATTCAGCTCCCACTTATAAGTGAGAACTTGCGGTATTTGATTTTCTCTTCTTGCATTAGTTTGCTAAGGATAATGGCCTCCAGCTCCATTCATGTCCCTGCAAAGAACATGATCTCATTCCTGTTTTATGGCTGCGTAATATTCCATGGTGGATATATATCACATTTATCCAATCTATCACTGATGGTCATTTAGGTTGATCCCATGTCTTTGCTATTGTGAATAGTGCTGCAGTGAACATACATGTGCGTGTATCTTTATGACAGAATGATTTATATTCATTTGGGTATATACCCAGTAATGGGATTGCTAGGTCAAATGGTATTTCTGCCTCTAGGTTTTTGAGGAATCGTCACACTGTCTTCTACAACGATTGAACTAATTTACACTCCCACCAACAGTATAAAAGGGTTCCTTTTTTGTGACAACCTCACCAGCATGGTTTTTTTTTTTTTGTGGTGGTTGTTTTTTTAAGATGGAGTTTTGCTCTTGTTGCCCAGGCTGGAGTGCAATGGCATGATTTCAGTTCACTGCAACCTCCACCTCCTGGGTTCAAGCGATTCTCCTGTCTCAGTCTCCTGAGTAGCTGGGATTACAGGAGCCCACCACCATGCCTAGCTAATTTTTGTGTTTTTACTAGAGATGGGGTTTCACTATGTTGGCCAGGCTGGTCTTGAATTCCTGACTTCAGGTGATCCACCTGCCTCGGCCTCCCAGAGTTCTGGGATTACAGGTGTGAGCTACCGCACCAGACTAGTGTGAGATGGTATCTCATTATGGTTTTGATTTACATTTCTCTAATGATCAATGATGTTTTTTTTCATATGTTTGTTGGCTGCATGTATGTCTTTTTCTGAGAAGTGTCTGTTCATGTCCTTTGCCCACTTTTTAGTGGGGGTGTTTTTTTTTCTTGTAAATGTGTTTAAGTTCCATATGGATTCTGGATATTAGACCTTTGTCAGATGAATAGATTGCAAAATTTTGCTCCCATTCTGTAGGTTGTCTGTTTACTCTGTTGATAGTTTTTTTTTTGTTTTTTTTTTGTTTTTTTTTTTGCTGTGCAGAACCGCTTTAGTTTAATTAGATCCCATTTGTCAATTTTTGCTTTTGTTGCAATTGCTTTTGGGATCTTCATCATGAAATCTTTGCCTGTGCCTGTGTGCTGATGGAAAAGAACAGATAAGTCAGAAATAGGACCACACACCTACAACCATCTGATCTTTGACAAACCTGACAAAAACAAGCAATAGGAAAAGGATTCCCTATGTAATAAATTGCGTTGGGAGAACTGGCTAGCCATATGCAGAAAATTGAAACTAGACTCCTTCCTTACACCATTTACAAAAATCAACTCAAGATGGATTAAATACTTAAATGTCAAACCCCAAACTATAAAAACCCTAGAAGAAAACCTAGGCAGTACTATTCAGGACTGAGTTTTATTTAGAAGTGTACAATCCTGTTGAGGATGTGTTATGAAGTTGGCTACTACTTCATATATGTATGAAGCATGACTGTTTGATATTGAGAGATGACCTTCCTACAGTTGCTTTTCAGGACAGTCTCTTTGGGGAAAGGAATCTTCTCTAGTTCCCATCCTCCATTGTTCAAACCTTCATTCCATTTTTGGGTTGTACTTATGTGGATACTCATGGGGGCATCCTGTAGTCTTTCACTCTCCAAGTCAGCATGAAAGACCTGGGGTGGGAGGAAAGAAAGAGACATCTCACACAGGTAAGAGGCAGGGAGCTGTCAGCTTTTGACTGCTTGAAGGAGATTAGAGCCCATGCACACACAAGGGTTGCACAGGAGAGAGGTGGGGCAGAAAGAGTTGAAGTGATACTGGAAAGACACACTTAAATGATGTCTATGGCAACAGAAATGTTTTCATAGTCACATAACTATGCAAACATTTTTAAATAGCCATTTTCAAAATACTCTCTCCTAAGCACTTTAAGAAAAACATTTACATTTTATTGTTAAAACATCATCTATATCTACCCAGGTACAGTGAACTGCAGCATGCTGCAGTATATCAAAGTAAAATGGGAAGATGGGGGGCTCCACTGTGAAATGCTTAAAGGAGTAAACCCTCCCTTCTCCCAGGATGCTCACAGACTGTATTTGAGTGTTTAGCAGCTAGACTAATTCATGCACCAGGATCAACCTGTATATTAAATATTGGCATAACAATATTGGTATTAACTTGTATGTGTTAGTCCATTCTCACATTGCTATAAAAAACAACCTGAGACTAGGTAACTTATAAAGAAAAGAGATTTAGTTGACTGACAGTTCCACAGGCTGTACAGGAAGCATGGCTGGGGAGGCCTCAGGAAACTTACAGTCATGGCAGAAGGTAAAGGGGGAAGCAGGCACATCTTACATGGGCAGAGAAGGAGGAAGAGAGAGTAGGGGGAGGTGCTATACACTTTTCAACAACCAGATCTCATGAGAACTCACTATCATGGGAACAGCAAGGGGGAAATCCACCCCCATGATACAATGCCACCAGGCCCCTCCTCCAAAATTGGGAATCACAATTCAACATAAGATTTGGGTGGGGACAGAAATCCAAGTCATATCACTGTATATTAAATATCAGCATAATAATTTCTTATTTTTAATTGAAAATAAATAGAAAAAGATGTCTTAATATTTTCTAAAGAAGTTCTACTATTTTATTGCCTCCAAACAGTGGATTGTCTTGCGCCATACTTCAGTAATCAGTAGTCTAGGTCTTCTAAGACATAAAGGAATTAAGGCAGCTACGTTAGTGAATGTATTAATATGTTAATGGATGTCTCTATAGTACGGAGTGTGAGAACATGGGCTTTGCAGTCAGCAGGCTTGGGTGTCAATGCCTTAGCGAAGCTATTTAAGTTTACTTTCCTCATCTGAAAATGAGCATGATAAAACTGATCTCTATATTACACAGTAAATTCTCAATAAAAGAAAGTCATTGTAGTAGTAGCTGTTGACATAACAAGGGACAAGGAGAACTAGTTATGCAGCAGACTGCTGCCAGTGCTCCCATTCTAACCCAAGGTTTACAAAGTACTAGGAAAATGAGTTTTCTGCCACCTCCAGATCTTCCAAGGCTTCTTTACCAGCAGCAGTACTGGTGGGTAGGGCAGTAGGCAAGAATTCATGCACATGAAATTACATGATTTATTATCTACATGGACTTAGCTCAGAAGCTCTGGAATATAAAACTCAAATTCTTTTCTTTATTGGTCTCACTTTGTTGATCACAAATTGGTTCCTCCTCAGACCTTCTCAAGATGGAGAAATCCGAAATCCATGTTGCTCTGTTGATAATTACTATGTATTTCAGTTGTTTATAATTTTTTCTTTCTATTCCTTTTTTTTTTTTGGGATGGAGTCTCGCTCTGTCGCCCAGGCTGGAGTGCAGTGGCCGGATCTCAGCTCACTGCAAGCTCCACCTCCCAGGTTTACGCCATTCTCCTGCCTCAGCCTCCCGAGTAGCTGGAACTACAGGCGTCTGCCACCGTGCCCGGCTAATTTTTTGTATTTTTTAGTAGAGATGGGGTTTCACCATGTTTGCCAGGATGGTCTCAATTCATTTTTTTTATCATTATTTTTTCATTTTTTCATTATCTCACCAGCAGGGGAGAAGGATCCTGCTTTCTGAGGCAACCTTTAGTGGGCCAGGAATTGTTCAGACCTTGTTGGAGCTTCTTTATTTGATCAGACGTGAACACTGATATTCACTTGCTTTCATTTTGTGGTCACGAGAATGAAACATTTCTCACAGTTCAGCTTGTAGCTTCTCCCTAGTTCGTGTCTTTTTGATAAAATCGCTGACTTGTGTACTTTCAAATTTAAGTCATTTTATATCTACTAACCTTGATAATTTTTACCAATCTCCTATTCAGTAAATTTTATTCCTAATTTTATTTTCTGTGATTGATGGGGCCCATGCAACAGTAATAATTTCCAGAAGACAGTTTTTCAAACAATTGATAACTTTCCTAATATAACCTTACCTAATATAGCACAATTTAATATTTTGCTTCTACTAATATGAGAAAAAATGATATTGCAAGATATATGAGCATTTAGCCTTCAAGTTTCATGTGTACTTATTCCAATCTGGCCTAAAATCCTAGCCCTCTGTGCAGATGAGCAAGGCTAATGCTATAGAGTGGGGTTTGCATAAAAATGTGAGCAAAAAAAGACTGTAGTTGAATGTCCTCTGCTTTAGGATTGGGACTAATATTTTCTGTATTGCCAGCTTCCCCTAGGCAGTAGGAGCTCCCAAAGCAATGCTAGCATCCCCACCTTTCTGCTTATTTGTACCTATTAGGTTCTGACCTTTATCTGAGGCAGGAAGATAGATGGTGAGACCCAGCATTTGTAGAGATTGGGAAGGGTAGCTCTTCTGGTAGCATGTTTATGACCAATGTGCCCAATAATAATCATTTTCTTGCAGTGCCTAATTGAAATTGTGTGTGTGTGTGTGTGTGTGTGTGTGTGTGAGAGAGAGAGAGAGAGAGAGAGAGAGAGAGAAATAGAGAGAGATCCCAGGTTCCAGGAGGACAAAAGAGGTTGCTGCCTACTGGTGGTTGGGGTGGCACTCAGTGGGTATGGACAGAAGGGTTGCTGTGCAGTGTTAGTTAACATTGACTGGGTGGAGACTGACCCTCTCTCCCTGAAAATTGTGTGGACTCTGGTTGAATTTCTTTTTTGCCCCTGAAAAACTGTTAAGTTTTTAAAGACATAAATTTATGTGAAAGAAATCTATCCATCCATACCAAAACTTCAAAAAGCAGCTCTCACAGGAAGCTTAAGCTGAAATTCTTTGCATCTCATCACCTTTTCGAAAAGATCTTTTATACTTAGTTTAGGCCCCCTGATGCCACAACACTCTGTATTTTTTCTATTATAACTTTCGACACTCTTTATTTGCTTGTTTTATTATCTGTCTTTGCTGCCAGCCTGTAAGCTGCTTGTTCACCAGTATGTTGCCAAGGGGGCCAGCACTGTGCTTGACGTTCAGTCTGGATGCAGCGGTCTGGCTATATATAAACAGTACTTTGCATATGTTTGTTGCAAGTTGAGAAAGTGCTTTAGCTTTACTCCTCGTAAAAAGGCCTTCAAACACATTGCTTTCATTTCATGACTTTGTCTTTAATATCATGCATCTGTGAGAATGTGCGAAGATCTGTAAGTAGCCCACCTAGATCCATACTGAATATTCTTTACTTCTCTGCTGTTGCACGAAATATACAAGGAAGTATATTGATTTTTGTTTCTTTTGGGCTACTGCCACACACATTTCTACATAGTTTCAGATATTAACAACCAAGGCAGTCACTGGTGTTACAGTTTTGGGGGTTTTGACAACAGGTTTTGTCTACGCAGCTCGTTCATCTTTGGACATGTATCTCCATCTGCCAGGCTGAGGTGCTTTTTCTCAGAAGCATTAAAATACACTGAACATGTGTTTGGGTTTGCAGAGATGGTGTGTCAGAATAATAATCTAAGCTGATGCCTCGGCAACAAAGAGGGCTGAGCAGAGCTCTAAGGCAGACAGGACACTCTCAGGAGAGCAGCAGTGACATTTCTGATGAAGGAACACAAACCTCACTCCCACCCATCCAGCTTCTCCCTTAAGGCATCCATATCGTAGTAAGGGACACAGAAAAGGACAAAAATCCAGGTTTATCTGTGTCTGTGGGGATGCAGCCAATTATGTAGCCCTATCTGAAAGCCACTGAGTGCATTTCTTGAAGGGTCTACCTTTGGCTGGAGGACTACAAGTATAATCACTTTCTGGTTTCTTCATTTTCCGTCTTAACTAATCCCTTTTCCTTCATCCAATGAAGAGAAAGCAACAGGAAACAGAATTATCATTTCCCCTGTAGTTTTAATTTGTGTTTAAGAGAAAAATAATCCATTGAATGTAATCAATGATGCATTTGTGAAACCTCTTGCTTAGTGATTGGGGTTACAGCTAATGCTGTCTAAACATCAGAGCTAGGGAGTCTACCCTGCTTTCAACATGGCACAATTTTCAACTCAGAGGGTAAACATCTTTAGTAGAGTCCCTGTGGAGATGGGTGAATGAATTATGCAGTTGAGACCTTGCTTAAACATTCACTGTTGTAGTTGACTACAGTGTTGGTTGGAGGTCCACCTTAGACTATTTGCATGCCGATATTTTAAGACTATCCAAGAAGGGAGGTCAGCCTGGGAAACTCATCTTACCACATGATGGATGCAGAGCACACACATCTTGCTCAGACTGCTGCGTTGAGCCTCCAAGTTGTTTGCATGAATCCGCTAAACTCTAAGTTCTCATGCAGGACATGAAAAGTATCTTGGAAAGTGACTTACATTCTTCAGTTTGAAGTTGGACCACAATCTAAAACATTTTTAAAATGATAAAAATGAGTGTCCTGGTATCATGTTTACATCATTGGCTTCAAAAAATATCAGAATCTACAGCTTCTTTGTGATTCATGAAGGATTTCTATCAACGATAATATGGCTGTGCGTGATTCTTAGTTCTCAAGACATGTTCATTGCTTTTATCATGGTAGCATCAATGTAGACCTTGTTGTGCAAATGTAATTTTCAGATGGAAAACTTTAACATTTCTAACCTACCAGCACCTCCCCTCATGGGGCAATATCTGATGATATGGGATGTTGAAGTTTCACTGCTTGCTGGAGCCATCCTTAAAGGTGATGGGTCAGGGAGGGACAGCAGAGGCCAAGTTCTTTTATTTTTTTTATTATGATACTTTAAGTTCTAGGGTACAAGTGCACAACATGCAGGTTTGTTACATAGGTATACATGTGCCATGTTGGTGTGCTGCACCCATTAACTCATCATTTACATCAGGTTTATCTCCTAATGCTATCCCTCTCCCCTCCCCCCACCCCACAACAGGCCCCGGTGTGTGATGTTCTCCCTCCTGTGGGCCAAGTTCTAATGATTGTATTAGGCTTCCTCCTAGCCACTTCTTACCACTTGGAGAACAGAAGATTGAAACTGTTTGTTAAAAAGAAGTTTTGGAGATAATCTATAGATTTGGTGTATCTTGGTGGCTGTAGGAAAGGCGACAAGATAGAGGACATTAAAGGGACCAGAAAAATAATGAAGGTCACCATGGTAGAAATGAGAGGGAGTGGATTATGTTGGCATTAATGTATATATGCCTCTCTTTCTCTCTCTTCTGTTTTCCTTTCATTCTTTTTCTCTCTACTTGTCACCCTTCTCCAAGTGGAAAGATAGATCTGGGTGTGTACCAAGGCCCTGTCTTTTGATCATGTCTTCTGCCCACTATTTGTTCAGCCTACTATATATTGAAGGCACAAATTGCATCTAGTAATACTAAAGTGAACAAAACAACATAAAGTGAAGTTTTGATTTAAAGTATATATGGGGAAATTTAATGACATGGGACACTCTATAGGCTGTGTGTATTGTTACACAATAATCATTAATATTTACTGAATGCCTTCTGTGTGTCAACTCCAGCAGTGGCAAAGACATATAGGCAGGAATTTCTATGTCACAATTGCCATAATGAAAATATGTAAAAGGCACAATTGGGAGTGTCAAGAAGGAGCCTTGAAGTTTGCTTGGAGGAAATCAAGAGATAAGCTTTTATCTTGACAACTGCTGTAAAAGTTTGTCGGGGAGAACTGGGATAATACATTCCGGGCAAGGGAGCACCATGTACAATGAGAAATGTGGGACATTTGGTATGGATAGAGTGTGAGCTGCAAGGCTAGAAAAGAGCATATGATGAATAAGTAGGAAGGGACAAGATCACAGCAGATGCTAAATGTTATACTCCTTCCCCTGAGCACTGGGGGCACAGAAGGATTGTAACCAAATCAGAAATAGATGATGAGTACGTGTAAGATTGAGTGGGAAAAGTTTACAGTGGAAGCAGGGAGAGCATTTAGGGTATATGACAGAGCTTCAGTGAGAAATCATTGAACCTAAACCAGGGCAGTGTTTTTTATACAGAGAAAGGTATGGTTTTGAGAGAGATTTAAGAGAATGAAAATGTCTAGGACTTATCAGGTAACTGGATATAGGCAATTTTTTTTTTTTTTTTTTTAGACAGAGTTTTACTCTTGTCACCCAGGCTGGAGTGCAATGGCACAATCTCGGCTCACTGCAACCTCTACCTCCTGGTTTAAGTGATTTTCCTACCTTAGCCTCCTGCATAGCTGGGATTATAGGCACCTGCTACCACGCCCAGCTAATTTTTGTATTTTTAGTAGAGACTGGATTTTGCCATGTTGGCCAGGCTAGCCTTGAACTCCTGACCTTAGGTGATCCTCCCGCCTCAGCCTCCCTAAGTGCTGAAATTACAGGCATGGGCCACCATGCCCGGCCCTAGGCAATGGTTTTGTTTATTCATTTGATAAATATTTATTATATATTCACCATGTCTCAAAAAAGTATTGGGACTACCTAGATGAAAACACATGAGACCTGCCTCCAAGGTGTTTATTCTGTAGTAGGAGAGACAGATACCTCAGTGGACAAATTAAATAGGGCACTTGCGTAATGGGATTATGACTGTTACTTCCAGTAAGGACCCTAATAAGGGGTTCTAGATGATGTGTTCACTTATAGATGTGTTAGCTTAAGAAACCTGTGAGACAACCGATGGAGATGCAGTAGCTGCCTGGGGACAGACGAGCAGGACTGAGGAGACACATGCTTCAGACTAATCAGGGTAGTTCACAGCCAACATCTTGTGAGCAATGGAATAATGAGGCAGACTGGGTTGTGTCTTAAGCAAAAAATGGGCAAGGGGAGAATAAGATTTTAAGGGCAACAGAGGAAAAGGTGCCAGTGAATGAGACCACGGAACTTGCCAGTGGGATAATGGGGAACATTTGTGTCTTATCTCCTATTTCTTTTGAAAGTCCTGCTTTGATGGAAGAGAAGCACCTCTATTATTTCCAATATCTATTTCAGTGCCTAGTATAGAGCAAGTACTTTAAAAATGTTGATTTAATTAAATGTAATATAAACATTAGGGAATTAATTTCATCCTAATGGTGTGATGAAGGAAAGAGAAAAGAGAGTGAAATATGCAAGATTTGAAAAGAACTGAACTTGGTATTTACAAAATTTGTGACCAGGGAAACTTTAGTTGTAGACTTTATCACCAACCACTGGGCCAGTTTGTTGTTCTTCAGTCTTGTACTATGTATCTCAGTGTCCTCTTAGTAAAATCAGGGGCTTGGGCTAAGAGACAAAGTCCTTTTTGGTTCTAGAAGTCTGAATTCAGAGACACCATTAGAGGGTCAAGCTGAAAGGATGATGTATTATCGACGGAAAGTGTGCTGTCAGTTTTCACTGATATATTATCTTATAAAACATTGGGACATTAAATATTTGATAGTGAGTGGAACTCTGGATATTGATTTTTTTCCCCTAGTCGTAAATGGCCTTTGCTTCTGAAGAATGGTAGGCATTGCAGAGTTGTTTATACCAGTAGATTGCATCCCTGCAAAACGAATGTCAAACAGTGCATCTGGGTATTGTCTTGATAAATTACATGACTCAGTGATCACTGACCCACATTTTGTAATATGATTTTATAAAACCCATGTGACAATGCTAATGGAGATAGATGCACTGTAGTTCTTATACAGTAGAAGCCAACAGTGTTCCTGGGGAAAAAATGGAAACAGGAAATGTTATTACAGATGCGCTATTATAAGATTTCATATAAAGAAAAAATGTCAGGTGGGTAGATATTCTATATAGGGAAGTTGTTAGAATTTCAAGCAAATTTACTGAATGCCAACAAATAATACTACTTTGTCAAAAGTAACAGTTTAATTCTGCGCTTCTAGAATCTCCACTGGCATAGCACCAGGTGTGAAATAATAGGTTTGTGCTCTGTACATATGCTGGGTGCGTGATACTTTGGCTTATGTGGTCTTGGCTTGGGATTTCCAATTTATGACTTATTTTAGTGGTGGCAGCCTGCATCTGAGGCTTCCCAGCAAAGGAAAGACTCTGACTTTAACAATGAAGAGTTTTAGACCACCTCATGCAAAGAAGAAGAGTACCTCAAACAATAAATTCACCTGTGTTTACCAAAAAAGCAATTGGACAATTTTAAAGATTCTTTTCTTTTTTTTTTTTTTTGAAACACAGCAGCTTGTATTGTTTCATCATGTAACCTGCCAAGATAGAAGGAAGAACTTAGTGAGCTTTAGAATGCAAGATTTGTTACCCCAAATCTCTTTCTAAACAGAACATCTGGATTCCCAGAGTTTTGTGTGTCTGCTCTAATCCAGAGTCCAAGTTTTTGCTTATTGAAAAAATAGAATTATTGATTGGCAACTGCACATGGTTATAGCCACCCTTTTAACTTTATTTTAAAAATAATTGTAGGAGGCAGGGCATGGTGGCTCACACCTGTAATCCCAGCACTTTGGGAGGCTGAGACAGGCAGATCAGTTGAGATTAGGAGTTCAAGACCAGCCTGGCCAACATGGTGAAAACCCGTGTCTACTAAATATATAAAAACTAGCTGGGTGTGGTGGCACATGCCTGTAGTCCCAGCTACTCCGGAGGCTGAGGAACAAGAATAGCTTGAACCTAGCAGGCAGAGGCTGCAGTGAGCCGAGATCACACCACTGTGCTTCAGCCTGGGTGACACAGCGAGACTCTGTCTGCCTCAATAAATAAATAAATAAATAATTAAATAATTGTAGCAATCTAAAAAACACTAAGCTTATTTTTATCACCTTTTTAGAACAGAGTTTCTAGTCTCTAATTGCCAAATATGTATATAATATTCTGTTATTTTGCATCTTAGTCATCATTGTCAGAATCAAAGTGAGGGTGGAAAGGTGAAGCCAAATTTACAAAAACAAAACAAAACAAAACAAAACAAAAACAAAAACAAAAACAAAAACCACCCAGATAATTTAGGTTCATGAAAGGCCGAAAGGATTTTTTTTCTCCTGAATTATTTTGAGGGTTTGAGGGCAAGGAAACTGATAAGGTGAGTTTCTGTGAGTTTGAAGTCTTAAGCTTAGAGCATATGCAAGCACAGATGTGAGCCTAGAGGTCAGATGTCATCATCTATAAGTGTTAGTTGAAATTTGTGTGTGGGCGAGATTACTCGAGGGACAGCTTGAGGAGTGAGATAAGTAAAGCTCTGAGAGTCAAATCTTGGTAAAGATCAATTTTTAAATGGCTGGTGGAGAGAGACAAGAAAACTCAAAGAGAAGAGTCAGTCAGTCATGAGGAAAACCTTGAAGCTTAAGGCAGAAGAGGATTTCAAAAAGAAGGGAACAGTCAACAATGACCAATGCTGCAGGGAGATAAAGTAATAATTGAACTGGAACATGTCCATTGTATTTGTCAACCAGTAGATGTTACTGACCATTGTGAGAGTCAGTTTGGTGGAACAACCATGGCAGAAAACCAGATTGCAATGGATTGAGGAGTAAACAGAAAAAGAACAAATAGAACATACATCATTTCCTTTTGAAAACAGACTAGTTTTTCTTCAGTGAAGTTGCATTATTGCGTATGTGTGTGTGTGTGTGTGTATGTGTGGTGGTGGTGGCGGGGTTGTAAAATGAGATTTCAAGAAGAAAAAGAAATTTTAGAGTGTTGTAATAATGGAAAGAAGAGTCTCTTGTGATCTAAACTGGGGCCAGTTTGGGGATTTTATGAAGACAACAGAATCTGACAAAACGCAGACAGACTATATGCAGCATTATTCAGTAAACTTTCTTGGAAGAACATGAAGTACAAGCAAGAAAACAGAAGGAGGAAGGCAAGAGGCCCAGGGTCAGACTGAGGTTAAACACTGAAGCCCTTTAAAAAAAGTGGTTGAAGATTGTATTATAGTCTATAACATAACGGAATCTCAAGGTGTTAGGTATGGGACAGTCATCCTCAAAGCCAAAATAAATTTGTCAGTAGCTTTGAGTGCTGACAATTTCCAAACAAAGAGGACTCTGGAAGCGATAGGCTGTAGAGGTGGCACAGGTAGAATTTGGAGTAGTGGGATTGGGGTTGCAGGAAAAGGGTGGCCCCAGCAAATGTTTGGGGGATACTAGTGGCTGTGCTTGAACTCGGCCTCCATGTAAGAGGTCAGAGGTGAGTGTAGAGCCACTTTTATGCTTGTTTCTTGAAATGTTTGTGATAGAGTGGCATGGTCATGGGAAAGGAAGGTTGCTCAGCGTTTATGACTAAGAAGATGGACAAAAAGGGACCACTAGGTCCTACATCAGAATTCCTTAGGAGAAACTTATCCCAAAAGCTTTGATATCTTTGGTTATTTATGCTACAACATCTGTCATCATGGAGATGTCAGAAATTTTAAGAAAGCATGAAACATGAGGAAGAGACATTTGGGATCCTTTAAAAGAATGGGCAATAAAAGAAGGAATCAGTTCCCGAAACTGTAGGATAAATACTGAATGAAAGCAGATAGGAATGACTCTGAGGTGGCAATATTGGTCTGGAATAGTCATTCTCCTCTAGTCCTTCAGTGACATTAAGGTAGGGGTGGTTATGATGAATTTTTAAAATAGGATCTCAAGGTAGGAAAAGCCAGACCTCTCTTCCAGTATAAAATTTCCCTTTAAATATTCCCAACAAATTGAATGAACATCTCCAGTATCTTGGGTTTGTTATTAGACATGTTCATCTTTAGTGACCATCTCTGAGAGACGGCATAAGCCTCTCCATTGGTAGGAAGACCACAAGCTACAAGTCCACCTATTCCACTTACAAATTTGACATACATTGTCATCCAATGCTCTATAGTCAATTACCTCAACCACCCAAATTATTTTTATTTCTTTTTTTAATCTACAAGTACATTAGAATATTTATTTATATAGAAAAGCACTGGAAAGGAGGAACACAGAATACAAAAGACACAAAATTATTTTCTTCTAAAAATGTCTTCCTTATGTAGAGCTTTCATTCGGTTGTCCTATTTCAATCCTCTGGAGTTACTCTTTTAAAAAATTAAAGTCCTCTATCGCTGTTCAGTTATATCTTTCTACCATTTTCTTATACCATGGTCTTCAAATACCTTGACATTGGGTCTCTGAACCTAGAATTGGACACAGTTCCTAAATGTGAGCTGGTGATGTTTACTGGGGCCACTGCCACATCTAGAGCCAAACACAGTAACATCACTCACACCGTCTGTGTTTTATTTTCCTAGCAAGCAGGGTCACGGTCTCTAGCACAACAGGTTTTTGACTCTTGAATTTATAATTTCACATGAATTGTTATAAAGTGAGGATTCCCCATTTTATTCTTCTGGAAGAGATTATCTTTAAAACATAAATGAAGATTAAAATTTTATCTTACTGGCATAGGCCCTTTGCTCCAGCCTGTCAAGAGCTTTCTGAATCTTGATAATGTTTCAACAACACTTTGCCTCCTTCCCAGCTTTTTGCAGTCCATAAAAAAGACTCTGCCTCAGTTCTTGATAAATACACTGAATAAAACAGAATCAAAGAAAGGGCATAGAAAAATGCCAACAGAATTCGTTTTACTTGCTAACAATTTTATGCATTGACATTTCATGGGACAATTTTTCAAATAGTTACCAGCTGACCTACTTCATTGCTACGCAGTTCGTAGTTCTCCATCATATCCACAATAATATGATGGGAGACTGTCAAATCACTTGGTGAAATCAATGTGCATTTTCTGGCTTACAAACCTCCAAAGGTTCTCTACTACTCTCAGAATAAAGTCTAAAGTACTTAACATGGCTTTTAGTTTGGACTCTTGTCTGTTTCTTCTACCTTTCTCTCTGCATTCCTTACTCTCCACTTTGATGTCTATGCTTCAGTCTTCCTGAACGACCTACAGCCTCCTAAGCCACCTCGCTCTGTCAGCTTGAAACCTTTCACCTCCTGTTTTCTCTGTCTGGCACGTTCTTCACCTCCAGTTCCTAGTTGTTTTGGCCTGGCTTATTTCTCTTTATGCATCCAATCCCCTTGATATGCCAACTTCCTAGAATAGAGTTTCCCTCATCTAAGAGCTTCCTTTCATCTTTCCCCATTGCACCCATGCTGAACCCCATGAAGACTGACCTTGGATTCTTTTCAACTTCTCCCGCTAGACTTAAATCCCCTTGAAGGCGACAACTGTGTCCTGTCCGGCATTTTATCCCAAAGGCCTATTACGGTAAACAGCACATAGCAGGGACTCAATATATTTCTTTCTTTAAATCAATCCTGACTGGTGTTTGAATAAAATCTGCCTGTAATATTCTTTCCATTTCCTTCTAATGTAGTAAGTGCATAAAAATAATTTGTCATGAATTATTTTTGGCTACTTTATGCTGGCCTTTGGTGATTGCCTCTTTCCCTATTAAGTGCATACACATAATTGAGTTAAGAATACATTTTAAAATGTTGCTGGGTATGAAAGTCAAACTCATCTGGCTTTAGATTATGAAATCCCTCTTTTTGAAATCTAAGGCATTTACTTAGCTCTGATCTTCTGGCAATTTTCCCATTCCCTCTGATTTTTTTTTCTCAGGACACGAGCAGCTGCAATAACAGCTGCAAATTGTTTTAATTGTCTTAGATATAATGCATCTGGACTTGAACACATTTTAAAGCTGTTAGACACTCTCTTACTATCTCCCCTACTAGGATTTGTGTTCTATCCTTCGTAGTTGGAGTATCTTTCTCTTTCATGGAGGAGAAATGGAATCAAACCAGAAAGAGAATCATTCTGCTTTTTTTCTTTCATCATCTTTAAATGAACTCATCTAATCTTTTGTGTTATTATTAAAAACATGACTTTAAAACACAATAACAACATTATTATTTTGGTCTCATCTAAACTGAGGTCTGGAAGGGTTTCCCAGCGAGGTTGGTGGAGGTCGGTGGCAGGGCGGGGGTTGGGGGGGCAGGAATCTAAATGGATAGACACGAAATGGCAATCATTGTGGGTACCCAAGATCTGCTCGCTTCTAGACATTTCGATAGATGGGGATGTTGCTACAAATATAATTTATTCCCCATCCTTAACGAGCTCATGGACAAATAGTGGGTGTTAAAGGCCATAATGGTGTATTTCAGTTAGCTGTGAATCTACCTTGGTTAAAAAGAGAAGTGCTAGTAAAACAATTGTCTATTTTGTACAATTTAGTTTTATTTCCTTACATTCATCCATATACCTTTTAAGTCATGGCTCTCAACCATGAATTGAGAATTCCCGAGGGATTCTGAACTGGGTAGCAACAAAGTAGGTAGATTTGTAACTATTTGGGAACTTTGCTAACACAATAGAATCAGAACCAACTTATTCAGAATCTCTGTGGGTTGAAGCCTAGGTAGCAGTATTTATTAAAGCTCCCACAGAGATTCTAGATTCAGAGAGGTAAGAATCACTGTCTTAAGCATTACTATGTGTATAAATAGTGCTGTGCAGGGGCTGAGGAAGATCTATACTATCTTATGTAATAAAAGGCCTTGTTCATCAAGAGGTTATACTCTATTTGAGTAGACAAGGTGTGCACATGGGAAAGAGCAAAGTAAAACACCAAGGTAGTGTGTTGTATGGTTAAGAGCCGAAGTGAGAGGTAGAAGCAAAAAATGTCATGGAAGTTATAGGAAAAAAAGAAATCGATTATGGATTAGAGTTGTGAGAGGAGTGGGACTTTGGAGAACGTACAGGATCTAGGTAGGTAGTAGGACAGGGGCATGTGGTTCTGACAGGAAGCACGTAAATGAGCAAAACTTGATGTCAGGAATGTGTGTGGAATATCCTGAGCATTTATTGGACCAGATCAGCCAGGACTGACTGTAAATTTTATTTTGGAGAGCAGTCATAAAGTAAGTTTATGGAATTAAGACTGAAGCTTGAGCTATTCATAAAGATGTAGCAGAAATAATTCTGAAAAAGTTGGGGCCAATTGTAAATGGACTTGAATTAATTAAAAAAAAAATCAGTCAGTAGTAGGCAAACCATGGAAGATTTTTAGCAGCAAAAAGGCATGATCAGGGCTGTGCTAATGTTTTGCATGTTATTTTGAGGTACTTTTACTTTAAAGTATAGGTAATCCTTTAAAAAAAAAAGAACGTAACTATAATCCGCATTCTCAAACCTTTTTGAAATTAGTAAATATTTTGTCATTGATCAGCCTCAACTTTATCATGAATTAAGTTCAGAATCTGCAATACAAATTCAGTAAAGGAGGCCAGGTGCAGTGGCTCATGCCTGAAATCCCAGCACTTTGGGAGGCCAAGGCGGGCGGATCACTCCAGAGGACAGGAGTTCAAGACCAGCCTGCCAACATGGTGAAAACCCGTCTCTACTAAAAATACAAAAATTAGCTGGGCGTGGTGGTGGGCGCTTGTAGTCCCAGCTACTCAGGAGGCTGAGGCAGGAGAATGGCATGAACCTGGGAGCTGGAGCTTGCAGTGAGCTGAGATAGTGCCATTGCACTCCAGCCTGGGCGAGAGAGAGAGACTCTGTCTAAAAAAAAAAAAAAAAATAGAGAGGAAGCTAGATCTCATGGCCAAATGGAAGTACACTAATGCTCTGATTCACCTGCGTCAGTGGTGTGCTGTAAATGTATAATCACCACCACTCCAGGAGAAAAAAGCCCTGATTTATAGCGTTTACTGATTTCCATGGTGTAAATACTACCACTATGACTAATTTCAAAGGTCCTATCGGTTTAAAAATGTTTGCAATATTCCTGAAAACTTAGCATTGACTCTCACAAACTGGTACGAGCTGTTCCCCAGCACAGCACTCTTTGTGTGTACATTACCCCTTTCATTATAACGGTTTGTCTCTGGGAAGACGGGCATTCAGGTATGGAAAATCTGCCTTTGAAGGTTAATATTCAGTTTACTGTAAATTTATGTAATGAATTTTAAAAAGGGGATTAAGTGATTAAAAAGAGAAAATGCTAACACTTTCAATGTAGGATAATCGAAAGAATATTTGGGCACCGAAGTCTCAGAAAATGCCATTGCAGAAGCGTCTTGCCCTGAGGGAGGGGCCATGTAGTGCTCAGGGGGCTGGGCGGAGCTCTTCTCACCTTAGTTTGATGGTGTTTCCAGTGGAGCAGTGAAGGGTTTCAAACGCCTGGCAAAAAATATGCATGCGCTGAATCAATCAGATTTCCACGCAAGGGTGCTCTGCTTGCCCCCCGAGGAATCCTGGGCAATCTTATTCCCTGAAGCTCGGGCCCCTGCTGCACTGGATCCTTGCAGCGTTGGGCTCTAGGCCCCCTCCCGCTTAGTTCCTGGATAAAAGCAGCCCGGCCGCACCTGCCTTGCCAGTGCAAACTCTGCAAGACTCTCAACGCCATCAGCCCTGGTCTGATTGCAATTGCCTGTTCACAGCTCCCAATCATTCACAACGCCAATTAGCCCGGGCCGGGTCCTCCGGCGGAGGGGGGGCGAGCGCGCGGGAGTCCATTTCCAGCGTCCTGACGCCACCTGAGTCCCGCGCCCGGTAATGCGGCTTCCAAGGGCAAGGCCGCTGCCGCCGCGTCCTTCCGTGTCAGCGCATTTCCCTTTCTTCCCCGCTTCAAGAACAACTGAAGTGTGGGTAGGAGAGCCATTTAGTCCAAACTAAAGACGAAAATGTTTTTTCCTTCTGATAATGTTCCTGGTTCCGTCGCTCGGTATTGTGCTCCATAATGTGCCGCGTGCAGCCATTTTGTCATCGCTTTGGGTCATCCTTGCTCACAATTGGTTATTTACTCAGAGGCTTTTGAAATTATTGAGTTGACACATCTGTCAGACGGCAAAAGCAGAAATGCTAAAAGGTCAGTTGGAGAGAAACCAGCTGCTCCAGACAAACCTTTCTGCCTCCAAATAGCACAATCATTACAGCCTGACAGATGGGGCCTTCACTTTCATTTCAGGCGCTCCCCTTGCCTTCAGGTATTTAGCTACCCTACCTCATTGCCAGGTCAGCCGGGCCTCCCTGTAATTACCCACACAATAGGCATCTCTCTGCTTAAGAAGAACAGCTCTATTTTCTCTAAGTAGGAAACCAGTTTCCTCACGGATATGAGCTACCCAACGCTTGCCACAAACTTTCCTATTAACAGATTCATTTTGACAGTGGTAAGTATGTTTCTATTACTTCTGCAGCCTTCATTACACCCTGAAACATGAGGCTCGGTCTGATGGAACGGTTTGGAGGGCTTCTGAGGGTCTCTGAGTAGATGGCACCTGGGGAGTATGGCTGAGATTCCCTCTCCGCTCCACCTAAGTCTGCCTCCTTCTCATCTCGCTCACCTCTTTGCATGCCCCTGAGGCTGTGGGGAGGAACAGGGCCAAAAGCCATGCTTGTCTGCTGCTCCACTAGTAGGTTTCATGGAGATGCCTTTTTCAGGTAGCCTGACTTATGTGAGAATGTGCGTGTGTGTGTGCCTATGGTAATGGGAGAGAAAGTAAAATCAAAATCAAAAATCAATACAAGCTGATGTTGATCTTCAATCATATAGGGAGCGAAAGGAAATTCTTCTGTAGTCAGATACTTGCAAACTCTGTTTTAGGGGACAATTAATATGTCACTGCTGTAATAACATCATCTTAATCTTTCAGAGTAATAACAAATAAATTGATCAACATAAGGATGTGTCTCTCAACTTGGAGTGGTAGAAGGGTGATTGTTAGAAACCTGAGTTTAAACCTGCCTCTTTTCCCTGAAGTAGTAATATTACCAGAGGTAAGGTAAAAGTTTTCTCTGTCGTTAGGGGGATGCTTCAGTAGGTAGGTTTAAAAAGCACTGCATTGAGCTACCTACATGAGGCTGAGAGTGAAAGGGGGTTTGCGAGTTGCCACATAATTACAATTAAAGTTTTAAAATCATCACAGATTGAGTAGGTGAGGTGATCTCAATATCCCCTTTCAGCTTGTTGGAGCTTCATACATAAATGAATGGGAACCCCGAGACTTCATTTGGGAAATGCTATTAAAGTGCTTGAAACAGAAAAAGAAGAGCAAAACCACTAACAGCCTAATACCATGGCAACTAATGATTGGTGCCCCCAGATTGATGATTTGCTTTTAGTTTCCCCCTGATCTGCTATCTTGCCTGTTAGTCTTCAGTTTCTATCTGTGCATTTTCTTAATTCTGTCTTTTATTCTGGAGGTTAAACAAGTGACTTGCAGTTGGCTTTATGGTCTGTGAGCTCCGAGAGTAACAGCAAAAAAGAGGGCTTCACACATTGTATCTCTGTTATCCCACAATGATTCAATAAAGTCTTGTTATATACCATAGTCTGAGCTTAGCTGTGAATCAAGAAATGGTTAGAAGTTGAGAACTCAGATAGCTTGTGTCAATATGACCTATTATTTCTAGGAAATTCTTTCTCAACAAGATAAAACTGTAAACCAGTAAGTAACTTTACTGTTTGCTTTAGGAAATTCTTGCAAATTAATTTATCTGGGCAAAGCATTTGGTTATCTAGGCAAACAGTTCTATCAGAATGATAGATTCCTCATCTAAGCAACAGTTCACTTTTCAGATAATAATTTATCACAACTTGCTTCAAGACATGAGTGTTGCTGTTGCTGTATTCACCAATTCTAAACTACTATGTCATAAACGTTGTCTAATCTCAATTAGTTCTCCAGCTTGAAAGACTCCCCCTTAAGCCAAATCACAGAATTCTATAAATATCCATTTTCTGATCTGCATCCTCTGAGACCAAGTAAGTCTCTGTCATGGTAGTATTCTTTACAGCGGTAAATCTAATAAACTTTCTTTGCTCAATCACCAGGTTTTTCTGGTGGTCTTTTTGGGGGAGTTGATGGTTAACAAAGTGTACTGGTGTCCAATCTTGAAGCAAATCAGTGCAGGAAGAGAAAACACCCCAAAGAGACCCTAGGGAAGTTCTGATATAGCAGTATTTCAGAACATGGGTAATAGGGGGAAGTTAAGATAAATTTTGCAGCATATGGGTCCTCCACTGGGGTTCCCAGAAATTATGTATGGAGGAAACCTGGAAAAAAATAGACTTCCTGTGATTCATAGGACAGGATTCAGTCATTATAATTTTGATATTAAATAATAAATGATCTTATTTTGAGATCACTAGCTGTTGAAGCCTAGGGGCATGTGGATTCTTAGGCAGAAATGATGTAGTTTGGAGTATTGGAGGAGGACCTATGGGAGAAGGGAACGGTAACAGGAAAGGCTTTATGTAGGAGGTAGGTGGCATTTGGGATAGACCTTGAAGAATGGTAGAGTTTCTGTGTGTATGTATATGTGTGGCTATTTGGGAGGTGGGTGGTGAGAGCATTTGCATTTGGAATGGAGTAAGGTGAGACATAAAGTGGTTAAGGGAATGGGCATGTGATTAGAGGCCTGGATTTGAAACCTAATTCCAATACTTAATATGTTATAGGTAACCATAGGCAAGTTGCTTAACTTCTTTGAGGGGGGATATGATACCTACTTTATTAATGTGGTCATATGGATAAAGGGAGATAATGTTTATAATTATCTATATTATAATTATAATAAAGAGAGATAATGTAAAGGGGTTAGAGATTATGTGGATGTAGTGAAGACCCAATAGGTGGTGGCTATTACTATCATTCATTATTATCATTATAGGGTAACATAAATAACAGAAAAGAGAATGGAAAGAAAACTCAGGGCATATTCAGAGAAAGACAGAAGCTTGAACTAATCATAAGAATATAATAGAAAGTAATAGAAAGCAATTTTGAAAAACTTGGGACTAATTGCAAAGAGCCCTGAATTTATTTTTAAAAAATTATTCATTTGGCAGCAGGGAGCCCATGAAGGTTTTTTTTTTTTTTTTTTTTTTTTTTTTTTTTTTTTT
>NW_012114710.1:3672579-3687446 GCF_000951035.1 Colobus angolensis palliatus
TTTTTTTTTAGCAGGGGGAAGGAATGATCAGAGCTATGCTGGATGCACAAGATGGATGACACTGGAGAACAGACCAAAGTTAGGTAATGAACTAATGAATTGATGAACTAACTAGTAGACTATAAAAAACCAATAGGAAGTAACCAGGGAGGTGTTTCTAATATTGAAAATAAAGAATAAATGCAAGGGAGACTGGAAAGCTTTTTAGGTTAAAATTTTCTTTTGTTCATTCAACTGTCTAGAACATATCCAATGAATTTTATCAAAACTTTAAAATAAGTTCATCATGCTGGCGTCACAGTTTATGCTCAGATCCCAAGGACATACTGGGAAGGTGAAATGAATGCATAGAGAAAGCAATGAGTGAATACACCTGAAAGCTGTCTACTTTATAATATATTTATACTGCCTAAGAAGTGACCATAGGATTAGGGCCCTTAAAGTAGTAGAGTATGATGCTTCATTTTACTGCGGTTCTGCAAATTCTAACCTTGTGTAACTTTTTATTATATAGGTAGTTAAATTTGATGCCTTCCCCGTCCTTTTGAGTTCGTATCAATTTGGGAAGGAAGCGTTAGCAAATCTACTGAATATAGTATTTTTTGAATCAATTCTTGCCATGCTTTATTTATTGGCACTTAAATTTATTTAATTAGTAGGTGCTAATTTGCACTAAACAGAAATCCAGGACTCAGAGCAAGTATCAGGTGACACTTATGTTAGCCTAATTGGTTAAATCTGTGTTAATTATCAGGCAACTTGGCTAAATAATAAAGCCATTCCCAGACAAGGACAAAGTGATTTTAAAAGTCCCTCTTAACAAGGCCTCACTTTTCTAGAACAATCTAGCAGCCTTGAGAGCTACAACGTGTTATTAATATTTACAGTGGCTTTTGTTAGAGAGTCTATTTTTAGATGAAGGCTGAGAATTAAGACTCAGGATTTAAGGTCAGAAGATACAAATCAGTGTAAGTGGAAGATGCACAAGGGAGGGAGATCGGCTTCCAGGGTTTGGATATTCAGAAAAAAAAATGAAGAAAATAATGTATTTTATGCTTAAATAATTATGCCTTTGAAGAGACTGAGAACAATCTAGATAAAATCCAAACCACCTTCAAGGATTAATCAACAAAAGATAACACCTCCCCTCGCATACTGGGATCATATTGCACCTATGATGTGGTTTTCTGATCCTTTTACTTAACATACTATGAACGTTTTTCCCCATGGTATTAATTATTCCTAAAACCCACTTGCTTAACTTTACAATTAAACTAGATAAATTATAGATAACATTTTAGCCTTTTATATGAGGTGGGAAATAACAAATAAGAACAGGGTGAAGAGGGTATCTGTAAGGGCCCACATGGTTGAGTAGAAGTGCCCCATGCAGAAAAGAGGGAGGGAGCCCCTCTCTCCTTCATTCAGCCTGGGAAATTAATTAACAATGATGGTAAGATGGTGAGGTATGAAGCTATACTAACCTAATTGAACCTTATTCAGATTTCTTACTCCGGAGCAGAAGCCATTCAATAACCTTTTTATATTTAGATATTTAGTTTGTTAACAACAACAACAACAAAATGGCCAGTGAGCCAAATTTGGCCCCTTGTTTGTTTTTGTGCAACCCATAAGCTAAGAATGTTTTTATATTTTTAAACGATAAAAAAACCAAAGAAAAATATTTTGTGACATTAAAATGACATGAAATTCAAATTTCAGTGTCCATAAATGAAGTTTTATTGGAACACTGCTGTACTCATTCAGTTACATATTGTCTGGCTGCTTTCTTGCTAAGATGGTGAGTTCAGTAGTTGAGGCAGAGACTGTATGGCCTAAAAAGGTTAAAGTATTTACTGTTTGGCCCTTTACGGTAAAACTTCATCCACCCTTGCTCTAGAAGGTAAATGTTTATCTTCATATCCACATGTCTTCTTGGAATTTTAAAGGGAATTGCAGGCCTTTAATAACAACTTCCTGACATCACAACCTTGGCTACCAATTGAATATCCACTTGTTACTGAGAATGTTTGTTTCAAATAATTAACCACTACTGATAAGACAATTTCAGCCTGGACTACTTTTACATGGCCAAGTGCTCACACTCTACAGTCTTCTGCTTCACTTCTGGCTTGTCAGGGCTAAATATGATCACATATTTAGAATTATTCATTAAGGAAAAATCAACTTCCATTTGATATTTTATTAAGCTCAGGAAGAACGTTAAAATATTGTGTTAACATAAAATGATATGATTTTAAAGACTTTGCAAAGCACCTTGAGAGATCTTGGATGATAATGAGAACTGAATATGTAGCCGACAAAACTATGTGCGGGCCAGTTGTTTATTCAAACACAGAATGGAAGATAAAATTATGTGGAGATTGTACCATCTGATTGCTGTCTTTCTTTCTCACCATGCATGTGCGCATACACACACACTCACAATAGTTGAAATACAAACTGACCACTTTATAGACAGTAGTGACTCTTATTCATGCAATATAGTATGTATTTTCTTTTTTTTTTTTTTTTTTTTGTATTTTTAATAGAGACGGGGTTTCACCGTGATAGCCAGGATGGTCTCGATCTCCTGACCTCGTGATCCGCCCGTCTCGGCCTCCCAAAGTGCTGGGATTACAGGCTTGAGCCACCGCGCCCAGCCTAGTATGTATTTTCTTAATGAGACAGTAGCATTATGACTTATCTACCAACGCTTGCTTTTATTGACTATTCATTATTCATTAAATATGGGGAGAGCAACAATTTTCTGTTTAGTGTGGCATAAGCACTTAATAACAGTTACTCATCATCATCACCATCACCACCAGTACCAGCAGCCAGTTGGCTAACATAAGTATATGTCCAGATAATATTTGGGAGGCCAACTGGCTCTAAGTGGCACAACTGGAGAATAGACCAGAGGCTAGAATTCAAATCATGCTGATGTGTCACTAATAAGATCTTGTGATATGTAAAACCAAAAGTAAGCTGTTTTCAGTGTATGTAGAGTAACTGAGATAGTGAGAGATATGATTGCTTGTATACGCAGTTTTTGTTTGTTTTTTGAGATGGAATCTCACTCGGTCACCCAGGCTGGAGTGCAGTGGTGTGATCTCAGCTCACTGCAACCTCTGCTGCCTGGGTTCAAGCGATTCTCCTGCCTCAGCCTCCCGAGTAGCTGGGATTACGGGCATCTGCCACTGCGCCTGGCTAATTTTTATAGTCTTGAACTCCTGACCTCGTGATCCACCCACCTCGGCCTCCCAAAGTGTTGGGATTACAGGTGTGAGCCACCGCGCCTGGCCATATATTGGAGTTTTAACAGAAATTTTTGCGGAGATCACAAACAGGGGCTCCAGAGTAGAATTTGGCCCACAGATAGCTTTAATTAACAAAAGGAGTATTATTTAAAAATACATTTGGATGTTTTCAGGCAGGGCATGAACTCTTAGGTTTGCCATAGTCTTCACTACTCCTATTGTTTAGCATTTTACCTGTCTTAGTCTTAAAGGCATTGGAGTTTGTAACTTTTGATTAGAAGTTTTAGAACAGTGTTTTAAGGAGCTTAGATAGATGTGTGTTTTTTCATCTATATATAAAATTATAAAGTTCATATATATATAATTATGTATATATAAAATACATATATCATATATACAAAATTATAAAATTCATATATATGAAATATATACATATAAAATTAATTTTTGCTGCTAGGTTCCATGTTTCAAAATAATATAGTTAAATAAGTATTCCAACTGAAAATAACTTAAGACAAAGTCTGTGTAGTACATTTCTCTGTGTCTGGTAGTAAAAAAAACACCACCAACAAAAACAAACTCCTTCTTCCCCTTTTAAATGATGTAGTCTTATTGCCATTTACTGTGCTGAAAAAATAAAAGTCAGAGGGCATCAGCCAACAGAAAACTGGCACTACTCTGAAAATGTGTGCATCCTTGGTGTCTTAGGCTGTTTGGGCTTCTATAACAAAATTCTGTAGACTGAGTAGCTTATGAATTATAGAAATGTATTTCTTACAGTTCTGGAGGCTGAGGAGTCCAAGAACAAAGCACTGACAGATTTGGGAGCCAGTTGGCCTCCCAGAGTTAAAATGATAGAGGGAAATAGAAATGATTATAGTCCTACTTGGCCTCTATATTTTCTGATGAGGGCCCATTTCCTGGTTCACAGATGGTGTCTTCTCATTGTGTCCTCACATGGTGGAAGGGGTAAGAGATCTCTCTCAGGCCTCTTTTATAAGGACACTCATTCCGTTCATAAGGACTCTACTCTCATGACCAAGTCTCCTCCTCCCCACCTCTTACTACCATCATCTTGCGGGTTAGGATTTCAACATATGAATGTGGGGGAACATGAGCATTTAGACCACAACAATTGGATTATATGAATTTGCTCCTCTGAGCTGAGGATACTGTAGTCCCCCTGAGGAAAAAAAGCAGAAGCTTTTCCTGTTTAGAGAATTTTGAGCACTAGCTGGAGTGAGTGTCCTCTGGATGAGTGATGAGATTCAGACTTATTATGTAGACATCTGTCTATTAAATACTTGTTAGACACAGTCATTTTGTTCCACAGAGGCCATGGATAAGTCTGATTTCTTTTCCAGTCACCTATTATGAGACATTCTCAGGAAGTGACTTGGTTATCTGGGGGTTCCTAATGGTAAAGGGAAAAAAATGTTGGAAAGTGCCTATCCTGGTAGTAAGGTTGAAAAGAGAATTTTTAAAAGTTTGCAGAATGGTTTCTGTAGCCACAGACCATAGAAAGAAATAGCATTCAAGAGGGGAAGGGAGCTGTAAAATGAAATATGGACCATGTCCATGGTAGAGCAATTCAGAAACACATCTGCTCTGTGTGGGGACTTGGCCCCTTTAAGACAAGGGTGTTCCTGACTGGAAAGTCAGATCCAACAGTGACGAATGTATCCCTTAAGCAACCATCAATTAGTGACACTTGCCTCTGCATGGGGGACTGGAACTTCAGCTTTTAACCTTGGTTTGGCACCTGCCCACTTGCTGTTAGGTATGCATTGTCAGAGTTTGGACACTTGTCTGCCTGCCCTTTTGGCTGCCTGACACCTTTACCCAGTCTGGCCTTCCTCCTCTCCCTCCTGTGTTACAGAGAACCAACTTTGGACACATCCTGGGCAAAATTTTGAGATAGATAAAAAGATGGAAATTCTTACTGTTTCAGAGTTTACAGTGAAAGAGAGAGCCATATGTAGGGACTAAAATAGAGATAAATGCAAAAAGCTATGAGAAAATGAAGGAGGATTCTGTCCTTGATATTTGGACAGCAAAATGTATTCACAAACATTATCTCACTTAATCTCCCCATTTTCCCGTGGAGCAGGAGGTATTCACTCTCATTTCACTTTCTCATTGAAAGGTGAAGATATGGAGGCTTACAAGTGAAAGAAGAAACAATGTGTGGAAGATTAAAAGTTCTAAATGTGCTAAGATTAGGAAAAAAGTGCTTAAGAAAACCAAAAAAGATTATTTTCTATGTTTGGAACAAAAAAGAGCATAGGCCCATTATTGGAGGATTTAAAGTTAAAATGATAGAGGGAAATAGAAATTATTGTAGTCCTACTTGGCTTCTATATTTTCCAAAAGGGAACAAAAATCCATCAACTGTGGATTCCCTGAAAAGATACTCAAAGACACCTTTGATAAAACAAAGCAGTAAGAGAGACAACCATTTCAGAGGAAGAACAATGAAAGTCATATATTTATTAGGTTTTTAGGGGTCTAGTCTAAGGCAGGTCTTTCAATATGGTGACCTGACTGGAACCAGGCAAAGTTCATGACATAATTGTTTTGATTGATGGCAAGGAGAGCTTTTTGTTTTTGTTTTTGTTTTTTTATACTTTAAGTTCTAGGGTACATGTGCACAACATGCAGGTTTGCTACATGTGTTTACATGTGCCATGTTGGTGTGCTGCACCCATTAACTCGTCATTTACATTAGTTATGTCTCCTAATGCTAACCCTCCCCCCTTTCCCTACCCCACGACAGGTCCTGGTGTGTGATATTCCCCACCCTGTGTCCAAGTGTTCTCATCATTCAATTCCCACCTATGAGTGAGAACATGCGATGTTTGGTTTTCTGTCCTTGCAATAGTTTGCTCAGAATGATGGTTTCCAGCTTCATCCATGTCCCTACAAAGGACATGAACTCATCGTTTTTTTATGACTGCATAGTATTCCATGGTGTATATGTGCCACATTTTCTTAATCCAGTCTATCATTGATGGACATTTGGGTTGGTTCCAAGTCTTTTCTATTGTGAATAGTGCCACAATAAACATATGTGTGCATGTGTCTTTATAGCAGCATGATTTATAATCCTTTGGGTATATACCCAATAATGGGATGGTTGGGTCAAATGATATTTCTAGTTCTAGATCCTTGAAGAATCGCCACACTGTCTTCCACAATGGTTGAACTAGTTTACAGTCCCACCCACAGTGTAAAAGTGTTCCTATTTTTCCACATCCTCTCCAGCACCTGTGGTTTCCTGACTTTTTAATGATCGCCATTCTAACTGGTGTGAGATGGTATCTCATTGTGATTTTGATTTGCATTTCTGTGATGGCCAGTGATAATGAGCATTTTTTCATGTGTTTGTTGGCTGCATAAATGTCTTCTTTTGAGAAGTGTCTGTTCATATCCTTCGCTCACTTTTTGATGGGGTTGTTTGATTTTTTCTTGTAAATTTGTTTGAGTTCTTTGTAGATTCTGGATATTAGCCATTTGTCAGATGGGTAGATTGTAAAAATTTTCTCATATTCTGTAGGTTGGATGGCAAGGAGAGTTTTGAAGGATAAATAAGTGTTATGATGAGTCTAGTTGGAGATGTATCATTGGTAGAAGGGGCTATTAACTTTGATAAGAGTAGCAGAGTTGTTCATTGTTTGAAGAAATGGATTTTTGGAAAGTTCTAGAAACAAAAGGCAATAAAATTTCATTTTCTTGGAAAACTTCCTGGTAAAACTTTCATGGAATAGTAAAGTAATATTGTTGTGGACAAGCTAGGTGTGGTGACTCACGCCTATAATCCCAACACTTTGGGAGGCCGAGGTGGGAGAATCACTTGAGCCTAGGAGTTTGAGGCCAGCCTGGGCAATATAGTGAGAACCCATCTCTACAAAAAATTTGAAAAATGAAAAATTAACTGGGTATGGTGGTATGTACCTATAGTCCCAACTCCTTGGAAGGCTGAGGTAGGAGGATTGCTTGAGCCCAGGGGTTTGAAATCAGCTTGGGCAACATAACAAGATCTCAGCTCTACAAAAAATAAAAATAAATTAGCCAGGTGTGGTGGCACATGCCTGTGGTCCCAGCTATTCGGGAGGCTGAGGTGGGAGGGTTGCTTGAGCCTGGAGGTTGAGGCTGCAGGGAACTGTGATTATGCCACTGTACTCTAGCCTGGACAACAGAGTGAGACCTTGTCTCATAAAAAAAATAATTCAGACAGGTGGATAGAAAAGTCATGTTAATATAAACACTGTCACAGATGGTTTCCATTCTGAATTCAAGTAGGAAAAGTAAATAACCTCATTAAGAGTAAACATAAGTTCAAAGTAAACAAGGAAAATAAAATGACATCACCTACATTTAAAAGGAATTCAATTCTTGACAAACCAGAGAAACTATAAGTATTTTCTTGTAGACATGTAAACTTGAAGATGTTTAGATGTTTTCTCAGATTTGCTGCAAGTAATTGAGGCTAAATTAAAATATGAGTGAGACGGCAGAATGCCAGAATGCCAGAGATGAAAGAAAGTTGCCTGGATTTTCAGAAAAATAAGGCTGACATCGATCCTATACAAAATTCTAGTCTGCACAGAGGTGTCTGACTTGACTGATCACTTACATATGCCAGGCACTAGAAATACCCTGGTGAACAAGGCAGACATAGCCTTTTCCCACAAATTCTGTTGGTTCCTTCTCAAAATAAATTCAGAATCTGAACCCTATTTTCTTTAAACCTACATCCACTGGGTTCAAGTCAATATCTCTTGATTCAAGTCAGCAACTCATGTTGGGATCACAACACTGGTCTCCTAAATAGTCTCCTTGCTTTCACCTTTGTCCTGTGTGGGTCATTCGCAGCACAGCCCTCTGAGTGATTCATTTAAATCCCAAATCAGATCATGTCACTCTACTGTTCATAACATTCCAAAGGTGTTGTCTCAGAACAAAGGCCAAAGTTCTTACATTGACCTACAAGACACTCAATATAGTCTCCACGATCTGGCTCCTGATACCCCACTGACTTCATTTCCTATACTTTCCACCCTTTCCATACATTCCTTCCAGCCACACTGATGTCCTTGTGCTTATGTAAATGTCAAGTAAGATCCTCCCTCGGACACCTTTGTACTTGATGACCCTGTGCCCAGGGCACTTTTCCTTCACTTCTTTCAGGTCTCTGTCCAAATATCACTTTATAAGTGAACCTTCCTCTAATAACCCAATAGAAAAAGGTATTTCCTATCTTGCTTGTCCTGGGAGTCATCATGAAGGTCCTTGTTACTATTTTACTTTGGCTTTTACTCTGAGTAACATGAGGAGTCATTGCAGGATTTTGAGCAGAGGAGTGACATAATTAACATATTCTTTAACAGGATTCCTCTGGATACTGTGTAAAAAAAAACAAAAACAAAAACAAAAAAAAACCTGTAAGGGATGGAAACCAAGGTAGAAATGGGGAATTCATTGAAGAGACTATTGTAATAATCCAAGCAATGGGTGATGGTGGCTCAGATCAGGATGTTAGCAGTAGGAAGTGACTGGATTTTGGATATATTTTAAGACAAAGTCAACAAGACTTTCTGATGGATTTGACGTAAGACATGAGAGAAAAAGGAGAGTTAAAGACAATTTCACAGATTTTGTCCTCAGCAACTGCAGAAAGATGCTATGCATTGAGATGAGGAAGTCTGTGGGTGGAGAAAGTTTTGGGGGGGAAGATCAGGAGTTCAGTTTTGGACATATTGAGTTTGAGATGTCTATTAGACATCCAAATGGCAATGTTGAGTATCAGTTGGATATACAAATCTGGAGTTCTGAAGAGAGGTCTGGATTTTAGACATAAATTTGAATGTCATTGGCATATAGATGGTGTCTTAGCCTGAGTTTCCCAGAGAGTATAACTTGATGATAGGAGTACAATCACAGAGAGTAGAAGAGAGGGCCAAGGGTAGCGAGGTGGGGAAGGAGAGGGAGCCAAAATGAAATGTGTTATCAGTCTGGCTGCCTCAAGATGAGACTGACTGATCTCATGGGGCTGTTGTACAAGAAATTATATAAAGTACATTTTAGGACAAGTTGCTTGGGGCTGTTTTGGTCAGCTCAAGCTGCCATAATAAAATACCATAGTCTGGGTGACAAACAACAGAAATTTATTCTCTTGCAGCTCTGGAGGCTGCAAGTCTTAAGATAAGGGTGCCAGCATGGCTGAGTTCCGGTGAGGACTCTGTGCCTGCCATGTGGATGCTTGCCTCCTTGCTGTTTGCTCATAGGGTGGCCAGAGCACTCTGGGGCCTCTCTCTCTTTTTATGGGGACACCAACCCCATCAGATTAGGACCCCACCCTTGTGACCCATTTTAACCTCTATCATCACCTCACAGGCCCTACCTCCAAATACAGTCACATTATGGGTTAGAACTTCAACATATGATTTTTGGGGAAACAATTTGGTTTACAGCAATGCCCTATAAATCTCCTAAATTTGTGCAAAATGCATTTATTTTATCCCAACAGCCCCCAAAATCTTAATACAGTCCAGCATCGACTCTAAAGACTAATGTCCTGAGCCTCATCTAAATATTTAAATCAAATGTAGATTAGATTCAAGGTACAATTCATGCTGAGGCAAAATTCTACAGTGGGAGAGAAGAAGAGCAAGGATATATCCATAGGCATCAATCTCCCCTTGTCCAAAAGTTCATCCCCAGGAATAAACTCTTCTTATCTTTCCAGGTTATACATTCCTGGGTATATTAGTCAGGGTTCTCTAGAGAGACAGAACTAAGGGAATACACACACACACACACACACACATACACACACACACACACACGAGTTTATTAAGTATTAACTCACAAGATCACAAGGTCCCACAATAGGCCATCTGCAGGCTGAGGAGCAAGGAGAGTCAGTCCTATCTCCAAAACTGAAGAACTTGAAGTCAAGTGTTCAAGGGCAGGAAACATCCAGCACAGGGGCAAGATGTAGGCTGGGAGGCTAGGCCAGTCTCTCTTTTCACATTTTTCTACCTGCTTATATTCTAGCCACACTTGCAGCTGATTAGATTGTGCCCACTCAGGTTAAGGGTGGGTCTGCCTTTCCCAGTCTGCTGACTCAAATGTTAATCTCCTTTGGCAACACCCTCACAGACACACCCAGGATCAACACTTTGTATCCTTCAATCCAATGAAGTTGACACTCAGTATTAACCATCACACTGCATGCCAGGTGGGGCCCACCAGCATGCAGGATGAAGCCCTGAATGAGATGGGAGGCCCACAGTGGCATGAGGCAAGGCTTTGTCACATCGGGCCTGTGTGAAGTTGTTTGGAGCCATGTGGAGCTGGTTGTTGCAGTGGTGGCTGGAACAAGGGACTGTGAGGCCAAAGGGATCTGAAATGGTGCATAACAGAGCAGGATTAGTTAGGAGAGAAACCTTTCCCAGTGGTTCCCCATTCCTTAGTCAACCTAAAATGACCATATTTAAACATTTCTGGTATTAACTTACAATGCTGGAATTTATTTTAATATAGAGCAAAGCTTTTTACTCCACAATAAGGAATCAAAGTTTGAATCATAAATTAATATTTAAGGAAATACATTGACCAAAATTTATCACACTGAAGAGAACTCAAGCAATTATGGTACTCTGATCTGGTAGCCAATCCTTTCTTGATCTGATGGAAAGTGGGGATGGACCTTTACTAAAGAAGACGCAGGAGAAAAAAGCAATGGCATTCAATCAGCGAATTTCGAGCACTGCCACTCTGTTTGCCAGGTGCTCTTCTAGACACTGAAGTACAACAGGTTACCAAACAGACTAGATCCCCTAGGGGTTGGAGGAGGGGACAGACAGTAAACAAACAATCCACTGAAAAATATGTCAGTGGTACGTGAAAGTCCCTAAAGGGTGGTGCACCTAGAGAGAACATGGAAGCTCCACACGCCTTCTTACACAGTTCCTTTGCATCTGTCTGTTGGTGTCTTTTGTAATATCCTTTATAATAAAGCAGTAAATTTAAAAGAAAAGAAAAGAAAAATATGTCAGTGGTATAAGTCTTATGAAGAAATATAAAACAGAATAGGAGTAAAGAGCGTAATAGAAGGGTATTATTTGAAATAATTGAATGGGGAATATTGTAGAAGATGAGATTTTAGTAGAGATATAAAGCAACTCAGGGAAATGCCAGGCCAATAGATGAAAAAAAATCTTGTGCAGAGAATAGCTTGAGCAAGACCCTGAGTCAGGAGCATGCTAAGTTTTCAAGGAACAACAAGAAGGCCAATGTATTTGGAAACAAATGAGGTAGGTGGAAAATGGAGGAGGTAAATCAGAAGATGTTCTTGTGATGGAGGAAAAAGAGCATAGTTTTTTGTTTTTTTTTTTTTTGTAGATTCACTTTTCTGGGAGTAAGACCTCTTTGTTTCATTTGGACATGAATACACAAAAGGTGCAAGGAAACAGTCCATTGTGTAATGTTTTGTATGTGCCAAGTTTAATGCAACACTGTCCTGAAGCCTTGTGTGCACCTTTGCTTAGAATATTTCCTGAAGCCGTGGCCCTATCCATGCCTGCATCATGTGTCAATGGAAGCATCCACACTTCAGAAAGAAAAGAGTCTGTCGTGCTGTTACCTACCATGTATGACTTAACTGCACCTGCCTGAATGAATCCTCCTCCTTTATACCTCAAGGCAAGATTTGTCCTTCCTGCCAGTCTGAGCTCTGGCTTCCCTCCTCAGAGTGTCTTTTTTCACAAATCACCCACTCCTCTTTTAATTACAAACTTCTCTTCCTCCATTGGTTCTTTTTCTTCAGCTTTGAGAAAGGCCGAAGCCCTGCCTATCTTAAAACAACTCCCCCCAAATATGATGAGAAACTCTGTCTTTAGCCCATACCTATGGTGGCATAAACTCATTCTCTATACTTTTCATATTAATTTTTTACCTCAGCCACCTAAAATCTCGATTCTATACCACTTCTGCACAGAATGCTTCTCTTAGTTAATTTGTGACTGTTTGTCAAAAGTAGCTTATATCTTTCAGTTTTCACTTTATGCAAACTCTCTGAAGTTTCTCTTTAAAAATTCTTTTCCTGGCCTCCATGATGGCATTTTCTCTGATTTCCTTCCTTTGTGACTATGCCTCAGTTTCTTTTGGTTGTTGCAGTGGTGGCTGGAACAAGACACTGTGAGGCCAAAGGGATCTGAAATGGTGCATAACAGAGCAGGTGCATTTCCAGCTGCCTAAATGTAGATGTTTCACATTACTGAGCTTCTCAGTCAGCACAAAATAATGATCCCCTTGGTTCTTGTAGTAGCCAGAGACCCAGGAACTTTTGCCTGCAGACTCGAGCCACCTTGTCCTTTTATCTCAGTGGACTGCACAAACACTATCAATGTCCATGTTCCCTGACATGAAAAAGCCTGGAAAACATGGGTGCCCTCCGCATTTGATATTCTAGAAACTCTGTTGTGATACCACTGACTTTCTTACCCCCACAGGGAGATGAATTCTAAATCTCTCATTCCAACTATAATCTCTCTGTTGAATTCTAGATCAATGTAACCTAACCAAATACCTCTTCATGGATGATCCTCAAACTTAACATGTCCAATATTAACACATTTGTTTCCAATCCCATTCCTCTCAGTGAATATCATCAACCACATACAAATGTGAAAGTGATTCTTCTTTGAACTCCATTACTCTCACATCTAATTAAACATCAAGTCTTCTTGATTTTGGTTGTGTCCTACCATTTCCAATCCTGCCTTGTCATCACTCTGATGCCACTTTAGTTTATGCCTTTGAATTGTTTTTACCTGAACCATCGTGGTAGATCTTCTTATTGTTCAAAACATTTGCAGTTCTTCCTTACAGCTCCCTTCTTTGTAAGACCCTTCGTGGTGGTGGGATTATACATTCCTCCTTCAATAAATTCAGAAAGGGTGGTCAAGGATTTGCTTAGGCTCAGAAAGGGCAAATGGAAGCTAGCAAAACTTCACAGTTTGAGGAAATGATGATCTTCCAGTCTGCCAATTCTCCCAAGACTCCTGACACCAACCACAAGAAGTTAAGAGTCCAACTACAGTTAGAGGGAAGAGTTTACACAAGACCACCCTTACTCTTACACTACTTGCAAGTTCAGGGGTAATTACCCATTTGGTTAATTTGTTAGAAAGACTCATAAAAGTCACTACAAGCTATTGTTTTCATGGTTATGGTTTACTATAGGAAAAATATACAGATGAAAAATATAGATGAAACATACAGACAAAGGAAGAGATACATAACGTAGAGTCTGAGAGGTTTCCACAAGCAAAGATTCTGTGGTCTTCAGGATGTGTTACCCTCCCAGCGTCAGTGTGACAATATGCACGGAGTATTGCCAACCGGGGAAGACTGCCTGAGCTTTGATGTTCAGTGTTTTCATTCGGGCTCTATCACATAGGCATGATTGATTAATTGATTGCCCATAGGTCGATTGCCATGTGGTTGATCCAAAACACCTTTCCCAAGTCACATGTATGTCTTTCCAGTGACTCTAAAACTATTGGGTGTGGCTGGCCCCATCCTAAGATTCACGTGGCCAGTACCTTCCCTAAACAAAGATATTCCTATGAGCTAGAACATAGATTACATCCCAGAAGATGAAAACAAAGGCTGACCTAAATTGGGGCAAAGCCAGATTCTTTACTACACAGAGGTGAAGTGGATCAGTTCTGAATAGAAGCTTTAAAAAGCAGAATAGGATTTGGAACATCTCTTTCCCCTCTGTCACCTGGCAATATTCTAGGTAAAATCAGCCTGGTCCTGAAGTGAAGATGGCATGGAAGTGAATTGCAGTTGACCCAACTGTTACATGAGTAAGAAATAAACATGATGTTCATGAGGCCCTGAGATTTTGAGATTGTTTGTTACCATGGCATAATTTCTAGAACGGGATCAGCTAAAGGATGGAGCAGTTGGCACCTGCCTCTTCCTTTTTTGCACTTTGATCTTCCAGACCTCTTTGAGCTCAGGCCTCATTAAAGCCTATGTTTCCAGTCTCTCATGGTAAACAAACCAAGCAATTCACTTTTCTGTCAGGCCCAACCAGATCCCTGCTCACTTGGTTCCAGCTTCTCCACTGGCTGTAGGCTGCTTAAGCCAGGAGCAATTAGTTCCCAGTTTAGGGAGAGAAAGAATAGAAGCCTTGCCATATTCTCTCATCCAGCTTATAAAATAAAGAATCTAATCAGGTATTCTGATCCTCCCTCCCCATGGTTCCTGCCATTCGCTTTCAAATGGTTAAAACCTGAAAAGGGAAAGGTAATTGCTTAACACTCCAACATTGGCTATCTGGGAAGGATAAATTGCCAACTTCAATACTTGATGGTGGGCAGGACTGGGGCAAGTAGGACTTGATAGTGTAAGTAGATTTTGTTGTTCATCCATTTTTATTTTATTTATTTATTTTTTTAATTTTTTTTTATTTTTTGAGACAGAGTTTTGCTCTGTCGCCCGGGCTGGAGTGCAGTGACCGGATCTCAGCACACTGCAAGCTCCGCCTCCCGGGTTTACGCTATTCTCCTGCCTCAGCCTCCC
>NW_012114710.1:3687623-3688137 GCF_000951035.1 Colobus angolensis palliatus
TGACCTCGTGATCTGCCCGTCTTGGCCTCCCAAAGTGCTGGGATTACAGGCTTGAGCCACCGCGCCCGGCCCATTTTTATTTTTATTTTTGTTTTTTTATTATACTCTGAGTTCTAGGGTACATATGCACAGTGTGCAGGTTTCTTACATATGAATACATGTGCCATGTTGGTGTGCTGCACCCATTAACTCATCATTTACATTAGATACGTCTGCTAATGCTATCCCTCCGCCCTGCCCCCACCCCATGACAGGCCCCAGTGTGTGATATTCCCCACCCTGTGTCCAAGTGTTCTCATCATTCAATTCCCACCGATGAGTAAGAACATGCGGTGTTAGGTTTTCTGTCCTTGCAATAGTTTGCTCAGAATGATGGTTTCCAGCTTCATCCATGTCCCTACAAAGGACATGAACTCATCCTGTTCTATGACTGCATAGTATTCCATGGTGTATATGTGCCACATTTTCTTAATCCAGTCTATCATTGATGGACATTTGGGTTGGTTCCAAGTCT
>NW_012114710.1:3693107-3693476 GCF_000951035.1 Colobus angolensis palliatus
CCCGGCCTTATTGAGAGTTTTTAGCATGAAGGGCTGTTGAATTTTGTCAAAGGCCTTTTCTGCATCTTTTGAGATAATCATGTGCTTTTTGTCTTTGGTTCTGTTTATATGATGGATTACGTTCATTGATTTGTGTATTTTGAACTAGCCTTGCATCCCAGGGATGAAGCCTACTTGATCATGGTGGATAAGCTTTTTGATGTGCTTCTGGATTCGGTTTGCCAGTATTTTATTGAGGATTTTTGCATCGATGTTCATCAGGGATATTGGTCTAAAATTCTTTCATTTTTTGTTGTTTCTCTGCCAGGCTTTGGTATGAAGATGATGCTGGCCTCATAAAATGAGTTAGGGAGGATTCCCTCTTTTTCT
>NW_012114710.1:3694052-3741604 GCF_000951035.1 Colobus angolensis palliatus
TGGTCTGAGAGACAGTTTGTTGTAATTTCCGTTCTTTTACATTTGCTGAGGAGTGCTTTACTTCCAACTACGTGGTCAATTTTGGAATAAGTGCAATGTGGCGCTGAGAAGAATGTATATTCTGTTGATTTGGGGAGGAGAGTTCTGTAGATGTCTATTAGGTCTTTTTGCTGCGAGCTGAGTTCAATTCCTGGATATCTTTGTTAACTTTGTCTCGTTTTTCTAATGTTGACAGTGGGGTGTTAAAGTTTCCCATTATTATTGTGTGGGAGTCTAAGTGTCTTTGCAGGTCTCTAAGGACTTGCTTTATGAATCTTGGTGCTCCTGTATGGGGGTGCATATATATTTAGGATAATTAGGTCTTCTTGTTGCATGGATCCCTTTACCATTATGTAATGACCTTCTTTGTCTCTTCTGATCTTTGTTGGTTTAAAGTCTGTTTTATCAGAGACTAGGATTGCAACCCTGCTTTGTTTTGTTTTGCTTTGTAGATCTTCCTCCATCCCTTTATTTTGAGCCTATGTGTGTCTCTGCATGTGAGATGGGTCTCCTGAAAACAGCACAATGATGGGTCTAGACTCTTTATCCAATTTGCCAGTCTGTGTCTTTTAAATGGAGCATTTAGCCCATTTACATTTAAGGTTAATATTGTTATGTGTGAATTTGATCCTGTCATTATGATGTTAGCTGGTTATTTTGCTCGTTAGTTGATGCAGTTTCTTCCTAGCGTTGATGGTCTTTACAATTTGGCTTCTTTTTGCAGTGGCTGGTACCGCTTGCTCCTTTCCATGTTTAGGGCTTCCTTCAGGGTCTCTTGTAAGGCAGGCCTGGTGGTGACAAAATCTCTCAGCATTTGCTTGTCTGTAAAGGATTTTATTTCTCCTTCCCTTATGAAGCTTAGTTTGGGTAGATATGAAATTCTGGGTTGAAAATTCTTTTCTTTAACAATGTTGAATATTGGCCCCCACTTTCTTCTGGCTTGTAGAGTTTCTGCCGAGAGATCCACTGTTAGTCTGATGGGCTTCCCTTTGTGGGCAACCTGACCTTTCTCTCTGGCTGCCCTTAACATTTTTTCCTTCATTTCAACTTTGGTGAATCTGACAATTATGTTTCTTGGAGTTGCTCTTCTCACGAATTATCTTTGTGGCATCCTCTGTATTTCCTGAATTTGAATGTTGGCCTGCCTTACTAGGTTGGGGAAGTTCTCCTGGATAATATCCTGAAGAGTGTTTTCCAACTTGGTTCCATTCTCCTTGTTACTTTCAGGTACACCAATCAAATGTAGATTTGGTCTTTTCACATAGTCCCATATTTCTTGGAGGCTTTGTTCTTATTACTCTTTTTTTCTCTAAACTTCTCTTCTCAATTCAGTTCATTCATTTGATCTTCAATCACTGATACACTTTCTTCCAGTTGATTGAATTGGCTACTGAAGCTTGTGCATGTGTCACGTAGTTCTCATGGCATGGTTTTCAGCTCCGTCAGGTCATTCAAGGACTTCTCTACAGTGTTTATTCTAGTTAGCCATTTGTCTAATCTTTTTGCAAGGTTTTTAGCTTCTTTGTGATGGGTTCGAACATCCTCCCTTAGTTCGCAGATGTTTGTTATTGCTGATCGTCTGAAGCCTTCTTCTCTCAGCTGGTCAAAGTCATTCCTCCGTCCAGCTTTATTCTGTTGCTAGTGATAAGCTGCATTCCTTTGGAGGAGAAGAGGCACTCTGATTTTTCGAATTTTTAGCTTTTCTGCTCTGGTTTCTCTCCATCTTTGTGGTTTTATCTACCTTTGGTCTTTGATGATGGTGACATACAGATGGGGTTTTGGTGTGGATGTCCGTTCTGTTTGTTAGTTTTCCTTCTAACAGTCAGGACCGTCAGCTATTGGAGTTTGCTGGAGGTCCACTCCACACCCTGTTTGCTTAGGTATCACCAGCAGAGGCTGCAGAGCCACAAATATTGCAGAATGGCAAATGTTGCTGCCTGATTTTTCCTCTAGAAGCTTCTTCCCAGCGGGGCAGCCGGCCGTATGAGGTGTCAGTCGGCACCTACTGGGAGGCATCTCCCATTTAGGCTACTCGGGGGTCACAGACCCACTTGAGGAGGCAGTCTGTCCATTCTCAGATCTCAAACTCCGTGCTGGGAGAACCACTACTCTCTTCAAAGCTGTCAGACAGGGATGTTTAAGTCTGCACAAGTTTCTGCTGCCTTTTGTTCAGCTATGCCCTGCCCCCTGAGGTGGTGTCTACAGAGGCAGGCAGGCCTCCTTGAACTGCAGTGGGCTCCACCCAGTTCAAGCTTCCCGGCTGCTTTGTGTACCTACTCAAGCCTCAGCAATGGTGGGTGCTCCTCCCCCAGCCTCACTGCCACCTTGCAGTTTGATCTCAGACTGCTGTGCTAGCAGTGAGCAAGGCTCCGTGGGCGTGGGACCCTCTGAGTCAGTCACGGGATATAAACTCTTGGTGTGCCGTTTGCTCAGACCATTGGAAAAGCGCAGTACTAGGGTGGAAGTGACCCAATTTTCCGGGTGCCGTCTGTCATGACATCCCTTGGCTAGGCAAGGGAATTCCCCGACCCCTTGTGCTTCCCAGCTGAGGTGATGCCTCGCTCTGCTTCAGCTCACACTCCGTGGGCTGCACCCACTGCCTTGCACCCACTGTCTGACAAGCCCCAGTGAGATGAACCCAGTATCTAAGCTGGGAATTCAAAAATCACCCATCTTCTGCATCATTCACGCTAAGAGCTGTAGACTGGAGCTGTTCCTATTTGGCCATCTTCTGTTCATTCATTTTTAATAAGACCATTCTAAGTACAGAAAATAGATGATTTACTCACTATTAAGGGAGACAAAAAAGCAGCTAGTAGGGTGTTATGGCAAAGAATGAACATTTGTGTTAAATCAGTTTGGGTCATTCTCTAGGAGGGAATCAGCTAATGGATGAGGCAGTCAGCATTTCCAATGAGTCTGAGGCTATCACATGCATGGGCAGCAAAGCCAGCAAGCAGCTGATGGGCTGGCCGTAGTGCAGCCTGTCAAGAGGGTGAGAGAGGCTCTGAGAGAGGAGATGGAGTGGTGGGTGGCTTTGAGGAGGAGGCCAAGAATCTATATTTGATCTAGGAGGTAAAAGCACAAAGTGGCTGAAGCAGTTCACAGAAGAATTAATTTCCAGGGAAACAGGATACTTAGCAAATTGTCTCTTTTCCTGAATTGACAGATATGATAGGAACTATAGTAATACATCTCAAAGGATGAGCAGTTTATTCCCAGGAGTGCTTTATTTACTGAAAAGTAAATCTCACTGAGAACCCGGCTGGAAATATCTTTTCATTTACTAGGCTCTCTGCCTGCCTTCCCTTTAATAGAAAACAAGCCAGGAATGTTCTCAAATAAAACTAAAGACCATACGGCCACTAGTGAGTTCTAGGGGAACATTTATAACAATAATTACAGACAGAAGATCATTCTTTCACAGATTGTTTCCCAGGCCTCCTTGTAGAAGGGAAACAGACAATACCGTGTAACACTGGACCTGATGCTTCCTATAAAGTTCAGAGATAGTCAACTGGAACTTAAGGGGAAAGAAAATGTGGACAGAAAGAAAATACTCGAGAGAAGCGTTTTTTTTTAAATGGTAAAAGACCTTACAGGAAGTATGTTGAGCAGTTCATGAACTCCTGAGTTACTTTTTCTTCTTTTTCCACTTCGACAGCACCAAACCTTCTACTTCTCTGTCTCTGCAACCCCCAGAACCCCAGGAACTGTCCCTAGGTGGGCACCAAAATGGAGCTGTCTCTAGGATCATGTGATACTATTTCTTGAAACTAGCAGAGGAATGACAATGGTGAAGGCAAGATGGCCTTGATGAAATAGATACTTACGCAGAGTGAGTGTCTACTCTTCACTGATAATCTTGCTTGATATGTGCTAAGCTTGGCACAGAATGTAGACCTTCCTTCGTTTTCCTTATGAAAGGGTGGAACAAGCAGCTCCTGCAAGGTTATGGTAGGGTTGGAAGTACCAAATGGATCCCACGCCTCAAGATATTCCTTCTCCAGGTTTGTTCTCAGGATCTGAAAGACTTTTCTTGCCAATAAAATGATTTCTTGAGTGCCTTCTGGAGACATGCATCTTAGAGGAAGCAAAGGCAAGAAGTTAGTTCTCTGGTGAGAGTTGAGTGCTTGTGTTAAGTCCAGTGTGGCCCAGAACACTTCATTTTCTTCTTTAGTATCATCTCTGAGGAGAGAAGCCCAGGGGAGGTGGAGCAGGGGTTAGGTAGTTTGATGGGTAAGCCGAGGTTTAGAACATGGATGGATTCCTCTCAGGACCCAGTAAAAAATTTTAAGCTAGAAAAATGCTTGTAGGATAAAGATATAAAGAAAGTAAGAATAATGGAGGGCACGGTCAGGCACAAGCTTGTGTGAGGATGCTGTGTGTGCACGCGTGTATGGGGACTACAGAAAGGGGCTGGAGGGTAATAAACAGAGAGGGTGGCATTGTGAGACTTGAAGGTGGATGTTTTCAACTTCACAACTTTAAAATTTTTCTTACCTGGTTGTACCACTTATTTGCTGACCATGCCATATTAGTTTATCATTGGTAGCAACTCCAGGAGTTTTAATCTATATTTATATCCCTCTCTATATATTTTGTGTATAATATTAACTGTATATAATATTATATATTATAATTTCATTTTTAGGCCAATTTCAGATTTATAGGAAAATAGATTTATAGAAAAATTGAGAGATTCTGTCTCCACCTCCTCACCCCCCAGTTCTTTTGTATTAATGTGGTACATTTGTTACAATTAGTAAAGAAATGTTGATACATTGTAAAGCCATAGTTACATTAAGTGTCACTCTTTGTGTTATACCATTCTATGAGTTTTGGGGAATGCATAATGTCATGTATCTACCATTACACTAGCAAACAGAGTAGTTTTTACTGCCTTAACAATCTCCATGCCTAACATATTCATCCCTCCCCCAGGGTTCATTTTAAAATTGAATATAGTAGCTAATGGTAGAGTGAATTCAATGTACACTTGTATGTGTGATGTAAGAATATGTGTATGTATATGTCTGTGTGTTTATGTGTGTGTGTATATATATATTCATGCACTGCATAATGACATTTCTATGAATGATGGATTATATATATGATGATGGTCCCATAAAATTATAATAGAGCTGAAAGATTCCTATTTTTCAGTGATGTCCTAGCCATTTGTAAAGTTGTAGACCAATGTATTACTCACATGTTTGTGGTGATGCAGATGTAAACAAACTTACTGGGCTGCCAACCATGTAAAAGTATAGCACATACAATTATGTACAGTACATAATACTTGATAAGGATAGTAAAAGACCATGTTACTAGTCTACATGCTTACTATACTGTTCTTTTAATCATTACTGAAGAAGGTACTCCTTTTACTTATTAAAAATGTTAATTATAAAACAATCTTGGGCAGGTTCTTCAGGAGGCATTCCAGAGGAAGGCACTGTTATCATAGACGATGGCAGCTCCGTGTGTATTTCCCCTGAATACCTTCTAGTGGGACAAGATGTGGAGGTGGAAGACAGTGATAATGATGATCCTGACCCTGTGTAGGCCTCAACCAACATGTATATTTGTGTCATAGTTTTTAACAAAAAAATTAAAAAAGTAAAAAATAAAAATTTTAAGCTAGAAAGAAGCTCATAGGATAAAGATATAAAGAAAGAAACTATTTTTGTATAGCTTTACAATATGTATGTGTTTTAAGCTAAGTGTTAAATAAACTAATTTGTTATTGAAGAAAAAATATATATTTATTATTACACTTTAAGTTCTGGGATACATGTGCAGAATATGCAGGTTTGTTACCTGCATGTTTGTTCCCTGTGTCTATATGTTCTCATTGTTCAGCATCCACTTATGAGTGATAATATGTGGTGTTTGGTTTTCCGTTCGTGTGTTAATTTGCTGAGAATGATGGTTTCCAGCTTCATCCATGTCCCTGAAAAGGACATGTACTCTTTCTTTTTTATGGCTGCATAGTATTCCATGGTGTATATGTGCCACATTTTCTTTATCCAGTCTATCATTGATGGGCATTTGAGATGGCTCCAAGTCCTTGCTATTGTGAACAATGCCGCAATAAATATATGTGTGCATATGTCTTTATAGTAGAATGATTTATAATCCTTTGGGTATATACCCAGTAATGGAACTGCTGGGTCAAATGGTATTTCCAGTTCTAGATCCTTAAGGAATCACCACACTGTCTTCCACAATGGTTGAACTAGTTTACAGTCCCACCAACAGTGTAAAAGTGTTCCTATTTCTCCACATCCTCTCCAGCACCTATTGTTTCCTGAGTTTTTAATGATTGCCATTCTAACTGGTGTGAGATGGCATCTCATTGTGGTTTTTATTTGCATTTCTCTAATGACCAGTGATGATGAGCTTTTTTCCCTATGTTTGTTGGCTGCATAAATGTCTTCTTTTGAAAAGTGTCTATTCATATCCTTCACCCGCTTTTTGATGGGGTTGTTTTCTTTTTGTAAATTTGTTTAAGTTCTTTGTAGATTCTGATTATTAGACCTTTGTCAGATGGATAGATTGCAAAAATTTTTTCCCATTCCCAATAGGTTGCCTATTCACTCTGATGATAGTTTATTTTGCTGTGCAGAAGCTCTTTAGTTTAATTAGATACATTTGTCAATTTTGGCTTTTGTTGCCATTGCTTTTGGTGTTTTAGTCATGAAGTCTTTGCCCATGCCTATGTCCTGAATGGTATTGCCTAGATTTTCTTCTAGGGTTTTTATAGTTTTAGGTCTTATGTTTAAATCTTTAATCCATCTTGAGTTAATTTTTCTATAAGTTGTAAGGAAGGGGTCCAGTTTCAATTTTCTGCATATGGCTAGCCAGTTTTCCCAACACCATTTACTATATAAGGAATACTTTCCCCATTGCTTGTTTTTGTCAGGTTTGTCAAAGATTAGATGGTTGTAGATGGGTGGTGTTATTTCTGAGGCCTCTGTTTTCTACAAGTATTAAAAAATACGTTTAGTGTGGCCTAAGTGTACAGTGTTTATAAAGTCTGCAGCAGTGTACAGCAATGTCCCAGGCCTTCACAGTAACTCACCACTCACTCACTGTCCACCCAGATCAACTTCCAATTCTGCAACCTCCATTCATGGTAAGTGCCCCCTACGCAGATGTACCATTTTTTTTTATCCTTTATAATGTACTTTACTGTATCTTTTCTATGTTTATGTATGTTTAGATACACAAATACTTACCATTGTGTTACAACTGCCTACAGTACTCAGCACAGTAACATGCTATACAGGTTTGCAGCCTAGGAGCCATAGGCTATAACATATAGCCTAACTTGTAGTAGGCTGTACCACTGAGGTTTGTGTAAGTACACTTTCTGATGTTTGAACAATGATAAAATTGCCTAATAATGCCTTTCTCAAAACATATCCCCATTGTTAAGTGACACATGACTGTGTGTGTATACACACACACACACACACACACACACACACAGATATATACATATACATATACATGCACACAAACAAATAATCCTGAATTTAAATGACACCAGTTTCTTCTGGCTGCTTTTAAACTATCTCCAATAAAAAAAGAGGCTGCATATGTATAAAATCTTTATTCTTCTACTTTGCGTCTGAGGTGTGTTCTTTGACACAACAATGCAGCGGTATTGTCATCTATCATTAAACCCATGCAGTGTCAAACTTATCACCTTGACACTTTCATGATCCTTAAGATGTCCTTGTAAAGGCTTGATGTCATGGCAACCAGTTGATATATCAGGACCTAGCACTGCTGAACTACTCTTAATAAATCAGGCATAATTGGCATATATGCATTATAATGAATTAAAAGTTATTCAACTGGAATGATTTTATATCCTGCAACATTAAGTCATTAAATTTGCTAGTCTTGATCTTACTTTGGTGTCAGTATTCTTGTTTAGTTTAAAAAAAGCCCTTACATTTTGGTATCTTGCTTTAAAAAGTAGCTATTTCTGGATAATATATTGTTCAATAGCTCAATGCATGATTTATTTATTTGCTTTTGACAGTTAATTTTAAATTCTGGTGGGTTTGAGTCAGAGAGGAAATAAGTTATAAGACTGTCTTTCTATTCTCCAGTGGAGTGAAGGTGCTTGCATGTACATCAGTGTACCTGGCTGCTGTGTGGTCAGTCATGGTGCTGGTTAGCTGTTGGGTAGGTAACTGCGTGAGTTACAATGCATGTGCCAGGAGTGGTTACCTCACCCCCTCATGATTTCCTATTGTTTTTTTGATTGTTTCCAAATCTGGGGTGAAGCTAAGAAGAACTAACTATTCAAAGTTTGAAGGCAAGGAAGAATTTAGGAAGGGTGGATGGCATAATACCTAGCTATTCAGAGTAATCAGAGGACTAGCAGATCTCTGATTCTGGAAGCTTGTTAGAAATGCAGAATTTCAGATCCCTACCCAGTTCAACTGGATCAGGATCAGCTTGTAATCATGACTCCCAGATAATTCGTATGTACAGTAAAGTTTGAGAAGCACTAGCTTAGTGGTTAAGCACATACACCCTGGAATGGGAAGGACATGGGTTTCAACTGTGGCTCCACTACTTTCTAATGGCAGCAATTGGGCAGGTTACTCAGTTTCTATGTGGTCCTTTAATGTGGGAATCAAAATTATGCTCTTAGGAGGATAATGACACAATAGATGTACAGTGTCCAGCACAATCCTTATATTCAGTGGTGTTTGTGTCAGCTGTAATTAAAACTGGTGGGAGACAATGAGATACTATCTCATACCAGTCAGAATGGCTATTATTATAAAGTCAAAAAATAACAGATGCTGACAAGGTGGAGAAAAGGGAATGTTTATACACTGTTGGTGGGAGTGTGAATTAGTTCAACCATTGTGGAAAGCAGTATGGAAGTTACTCAGAGAGCTAAAAATGGACTACCATTAGACTCGGCAATACCATTACTGGGTGTATACCCAAAGAAATATAAATGATTCTACCATAAAGACACATGAATTTGTATGTTCATTGCAGCACTGTTTGTAATAGCAAAGACATGAAATCAAAAAATGCCCATCAATGGCAGATGGGATAAAGAAAATGTGGTACATATAAACCTTGGAATACTATGCAGCCATAAAAATGAATGAGCTCATGTCTTTGCCAAGAACATGAATGGAGCTACAGGCCATTATCCTTAGCAAACTAATGGAGGAACAGAAAACCAAATACTGTCTATTCTCACTTATAAGTGAGAGCTAAATGATGACATATGGCCACAAAAAAGAGAACAACAGATGTTGGGGCCCATTTGAGGGTGGAAGGTGGGAGGAGGGAGAGGTTCAGAAAAAAAAATCTGTTGAGTACTAGGCCTAGTACCTGGGTGATGAAATACAGCAAACCCCTGTGACATGAGTTACCTATATAACAAACCTGCACATGTACCCCTGAACTTAAAAGTTAAGAAAAAAATACTGGTGGTGGAGTCAGTGCTCAAGGAAATGCTGGTATAAGTGACAGAGAACAGGCCCCAGCTGGAAAATGTGATAGGGCATATGAGTCAAAATCAGTAAGAAGTAATGAATAGCATTAGAACTTAGGAGGTGTCCAGAGAGTGGAGACAGTCTAACCAAATACCCTGGATGATTTACAGGGTCAGGATCTACCTTACTAGTCCAGCTGAGCTTTTCTAGTTTTGTATTTGCAAAACATCCCAAGTATTCAGGAATTGAGTATCATTGCTTCAGCAGCTCTTGCAAAGTAAGAAGAGGGTGAATAAGGAAGCAAGAAAAGAGCCATCTCCCTTTAGAATTATAGGAGGGCATGTTTGGAAGAAGCTTTAGTGGCTATCTATTCACATCTCCATTTGATGTTTTAATTCCCACCAAGTTGTTCCCAAGCCAGATATTGAATAGCATTTTTGACTGAAAACTCACTGCTACTGAATCAGCTGGGAGTTGCCTGCTGTCTGTGGGCAGAGAAGTGCTGTAGAGGTCAACTGACTCAGAAATTTAGTGTCTGACGCACAGAGAAACTAATGACAGAATTTCAGATAAATTCTCCATATTCGCAGTAATATTTGTTGAATTATCTACTATGTTCCAGGCATCAGGTTAGGTGCTGGGAATAAAAATATGAATGAGACACAGAAGCTAAACTTTTGTTGAGTTCATAGTCCAGATAAATAACGCACATATAAATAATAATTATAACATCATGTAATAAAGGCAATGATAGAAGAATGAACAGGAAGCAGAGACAGGTCATTCCTTCTGTGGGGGTACGTTGGGGATCTTTTAAGAAGATGGTTTTTGAACTGGGTCTTGGTTGTAGGGCATTAGTATTTGCTGAATGAATGCATGGGCATATTAACTGTGTGTGTGTGTGTGTGTGTGTGTGTGTGTTTGAAGGTATGCATGTGTTCCTGAAGGAAACAGCAGGTATCTGGTATCTTGCAGTCCTGAGGTTGGCTCCTGCTCCATCCCTCCTTTGCTGGGTGATGTTAGGAACATTATTTCTCACCTATGAACCTAATGTTTAAACAAGAGCAGTTCTTGGTGTTTTCTAATAAATAATACTGCTTTGCAAATTCTGCTTTAAGAAACTCAGTGTGTGATAATAGAGATTTATAAAACAAAAATAATTTTATTATTATACACATGAAAACCATTCTTCATAAAATAATTTATTTTCAGAATGTTTATAATTTCTCTTTAGTGCATTTCAAATGTAATTTGACTTAACAAAATCTTTCCTTATAAATATCTTGCTTTTAAAGAAATATACATCTCCAATTATATGGTATGGATCATAAAACAAGTGTTATAAGTACTAGGGAAAAATAATTTATGTTAGAAATGTATAGATCCTAGAAGCAATGAAAAAAATATGTTGAATTTTTTAAACTCAAAGGGAATTTCTTCTGTTGAACTGCTTATCCGTTCATCCACTCACTAATGTATTCATCTATTGTAAGCCAAGAGTTATTCATTTTTTCCTAAAGTTGTAATTATATTGAGCACAACCAGCTTAAAAATTAATCTCAGGGGTTGAAAAGTCTAAGATGTTGTCTAGTTGTCCAGATATTTTTCAAAAATAAAATTTAGATCACCCATATCTTTTATTTATTTATTTATTTTTGAGACAGAGTCTCCTTCTATTACCCAGGCCAGAGTGCAGTGGTGCAATCTTGGCTAACTGCAACCGCCACCTTCCAGGCTCAAGTAATTCTCCTCCTCAGCCTCCTGAGTATCTGGGATTATATGTGCCCACCACCATGCCCACCTAATTTTTGTATTTTAGTAAAGATGGGGTTTCACCGTGTTGGCCAGCCTGGTTTCGAACTCCTGACCTCAAGTGATCCACCTGCCTTGGCCTCCCAATGTGCTGGGATTACAGGAGTGAGCCACTGTGCCTGGCCACCCATATATTTATACCTTTGGTGAATCATGAGGTAATACAACAGGTTATCTCTTTTCTATTAATTTTTAGATGAAAATTTGAATTTCACTCTTTGCCTGAAGTAAATGTTACTCTCCAATATTTCAAATGTCCATATATTATTTAATATGCCTGCTACTTGGATCTTAAATATTTTATAATTCATTTAGTATATTTCACCAGGTTTACCCTAAGAAAAACTTCTAACCATCTTAATATTCATAAGGATATCTTTGGCTTTTTGGACATCAACTTGGTACAAAACGCAGTTTGTTACAAAAGATGTAAATGAATTAGAAACAGGTGTATTCTATTTTTGTAAATAAATACAATCAATGGTTTAAAAGCTTGGAGAAAAGTATGTGCTGAAATTGAATTACTGGAGAGATAGTCTAGGAGATATGACTAACTTCAAATAGGTTAGGATCCCTTTCCAAGTCCACCATAAAGTGGTTTTTTGTTGTTGTTGTTGTTGTTTTTTTTTTTTTTGTTATTCTTATCTGTGTATCTACATGTTTAGTCAGTATTTGTATTTGTGACTAATTTGGAACTCTCAATTGGTGTTAGATTACCTGGAATACCCATGAAAGCAACTGTACTTTAAACTAGGGGCCCCCAACCCCTGGGCCATAGACCAGTTCCGGTAGGAACCAGGCTGCACAACTGGAGGTGAGCCGTGGGTGAGCGAGCATTACACCTGAGCTCTGCCTCCTGTCAGATCAGTGGGAGCATTAGATTATCATAGGAGTGTGAACCGTATTGTGAACTGCGCATATGAGGGATCCAGGTTGCACACTCCTTATGAGAATCTAATGCCTGATGATCTGTCACTGTCTTCCATCACTCCCAAATGGAACCCTCTAGTTGTAGGAAAACAAGCTCAGGGCTCCCACTGATTCTACATTACGGTGAGGTATATGATTATTTCATTAAATATTACAATGCAGTAATAATAGAAATAAAGTGCACAATAAATGCAATGCACTTGAATCATCCAGAAACCATCCGCCACTCCAGCCACCCGCTACTCTCTCTGCCCTGGTTCATGGAAAAATTGTCTTCCATGAAACTGGTCCCTGGTGCCAAAATGGTTGGGGACAGCTGCTTTAAGCCACTTCCTCATAGCTTAGACCTACTAGATAAATACGGCAGTTAAAGTAATCACTTTATCATTTCTAGCTTTTGGTTCTGTCGTAAATGTCCACTTGTTGCATTCACTAATTGCCCCCCTTGCCTCTCTGAAGTAGGCATTAATTGAGTCACCTCCAGAGTTTGCTTAATTAGATAGGACCAATAAACTGAATTCACAAGCAGATCTGATATTTAATATCCAGAAGAGGGCAGTAGGACACAGAGATTAAAACCCACTCAACTAGATGCTATGACTAACAAAGGTTGCTATCAACTACTCAGTGTTAAATCAAATCCTTACCACCTTCCCTTTGGCATACCATGGGCAGCATGGTGTGGCTAAGAAAAGAAACTAGCACTTGCTGATCCCCTGCTATATATCAAGCACTAACCAGTTCTTTTTCATGTGTTAAGTCTGACAATCGTGAGATGTAGGTATTATATTATTCCCATTTATATTGATGAGAAAATCAATGTTCAGAGACCTTAGGCAACTTGCCCAAAGTCACACAGCAAATTAAGGTCCAGACTTGACCCCATAGGTTCTGCTCATCCATATCAGGGTTTGATTACTGACCCTACTACTCATAAATTTATTGACCTGGGGAAAGTAGTAATTTAACCATTCAGTACTTCAGTTTCTTTATCTGTAAAATAAGACTAACAATATCCTGTTACTGTTTAAGAATTTGTCTCTAGATCAATTTCTCCATAATCAGCTCTGCCCAAGTGGATAGATTTTGTCCTTGGATAATGTTTTAAATTAGAATTTTAAAATTGGACAAAGTTAAGTCTAGAAAGAATATAGAAGAGCTTGTCCAACCCTTCTAGAGATGACAAGACCAATGCCTGGAGGGTTCAAATGACTTTAAACTTGAGTGACAGACAGTAGAACTCAGGATTGACACCTTTACCCACATCTCTTTTCTTACCTCTCTCATCATTTGTTGGGGATACAGACACATAGATGTTGATGATAAGGGTAAATGCTGATGATAAGGGTAAAAATAACAATAAATGTTCCTTAGGAAATTATAGAAGAGTTACTTTATTTTAGAAGGAATTTATTTTGTTAGGAAGTCCTGGTTTCCTTGTTCTGTTTAAGAGGCCAATATATGTGATTTGTCTAAGACTGCTGGTTGACAAGTTGGGAAAGGTCAGGGTATGCACCTTTAACATACTCTTTTTTTTTTTTTTTTTGAGATAGAATCTCTCTATCACCCAGGCAGGAGTACAGTGTGTGATTTCAGCTCACTGCAACCTCTGCTTCACAGATTCAAGTGATTCTCCTGCCTCAGTCTCTCAACTAGCTGGGATTATAGGAGCCCACCACCATGTCCAGGCAATTTTTTTTTTTTTTAGTAGAGACAGGGTTTCACCATGTTGGCCAAGCTGGTCTCGAACTCCTGACCTCAAGTGATCTGTCTGCTCGGTCTTCCAAAATGTTGGAATTACAGGCGTGAGCCACTGTGCCCAGCCAACATACTGTTTAAATGAGAAATGCTCACATGTAGCCTCCAATCATAGATTCACATTAGTCTCCCTTTATCAGTCCATCTACCTGGCTTTCCAAGGATCTGTGATGGAGAGGCTGGCTACTTGGCAGCAAAGTGGGAGATTTATGTAGAAATGTCTCCTTTGAGAGATTTTGAGATAACCAGCCGTATTTTATTTCATTTCTTCTAAATTTTTCCTTTGTGAATTTGGTATAACTTTCTTTTTTTTGTTTTGTTTTCTTTTCTTTTTTTGAGGCAGAGTCTCGCTCTCTCACCCAGGCCGGAGTGCCTTGGGTGCGATCTCCACTCACTGCAAGCTTCGCCTCCTGGGTTCACGCCATTCTCCTGCCTCAGCCACCTGAGTAGCTGGGACTACAGGCGCCTGCCATGACGCCCAAGTAATTTTTTAGTAGAGACGGGGTTTCACAGTGTTAAGATGGTCTCGATCTCCTGACCTCGTGATCTGCCCGCCTCGGCTTCCCAAAGTGTTGGGATTACAGGCGTGAGCCACCGTGCCGGGCGGAATTTGGTATAACTTTCTAGTACTCAATTGCACTCATGAAGGATAGAAGGAAGAGAAAACAGAGCAAGGAAAGAGGAAAGTGGGAAGGGAGAGGAGAGAGAGAGAGAGAGAGAGAGAGAGAAAGAGAGAGAGAAAGTGAGAAATGCTTCAGTCTTCATTGTCAAGAGGCTGAGATGCCAAAGCACCTTGTTTATGTGTTTGAAGGATTCCCCAGGTTCCACTGGCCTGTGGATTTAGGGACTAGTAAGTCCTATGGCTAGGAAAGCTGATAGTCAATTCAATAGATACAAAGAGCTTTCTATTTTAAAGTTACAATCAGAATGACTTGTTTCCCTAATTTATCCAAAGGTGGCATTTTGTGTTAGAAATTGTTTGGAAAATGGTGATTTCTAGTAGTTTAGGTCATCTATCCCTTTGCTCACCTTGAAAATGGTTTCCCAGATCTCACACCTTCCCCTTAGTCATCAAATCTGTAAGGCTGTCTGTTTTCCTTTCCCTTCTGGAAACAGAAGTTCTCAGGAGTGTAGAGAAAGGCAGCTTATGTAGTGAGCCATGAACACATGTCCTAAGTACCAGGACATATTCTGGGCTGTCTTGGAGGCTGAGGGGAAAGGACGGGTGGAGACCAGTAATGTCATTGCTTCTGAACTCAGCACTTGAACATCTGCAGAACTCGTTGACGATTAGTCATGTGTCAAAGTCTTTTCCAGCTTTCTGTTATCACCAGCCAAATTTATATTTTATTTGTGTTTTTTTGCCTAATACTTTGCCTCCATTCCAGTTATGCCCAATCTGATCTCACATCCAGCACCTAGAACAATGCCATGAACACAGAGTTATGACCATACTTATTAATCATCTCAAATGACCATTGAACTGGATGCTTCTGACCTCTGTCTAATTTAAATGGACTTACTGGAAAACTAGATTTTGAGATGCGAAGTTTTAAAAAAAAAGAAAAGAAAACAGTGTTTGGCCGTGCAACATGGTCCCTTTAAATGCAGAGTTTAGCATATTAACAAATCTGACAATATTGCCTGTAAACTGCTGAAATAACTCCTGATATATTTCCTGCTGGATGGCACCAAATTGTGGTACAGGGTTGCCAGTGATAACCCTTTGTGAGAGGTGAAGTTTCTAGAGGGTGTGGTCTGTCCATTCTACATTGTATAGAGATATTGCTGCCTTGAAACACTATTATTTCAGCATGATAGATGTTTGATTCAAGTTGTAATAATTTTATTTCCCACAGAATTCTTGGAAGGAAGTGATGGACACACACACACACACACACACACACACACACACGGAGGCATGTGTATAATTTTTCACCAAGAAGCCTTTAGTTACCCATAGAGATGTTATAATTTTAGATGTTAGAAGGATCAGAAAAAATAGCAGACAGTAAAATTTGAGAATGAAATGACCACGATAAGTATTAAATGCTTGTATTGTCTATGATAACAAATGAGAGTTGTTGCTCCTTAAAACATGGTCAGCCATATAAAAGGTTAACATGGTCAGTAGTGTTTAATACAGATTAGTGGTGTGTTGAGTTATGAGAAGACCAAAGGTCTGATTTTACCATTTTTACAATAGGTTCAGTGATGGATATTCAGAATATCCTGTATCTCATCACCCTGTAATACCACTATCACTTTTATCATAAAAGAATTATGTTACTCCATATATGAAAAATGCATTCTTGAACCACTGTGAATTAGTTTTTAATGTACTGTGACCTTGGATTGCCCTGGGATATTAATGCTAAATGATTACTTCTGAATGCTTTTTGAATAGCTGCATAGTGCAATTAAATGTGCAATACATCATGGATGGCATAGCTAAACGCCTCTTCTGGTCAAGGAACCCAAAGAGGTCTTGGGAATGATGGTAATTCTGCATTGCTGAGGATAGGAGAGAAAAGACTCTTTTGTTAGTAGCGAAATAAGTACAGACTGAAGTAGATGATAACCTTTTCCTGGGGTTAGTCCATGGGAAATAAATTTTTGATTAATAACCAGAATGGAAAATAATTTTTGATTACTGACAACGTAGTGTTCCATTCTATCTGCCAAGTGCTCAAAGTGAATAATTGTTCTCAGTCTTTATGAGTGACAGGTTGCCAAATAGTATGTGTGGGCACGTGTGTGTGTGTGTGTGTGTGTGTGTGTGTGTGTGTGTGTGTGTAGTGGATAGATAAAAAAGAATTTAGTTCATATTCTAGCCCATTTCCTAGAATGGGCTTATATTGAATTTCAATTTGTGTCAGTGTGGAACCTTGTAAACCTTGTACTTAATCAAATCTCTTTTTATCAAATTATTAGGTTTTGGGAAATTATAACAGATGAGTGGATGGCATGGAAGAGCCATGATGAAGTAGAGGACCTTTGGCCTATTGATCAATGACTTAAATTGAACCATGTTGGCTGGTGGCTGAAAGTGATTACTCTCCTGCTGGTTGTGGACAGGTGGTCAGAGCCTAGTTGTCAGCTGACCCCACGAAGCAAGGCCTGTGTCCAGTGGGCCCCCAGTCAGAACTGGGCTTAGCTGTCTCACAGATGCTCCTTATCCTTTAGGTGAGAGGAGTGACTCTGAAAAGCCTGCTTGAAAAGTACCCAACATTAGCTGGCACAGTGGCTGGCGCCTGTAATCCTAGGAACTCCAGAGGCTGAAACAAGAGGATCCCTTGAGCCTGGGAGTTTGAGGCTGCAGTGAGCTAAGATGGTGTTACTGCATTCCAGTCTAGGCGACAGCACAGGACTCCATCTTTTTTTTTTTTTTTTTTTTTTTAAAGGGCCCAATACTAGAGATGCTCAATGTGTGATCTGAAGATTTCAATCTTTGAGTTGTCAAGAAGAGGAAATTTTAACTAATGCAGAACTCAATTTTTCTTTAACTTGTAACATTTTAGAAAGAAAACATTAATAAGGACTTCGGTTTGCTGTCATGAAAACAAGCTGCAGTTGTGCCAGTCAGTACAATTTCAGAACTCAGACTTAAGTGCATCAACCCAACCAGGTCTAGCCTAGCTGTGGCCTCAAGTAAGACCAACTTGAGGGGCTGAATCAATACTGAAGTGCTCCAATGAGCCTCTCCCAGAGATCCCTTGGAGATTTTATGGACCTCATTAAACCCAGAGACAGAAAACAAATTTATCCGTAGGGTTGAGTTCCTCATACCTAACTACTCTCTGTGCCTGCAATTGTAAGCCTTGCTAGCTGTTTGAAGACTATGACCTTATATTTTAAACATAAGTGTTTTTGAGTAACAGCATCAGCCTAGATGTACCAATACTACTTCTCTAGAATGATACTCATGTAAATTAAATGTCAATGTATTCACACTCTGTATTAGTCTGTTTTCACATTGCTGTAAAGATACTACCCAGGCCAGGTAATTTATAAACAAAAGAGGCTTAATTGACTCACAGTTCCACATGGCTGGGGAGGCCTCAAGAAACTTACAATCATGGTAGAAGGGGAAGCAGGCACATCTTACGTGGTGGCAGGAGAGAGAAGCACGAAGGAGGAACTTCCAAACACTTATAAAACCATCAGATCTCATGATAACTCACTCACTATCGTGATAACGGCATTAGAGAAACCACCCCTGTAATCCAGTCATCTCTCTCTTTTGACATGTGGAGATGACAGGTCCCTCCCTTGGCATGTGGGAATTACAATTTGAGATGATATTTGGGTGGGGACACAAAGCCAAACCATATGACACTCCCATCTCAACTGACTGACTTCTCTGGGTGAGTCTTCAAGGACCTTTTTATGTGTACACATATATAGCTGCTATTCTAGAGTTTTATTTGTTTATGTATTTATCATGTGTCTCCCCAGTAGACTGCCAGTTTCATGAACAAAGAACGGTGTTTGTCCTACGCACACAGCACCCTAGCACAGTGTTTGCCACATAATGGATATGCAATAAATATTCGTGGAGTGAGTAAATGAGTAAATGTATAGACATACTTGTTAGGATCACATTTACATGCCTGTGTGAATGGAAGAAGGGGCCTAGGAAGAGGAAAGGGGTAGAAGATTCATCCTGTTACCTAATCAAATTATGAGTTTGGAATGTAATTACAAAAGATATAATGTGAATCAAAGAAATTCAAAGCTCTTCCATGAGGCAGAGCAGAATTAAGAAATCTTTCAGTGCTTCCTTGCTGGCTTTGAAGGTCACTAGCTATGAGCTAATTCCCTTCTTAAACGTATTCGAGAAGCTCTATTTCTCAAGTAGAGTTTCTCAAATTTTGATGAGAAACACGAATTATGACAAGAGCTTTCCAACTTCTCTGATCCAAGAGTGGCCAGAGAAATCTTTCCAAAATGCAAATCTGATCATGCCACTTCCCAGTTTAAAACCTTTCAGTGGAACCCAGTTCCTTTTAGAATAGAATCCAAACTTCTTCTTGTAGTTCACAAGGCCTTTCTTGATCTTCCCTTTCTCTAATCTGCACCCTCTTGTCTCACTCCCTCTGGCTATCACCTGCAGTTTCCTGGGAAGCCAAGCTGCCCCACTGCTTTGTGCTTTTGCAAGGGATAGTCCCTCCCTTTCTTTTGCTTGGTTAACTCTTTTTTTTCTGTTCAACATCAAGTTTAGGTTTTATCTCTCTCTTTTTTTTTTTTTTTTCTTTGAGACAGAGTCTTGCTGTGTCGCCCAGGCTGTAGTGCAGTGGCGTGATCTTGGCTCACTGCAACCTCCACCTCCCGGGTTCCTGCCATTCTTCTGCCTCAGCCTCCTGAATAGCTGGGACTATAGGCACCTGCCACCATGCCCAACTAATTTTTTTGTATTTTTAGTAGAGATGGGGTTTCACCATGTTAGCCAGGATGATCTCGATCTCCTGATCTCTTGGTTCACCTGCCTTGGCCTCCCAAAGTGCTGGGATTACAAGCGTGTTTTTTTTTTTTTTTTTTTTGAGACAGAGTCTTGCTCTGTTGCCCAGGCTGGAGTGCAGGTGGCATGATCTTGGGTCACTGCAACCTCTGCCTCCTGGGTTCAAGCGATTCTCCTGCCTTAGCCTCCCGAGTAGCTGGGATTAGAGGCACGCACCACCACGCCCAGCTAATTTTTGTATTTTTAGTAGAGATGGGGTTTCACTATGTTGGTCAGGCTGGTTTCGAACTGCTGACCTCGTGATCCACCCACCTCGGCCTCCCAAAGTGCTAGGATTATAGATGTGAGTCATGGTTTTACATCATTTTGATACCCTATCCATACTTCCCTGTCACCGGGCTCCAATATATCTCTGTTTTCTGCTCCATGTACTCATGTGGCTCATCTAGCTCTGTGATTGTGTGGCTCTTGTCTGTTCTTTCACCAGATGTTGAGCACCTTGGGGGCAGGACTCTTCCATCTCTGACTCTCTGGTGCTCGTGTAACCTGCACATTCTCATTGCTTGTGCTGGTCCCTGCATCCAGCCATGTGGAGCCACTCCTTTCTATCTGTGTATTCCATACTTTCCCACCTGTCTTGGTTCATTTGAGCTGCTATGACAAACATGTCATACATTGAATAGTTTAAACAGTTTATTTCCCATGGTTCTGGAGGCTGGAAAGTCCAAGATCAAGGCATCGGCAGATTTGATGTCTAATGAAGGTCTGCTTTCTGGTTCAGAGACAGCTATCTTCTTGCTGTTGTCCTCATAAGGTAGAAAAATAGTGAGGGAGCTCTCTTGGATCTCTTTTATAAGGGCACTAATCTCATCCATGAGGGTTCTGCCTTCATGACCTTATCACCTTCCATAGGTACCACCTCCTAATACCATCATCTTGGGGTTTAGGGCTTCAACATATGAATTTTGGGGGGACACAAATGTTCAGTCAGAGCACCATCTTAGTGTCTTTGCTCTGGCTGTTCCCTTTGCCAGCGATGATCCATCATTTATCACCTTAGTAGTCATTACCTAATATAGTTATGTATTTACTAGATAGGATTTATCTGCTTCCCCTTTCTGTCCCCCTCAGGGACATTGCACAGAGTAGGTACCATATAGATATTTGTTGAATGAATGAATGAATAGAATGATGCTGGCAAGAAGACTATAAGCTCACCTTGAAGTGAAATTAATGATGTTAGACTGCATCTTGCTTCTTTTCTGTGGCTCCTTTTTTTTGGCTCATTGCCAATTTCTAATAAGTCCATGGTGGCTTTTCCAGATTCAGTGGTACAGTGGAGAGAGAGATGGAAACAGTTACAAAAGCACTTAGAAGATATCTTCTGGTGCAGGAGCAAAGAAAGTGGAATGAAATATTCTCCTAACACACTTGCAATAGGAAATTTCTGTTCACTGACCCCAGATAAAACCGTTGTATGTATCACTACGATAGTTTATTAAAAGTGTATTTTCTTCTTCAAATTATTGCAGATTGAATATATAATTATTTCAAAAACTGGGTCTAAAATTTGCCTTGCAAATCCTTAACTCACTAAAGGCATTTATCAAATGTTAAGTGGCAACTCCAGAGCAGTAGTTTACTGAGTAATGAAAATGCTGAAATGGAAAAATCACAAGCTATATATTTTGGAAATCTTGTTATGTATTAATGTTTTAAAATAAATACACTTTCTTTTCTATAAGCCATAAATAGAATCACAGCTCATCTTAAAGCACTATGTTCATTTAACAATCCAAAAAGTGACTCGTAAATCAAGCTAAATGTTACTATGTTCTTAAATTGGAATGTTGTCAAATTCTCGGATGACTGTCCCTCCAACAAGGACAACCTAGGAACTGTATGAGCACTAGCAAAGGAAAAGACCAGATTCTGGCAAGGTTGGAAGCCCCAACCCAAAGCCAGAGTGAGACTTGGCCTCTTGGTTGGTCCTCAATATAGAGATAACTTGATAAACTTTTTAGCAAATCAGGTTCTTTTTCTATGCCCAAGGTATTAGTTTTCTGTTGCCACTGTAGCAAATTGCCACAAATTTAGTGGCTTAAAACAACACAGTGGTATTCTCTTACAGTTCTGGATGTCAGAAGTCTGAAATGAGCCTTATGGGGTTAAAATCAAGATGCCAGCAGAGCTGGGTTTCTTCTGGAGACTCCAGGGGATAATCTGTTTCTTGCTCTTCCACATCTAGAAGCTGCCAGCATTCCTTGGCTTCTGCCCGCATCACTCCAACCTATGCTTATGGGGTTACATGGCCTTCTTCTCTACAGTAGTCAAAACTCTTTTTACGTTTTGTGATTACATCCAGGCCTGCCCAGATGATCCCATGATAATTTCCCTATCACAAAATCCTTAAACTTAATCATATCTGTGAAGTCCCTTTGCCATATAATATAACATTCAGAGGTTCCAGGGATGAGGGTGTGGATATCTTGGGGTGCCGTTTTTCAGGCCACCACACCTTGTTTTTCAAAAAACTTTTCTGTATCCAGACTATTATTGACTTTTAAAAAACACTGACTTTCCCAGAAAGGAAAAATAAGGCATTTCAAAAGACTGTGGGTTGTGGGGTGGAGAGTAGGGCAGGAAGGTTCTGATTTTGCCTTTGAATTGTGGTTCATGTGGTTTGGTTCCCACCAGTGCAGATTGTCTCTGTCACTGTGAGCCTGTGTTTGCTTCTATATGCAAATCTAAGGGGGCATATATACTTCATTATGATTTTGAGATATGAGAACCGTCGTAGAACTCACTTCATCTTGCACAAAATGCATCTGTAGGCACTTAACGGTCTAATCAAGTATTTATGTAGTCCCTCTGTCACACCGCCTATTATTCCTGTGCAGTCTTAGGGTACCAGGGTCACACTGTAAACCTAGTAAATTACTGCTCAAAGTGGAATTGATTTTTAGTCTGCTTGAAATTAGAAATGGAAAAATTCATCTCCACCTTCTTCCATTATTGTATCTTTCCTTATAACTCTGGGTAGAGAATAGTTTAAACCTTAATTCTGATAGTCCTTAATTTTATGAGTTACACTAAAACCCCTGGGAGTCATTTAATTTGATGGAGTTCAATGCTAATATCCAAATGCATTCTCTCTGAAATACATTTTTACCTTCTATTATAGAGATTGAGCTCCCATTTTTAACACATATGTTCTTAGTGCTTATGCAAATTTTCTGCTTATCTTTAAAATTGGCATATCATTGTTATTGTTATTATTATTATTGTGTATTGACCAAGTTGAATGCCTCATTCTCAAGGGATTGCTGTCAGAGTTATATAATACGAGAACAATGGGTGAATGTTGTTCATTTTAAATGTGAAATTATAAATCAATTACAGTGGTGGCTAAAACCCCTTCATGACATGCCACAATTTACTTCCAATGACATTTAAACCTATCTCACATGCTGAACAATCTGTAATAAATTATGATTTTTTTTTTTTGCTTCTGAAATGAAGCTATAATTATGACAGTTGAATTCTTGTTCTGGGAAATAAGGTGGCATTTAATTCCTTGAGAACAAATGACACTCACAAAAGAACAGTTAATTATTCTCAGCTGCAAAGGAAGGGAGGAGGGGAGAGAAAAATTATGAAAAAGAACATGGTAGCACTTTATGTGAAGTATCTATTAACTAATCCTTAACTAAGGCTGAACTACAATTGAACTTCTGGGGCTGTCCCCAGCCCAGGCAACACCTTTTATGATTTTCATTCTCAATAAAACCCAACTAGGAGGAATTAGCAACCTGAAACTTTCTCTATTTCTTGCACATGATAATGCAAATGTTCCACAATCAGCCTTTGGTTCCAAGAATGCAGACTGACACTCTAACACAGTTAAATGAGACCCGGGGGGTGGAGGATAGCATGGTATTAGTTTTCAATTACAGCTGTCCTAATTCAAGTCTTTAACTACTGTAGTCGTTCAATCCATATTGCAAATAAAGGAAAGGAAAACATCATGCCCCAGAATTTTTTGTTGTTGTTGTGTTTGTTTCTAGTTTAAACAGCAGCTCTACTTTCATTGGCTTTTCTCTGATAGCCCTTTCCTGTTCATTCTGGCAAGAAGCCCTGATGCAATTGAATCTGCCAGCAAACAGTAGGCCACTCCTCATCGCTAGTCCTGACACCATCAGCTGCAATGTGAGCAGCCTGCTATTAGAAACGCCTCTTTCTTTGACTTCCCTTTCTTCCTTGGGAGGAATAGATACTCTAGAGAAGGGCCCTGCTGAGTGGAATTCCCCATTTTGACTGCAATTAAGGATTGTGACTTGATTGATTTGGGGGCTCTCTGAAATGTAGCAGGATCAACACAGTTGCACACAAAACAAGGCATAATCCACTGGGTTAAATTAACGTTAAATCAGAGATGATTGGATTAATTGCTATTACATTTTATCTTCTGTGCACATGTGCTGTTGGCAGGCTTTCAGAGTCTTTAAAATTAGCTTAGAACTGGATGGAAATGGTACAGGTGCAAATGATTTGTGCACTGGGTCTTTCAAGTACACAGTGGGCTCATAAGAAGGTGCATTTTTTTTTCCAAATCATATTTTGGATGTGATTTACAAAAAACTGCATGGAGAATAAACTTGGCATCACTGTACAGAAGCTATAGATGTGTTAAATGGCAAAAGGACTCTGCTGACTGGAAGATAATTTGGAAAATGGATCTCCTTCAAATTAGTGGCCTTGGCACTGTCCGCTTGTTCAGTTTGCTCCCCTGACATGATTTTCTGCCCTTGTGGGAGTCTTTAGGGTCCTGGAGACCAGTGCAGCAGAGCACTTAGCATGACGTCTGATGCCCTGGAATATACACTTCCAAAGCTGCACCCCTTCAACCAATTTTAAAGGTAAAATGTTGGCATGATGGTTGCTAACAGGATAAATCTGTTTAAGGGAGATACTTCAGTTATGTGATGGAAAGCTTAGTGTAGTGACCAGATTAGGCACACAAAGCAAAGATAATCAAAGGCTGGAGTCTTTTTATGTGCTTATTTCCCCATCAGCCAGTGGCTCAGGCCCACTGCGGGGCTTACTATGTGAAAACTTGTTAAGCTACTTGGAGGAAAGGTTATGTGTTTATATTTTAGGAAACCGGGTGAATCAACAACTCTTTAAAATACCATTGTGTGCATGGACTGTAAATAGGTACTGTGGAGGAGACAAAGACTTCACTCCGGGGTTGATCAGATTTTGGATCAATACAAATAAACTGGTAAGTGCTTGATGTCTTCTTGTCCTTGGCCCCTTAAACTCTGTGGGTAATGTTAGGCTCCTTATTGCAAGCTGTGAATATCAACAGGATTTTCCCTCCTGGGGCATCTCCCTTCTGCAGATCCTTTATGGTTTATGCTTTCACTTTTGTCTAGTTTCTCTGACCTGCACTTCTTCCTCTTCTTCATCTTTTATTTTTTTTTTTGAGACAGAGTCTCACTCTGTCGCCCAGACTGGAGTGCGGTGGCATGATCTTGGCTCACTGCAACCTCCGCCTCCCACGTATCTCAAGCGATTCTCCTGCCTCAGCATCCTGAGTAGCTGGGATTACAGGTGCCCGCCACCATGCCTGACTAATTTTTGTATTTTTAGTAGAGATGAGGTTTCACCATGTTGGACAGGCTGGTCTCGAACTTCTGACCTCAGGTGATCTACCTGCTTCAGCCACCCAAAGTGCTAGGATTACAGGCATGAGCCACCGCACCCGGCCTGTTCTTCTTGGCTTCTTATCTACCTTCATCATTCCTGCTGCTAGCTCTGTTCAGGCTGGTGACCATCTGTACCCATGCCCTCCTTTCTTGAACTTGTCTCTGCTTGCCTCTTGGCTTTCAACCACCCTTATTACTGCTCATGGGCACTTGTTTGCCAGTCTCTACCCCAGGCAATATCAGTTCCCCAAAGAAAGGACAGTTTGATATATACAAATATTGCATTGCAACAAACAATTGGGAGCTGGGCCCACAAAGTCATTTCAACATATTTTAAAAAATCACCTTTTAATTTATTATTTTGAAAAAGTAACATATACATGATTAAGTTCACAAGATGGCGACAAGCATAGTTAAGCTCTTTTTCCACCCGGGACTTCTAGTTTCCCACTTCAGAGACAGCCTACTGAGTTTTATTTTTCACCTGCTCTTCCAGGAACATTATAGTTATATAGATACCACACGTGCACATATTCTTCACCCCATTTTTGAAAACAGAGAAATGACAGCATACTCTGAACACTGTTCTATATATCCCACTGATTGTTTGCTTACATATATATGGAGATTGTTCCATATTAGCACACACAGAGATGCCTCATACTTTTTAAAGTTTCCATAGTATTCCTGGATGTGCTCAACTGTATTGAATCTGTTATCTACTGATAGGTATTCAAGTAGTTTTTAGTCTTTTGCTCTCATGAAAAATGCTTGAGCTTAATTTTTAATACACTTATGCATCATATCTAAAGAGTAAAATTCCTAGAAATAAAATTTCTGATTGAAGGATATTATTACAAAATTTTAACTTCTTTGTATGTGTAGTAAGCACACTTAAGAAAGGAGAACAGAGATATATGTGCCGGCTCAGTGAATTGCACATGGAACACCTGTGAAATTATTGCTTGGGTCAAGAAAGAGACTGTGGTCAGCACCCCAGAAGGTGTCTTCCTGTGCCCTTCTGGTTTTCACCTGTTTTGCTCCTCTACTTACTTTACTTTAATACTGTAGTTTAGGTTTTCTTGCTTCTGAACTTTATATAATTGATTTACACAGTGTGTAATTTGTGTGCCTTGCTTCTTTGGTTTCTCATTGTGTTTCTGAGGATTGTTCATGTTGTTTCATGTAACAGGAGGTAGGCTATTTTCACTGCTGTATACTATTCCATTCAATGGATATACCACAGTGCATTTATCCAGTCTTCTGTGGTAGACATTTGGGTTGTTTCCTAATTTGGCTATTTGAAATAACGCTGCAATGATCCAACAATCCCACTTCTAAGGGTGTATATCCATTGTCACTGGCACTGTCATTGGGTATATAAGTGGGATTGTTGGATCACGGGTTCTATGTATGTTTAACTTTACTATATAATGCCAAACTGTTTTCCAAAGTTGTATTCATACTAGTATGTATAAGAATTCCTATTGCTCCACATTCATGCAAATATAATTGATAGTATCACAGTTAAAAAGTTTTGTTTTTGTTTTTATTTTGAGACAGAGTCTCACTCTCACCCAGGCTGGAGGGCAACGGCTCACTGGAGCATCCATCTCCTTTGTTCAAGGGATTCTCATGCCTTAGCCTCCTAAGTAGCTAAGATTACAGATGTGCACCACCATGCCCAGCTACTATATTTTTTTTTCTGTATTTTTAGTAGAGATGGGGTTTCACCCATGTTGGCCAGGCTGGTCTTGAACTCCTGAACTCAAGTGATCTGCCTGCCTCAGCCTCCCAAAGTGCTAGGATTACAGGCATAAGCCCTCACACCCAGCCAATTTATTTTATTTTTTATTTTAAGCATTATGGTAATTTCATAGTGTTATGTCATTGGAGTTTTAAATCATATTTTTTTGATTACGAAAGAAGTTTGAATATGTTTCCTTATTTAGATATACTCTTTGTGAAGGGCCTATGGAAGTTTTTTGTCTGTAAGGCTATTAAGAACCATAAGAGTGTTTTATATATTCTGGATATAAGCCCTTTGTTGGTTTAATAGATGTAAAAAATTTTTCTCCCAATACGTGGCTTGCTCTTTCACATTTGTAATGTGGGTCTTTTGATTAAAATTTCCTAGCTTTAATGTAGTTCAACTTACAAACTTGCCCTTTATGGTGGTTCTTTTTCCTGTGGCATGTGTGTTGCTTGAGAAATATTTCCTTACCTTACCATAGTGAAGATATTCTTCTGTGTCATAAAGTGCTACTGTTTGCTTCTACTTACTTGGAATTTATTTTTGTGTGCATGTGAGATAGGAGTTATTTCATATTTCCCATAAAGATATCCAACTGATTCAGCATCATTTATTGAAAAGACTATCTTTTTGCCTTTGAATCGCATTATTATGTTGTTATAAATAAAGTGTCCATACATTTGTGGTTCTGTTTCTGGGCTTTGTATTTTATTTCATTGGTTTATTTATCAAATCTTGCAACAATATTGAATTTCTTCCATCCACATACTAACCAGGACTGACCCTGCTTAACTTCCAAGATCAGATGAGATCCAGTGTGTTCAGGGTGATATGACCATAGACTAATATTGCATTTCTTAATTACAGTTGCTTTCTCGCAAGTCTTGCTATCTAGCAGAGCAAATTCTCTCACCTTGCTCTTTAAGATAATTTGCATATTCTTACCGCTTGCATTTCCATATAGTTTTAGAATTGGCTTGTCAATTTCCTCATGAATAAATGTTGGGATTTTGCTTTTGTTTTGTAGAGACAGGGTGTTGACATTGCCTAGGCTGGAGTGCAGTGACACTATCATAGCTTACTACAGCCTTGAACTCTTGGGCTGAAATGGTCCTCCCATCTTGGTCTCCTGAGTAGTGGGACCATAGATGCAGGATACTGCACCTGGATGATATTTTTATTTTTTGGTTGAGATGGAGTCTGTGTTTGTTGCCCAGGCTGGTCTTAAACTCCTGGCCTCAGGCAATCCTCTTACCTCAGCCTCCCAAAGTGGTGGGATTACAGGTGTGAACCACCGTGTCCTGCCAGTGTTGGGGTTTTGTTGATAATCTGTAGAAAACCTGAGAGAAAACTGTATCTTTGTAATACTGAGTCTTGCTATCTATGTGTATTATTGGAATCCTATGTTTATTTGTAAGATTGGCCCATGATTCTCCTTTCTTACAATAGTTTTGACAGGTTTTGACATCGAGATTGTTATAGTCTCATAAAAATGAAGTATTTTTATATATTCTAAGAGTTTATGTAGAATTACATCTATTTATTCATCGATGAAACCTGCTCTGAAATCTTCTTGGTAGAAAGTTTTTGATTTACAGATTTCATGAATTTAATAATTATAGTAATATCTGATTTTTCTATTTTTTCTTAGTTTTTTTTAGGATTTGTGCATTTAATTGCATTTTCAACAATAACTTTTTAAGTTTTTTTTTACAATACCTTCTTAGGTTTTCTCAATGTCTCACGATGTTTCCCATTTTATTCCTAATATGGTTAGGAAGAGTGCCTTTTGCCTTTTTTTTTTCTTTTGATGCATCTGATGGGTGTCAGGTTATCAAATTTATTGATTTTTAAAATAATGAAACAACTGTTGGTCTTGTCAATCCTCTCAGTTGTATATTTGTTTTCTATTTTATTAGTTGCTATTCTTATCTTCATAGTTCCTTCCTTTTACCTTACTTAGGCTTATTTTATTGTTCTATTTCTAACTTCTAGAGATGGATGCTTAACTCAATGATTTTCAGCTTTTCTTCTTTTGTGATGGATAATTGGACATTTTCCCTCTGAGGATGGGCCCAGCTACATCCTACAGCATTTTACCATAGTCAGTTAATAAAAATAAGAAATGTGTTTGTTAATCTACACACATATGGAGACTTTCTAGTTATTGTTTTTGCTAGTGATTTTAAGCTTAATAGAGCTGTGGTCAGAGAACATATTTTGATAATTTAAATCCTTTGGAATTTGTTGAGCTTCCTTGATGGCTCAGCATATGGTTAATTTTTGTCAATGCTCAGTGTGTATTTGAAAGGAATATGTATTCCGCAGTTGTTGGGTACTGTTTTTTACAAGTCAATTAGCTTAAGTCTGTTGATCGTGTTGTTCAAAATCTTCTAAATATTTACTGATCTTTTCTATACTGCTATCGTTTGCTAAAAGAGTTTTGTTTATGTCTTCCACTGTGATGATGGGCTTTTTTATTTCTTCTTGTAGTTCTGTCAATGATTGCTCTCTTTATTTTGAGGCTATGATATTAGCTGAATACAAATTAGGAATGGGTTAAGATGGATTGACCCTTTCATATGAAGTTCCCCTCTTTGTCTCCAGTTATGTTTTTTATGTACTTTACCTGATATTAATACAGTTTAAGCAGCAATTATTTTTGGGTAATGTTTACATGTTGTATCTTTTTTCATTTCTTTATTTTAAACTTTTTGTTCCTTATCTTGAGATGTGTTATTTATAAGCCGCATATATTATGTTTTAAAATTTCAGCCTGATCATCTTTATCTTTTAATAGGAACGTATGAATATTGACATACTCTCTTTTTATGTTTGTATTCAGTTTGTCTAACCTGCTTTATGCTTATTTTCTTTCTTTCTTGCATTTTTTTTTTTTATAGATTAACATTAAACGTCAACATCCCCATCAATATCAGGTTGGTAGCTATACAATTACTGATATATTCCCAGGTCAGCCAGGAGGCCTGTGTGGCTGGAGTTAAATGAGTGTGGCAAGTGTCAGTGGATGATGTCAGAGGGGTAGTGAGGTTTTTATAATGAGGTATCAAGGTGAGAGTAGAGGAAAGTCTCTAGGGCCTTGTAGAAGGATTTTTACTTATTATTATGACATAAGACCCAATTTAAGAGAAGATATAGAAGTTGAATGTAAAATACAACTTTTTTTTTCTTTTAACTTCCTTTTTTTTTTTTTAGAATAATTAATTTAGACCAGGCACTGTATTAAGCATATTACACGTAAGATTTTATTTAATAGTCAATGGATAAGAAGTATGGGGGTTTCACACAGGTTAATTAACTTATGCAAGCTCACAGCTTATATGCAGCAAAGCTAAGAGTAAAGTTCATGTGGTCTCTTACTGATAATTCTGTATTTTTCTGACTCTCCTTGTTATCCAATGACAGAAAATGTAACAATTCATCTGGAGAGATCTAGCTCTGAACTCTTTGGGTGGGCTTGTCCACTTGCTCTTCTTTCAATACACACAGCACCAGCACCAGCAAACGATCCCAAGACACTTGGTTTGTAACATGGGTCTGTGGTCTAAGTTTTCCTTGCCACACGCTACCTAATTCTGGGCATTTGTTTCATAAGTGCCCATTGCCAGTGCATGAGGATGGAGAAAGACATCATGGATAGATCAATCTGAATTGAACACCATCACTGAAAAAAAAAAGCTCATGCCCCATAGAGGACATTGGTGTGTGAGTTATTTTAATCTGTTATAAAATCTTTTGTCTACATTTGAGTGACCAATTATGCTCCTTTTTGCCTTCTTATAATATAAAATAAAAATTAAAGTGGGTAGAATATGCAAGAAAAACTTGTGCTTAAGACAATCCAATGTTATATTTGTAATGTCATAAATGAGTAGCATATGCATTCTTAGTTTATCACCTTTCTAATCATGCCCAACGAACCCTCCTCAGAGGAAGGGATGATGGCCTAACCCAACCCCTGGGAACAATCAGGAGGTTGGGCAATTCATTTTGTTTTGTACACAGTTTGGCTAGAAAACTGAAGATTTATTGATGCAATGTAAAATATTAGCTGGCAGGTAAAAATAAGCCTGTTAATGAATGTGATTAGAACAGCAGCTGGAATGAATTTCAGTGTTCGCAACATCAATGGAATTAATAGACCTTAAAATATTCAGGGAATCAATTAAAAGTCTTCTTTGGGATTCAAAAAATGTGTGTTCATGTGCTTAACTTTAAAATGAGCACCGGGAGAAGAAACGGCCAAACCTTCTGTCAGAAAAGCGTTTAAGGATTCCAAGGGCATCTGACTGTTTCTGGGCCCAGCCAACTACTGAAAGAAACCCTGGTGGGCTGAACGGCAGGCATCTTGGAACACAGGCTCCAGACTGTGCTTCCAAGAATTAAACAAGAGCAGCACGTGCGAGCAATTGAAATGGGTGGCCTGGCCACATTCCCTGAAGGTTTTGCAACCTCGTTAACCTTTGAGAAGAGCACAGCTCCCGACCAGGATGAAAGAGTAAAGGAAGGTGATAGTTTCTTAAGCTTGTTCTTCTCTAATGGTCACCCCAAAGACCTTGAAAAGTTTTCAAGCACAAAGTTTTGAGCTCAATAGTCTTGTGTAAAAGTCCTTGGGAGGAATTAATTGGACAGCATAATGTATAAGCAACTGAAGATAGATATTATCTAGCTTTTCCAAAACTAGATTAATTAACCTCCATTCCCCTCACTAACAACGAATTAAACAGGCTTTTAAAGCTAGGCCTTTATGCTTGTACCTTCAGGGAAGAGCCAAGAGAAGCGTCTATTGTCCTTATAATTGTTCTACAATGCAAACTTAAAGATTTCTCTTCAAATTAATATAACATAGAAGCATAAGATAATCAAGCTGCAGGCATCGTTTAGTCCAGGCCATGATTTGCTAAAACACCTATTTTAATTCTGGGGATAGACTCATGCCCTGGTCTATGTGTAAATCCAGAAGATATATACTTGTTCACACGTTAAGTACAACCTACACAATATCTATGTTGCTTTAGTACAACCTACACAATATCTATGTTGCTTTTTTTTTTTTTTTTCTCATCATATCAGTAGGCAGCTGGGCAGGGTCAGAAATCCTGCTGTGAGAACTACTGGTTTTGTGAAGATGACTTCAGGATTTCTGAACTTGTAATCCTGAACAACTTCCTGTTGGTTGCTTATTGCCCACATAGCTCCAAGCTTCAATGTCACCCTTAGACCCCAGCAGCCAGGGCCCTCCTTGGTCCCATGCTGCTCATAGACATCTTCTGGCTGCTCTTCCCAGGGACAGAGGAGTTAGCCAGGGGGATGTGCCCACCCAGAGTAGTCTCTTCTAAACCATGCTCCAGGGACCCTGGACCTTGAAATTACTGCTCAAACCTGCAGGTTGGCATTTAAGGCCACAGCTTGTCCTTCCCAGAGTGGACTGTAATGCAGTGAGTAGGTGCACACATAGGTCTAAGCAGTAGCCAGGGGGTGGCTGCTTATGGGGGAGGAGTGACCACTAGGGAAGAATGGAGCTTAGACATGTGGATGAGTTTCCACAAGCATGCACCCCGGCCTTCCAGGAGGGCCAAATGACCCGGGACAGGCAGACAGGAAAACTGGGGCTGCCCACACAGTTAGGGAGCCTCTAACTTGCTGCTGCAGCTAACACTGGTCACAGCCACACCAGAAGATGGATGTACTGTCTAAGTCTTGGGTCCCTAGAAAGAGACAGAAGACACAATTTGCATTCTCACCAATTTTCTCTAGCTGTTTTCTTCAGGAACTGAAGTACCCACTTGACATTTTATTGGTGACATTATCAGAAGCAACAAGGAGTAATGCCACTGTTTGTTCTACCCTCTTCCTGGTCTTGGCAACTTGTTTCCTGTTTCAGCATCTCTTTGGTTCCTCCTGTTTAGTTCTTCCTTTTCTGGCAGCGTCTTCCCTGCCGTGATCCAGATTGCCTCCATAAATGGCTTTTGTTGTCCTTACCTTGGTCCAGTCCACTAATGATGGAAATTTCAGGTGGAAGGAGGGTGTGGTATCATCATGCTGTGTATGTGCATGTTTGCCAGAGGTGGGGGTAGGGGAGCACAGTGCGTATTCTGCAGTGGATACCATAAAACCACAGAATCATGAGGCTGAACATTATTTTGGACTTTATGTTGTCAATTAACCTTTCAAATACCCATAAAAAGAAAAATGCATTTCCTGTGAAGAGTACTAATGAGAGCAAATTATTACTATTTTTTTAGACAAAGCTGAAGAGGTAATATGTAAACATCCTAATCAAGAGCTCAGATTCTCATCTGGGGACAGGAGGGATGGGCAGGTAGAAGATAGGTTTAAATTCAACAAATTCAGGAAAATGTACCAATTTCAGACCAAGAAAGGGCATGCATTTGAATGGTGAAAACAATGCTCTGAACTCTCCTGAGCAGAAGGACTTAATTCTGTCTCTTATCATCAACTACATGCACGACCTCAAGCACTTTACCTAACTACTTTCATCTTCAGGTTCCTCATTTATAAAATTAGCATAATTTCTTTCTTGGCACCCCATAAGGTGGTTATAAGGGTGAATTGAAACAGAGAGTATGAAAACAGTTTGTTTACTGGAATATGCTATGTATACACATTTGAGCCCCAAGTTCTCTACCGAGTTCAGTTTGTGTCTAGGATCCAGACATGGTCAAGGACAGTAACATGGTGCTGCTTTTGCAGCTTTGCACTGCTGCTTTTGCTTTTTCTTCTGATTGTCCCACAAGCTGTTGCTCCCTGGATATAAAAGTTTGTTTTCTAAAGCCAGGAGTGGTAGCATGTGCTTTTAGTCCCTGCTACTTGGGAGGCTGAGGTGGGAGGCTCACTTGAGCCCAGGAGTTCGAGGCTGCAGAGGGAGGCCTGTTTTTTTTTTTTTTAATTTTATTATTATTATTTTTTAAAGCTTCTTGTCTCATGAAAACAATGTGGAATAATCTTCTTCTACTCCTGTCATGTGGTCCTTTATTTCATTTTTTGTTTGCTTCATTTTGATAATAAAGATAGTTGACATTTTGGCAAGGCAAAAAGATCACACCTAGCATTCCTTATGGGCAGGATAAGTTCTCTGTCCCACAAGGAAACCTAATTTTGAGGGGTGTGAGTAGTTTAAGGGTTAGGACAACAGCTTGGCCATTGATGAACTGTGACGGACCTTGGGGATAATATTAATTAGGCTATTAGAATGCTAGGCTCCCTCAGCTATAAAAATAATATTTTGAGTGATATAATTTCTAGGATCCCTCCTAGGTTTAATTTCTAGGATTTGAAATCTACCGTACATATTTGCTCAGCTTTTCTTTTTCTTTTTGAAATGATGAATAAGCAAAGAGGAACCAACCAGAATCTAAAGAATTAAAATTAAAAACTATTTAATTAAATAATTTATTCATCCAACAACTGTTTTTTGAACAACTTTATGCTATTTCTAGGTACTGGGGACATGGGAAAACAAGAGAGACAAGGCTTTTGGAGCTCACTGCTTAGTAGGAAAGACAGACAAAATAAAAAGTGAATAACAAACATGTTGAATAGAACATTTTTTCTTATTAATAAAACGAAAAAATTGGAAAAGAGAATGGAAAATTTTAGGTTGACAAAATTAACCACAAATTTTTTCTTGCGTCCTTCAAATGCCAAGATTTCTGGTTAAGTATTATCTTTTAAATAGATCTAGAGCATTTGGTTTGCTTGCATGGAAATGGGAAACAGAAAATAAGTTGCTAGGGGTTTAGGAAGTACTGAATCTTTGTTCAAAATCATTGACTCTTCCAATAGTTTGGGCAGAAAAACTAGACAGAAAAATGAGCAAGTCCTAGTCTTAGATACATCATTGAATATATGAGGTTTGTTTATGGGGAAAACACTAAATACTAGAGTCATCAACTTAAGGGGATCACAATTCAGGCATTCATTTGCATCTTGATCAAATATATTGATAGGACAGGGGTTCCAAATGAGATGGAACTAATTTGGAATCTCACACATCTACTAGCTCAGCCAAACTAGTCACTCTATTTAAAATTTTAAAAATGAAACAGAAAAGAATACTGGTATAATGCTAGTAAATAAACAAAGCGGAAAACCTAAAAGTGGGTAGAATGCTTTGAATTTTATATTGAATGTCAGCTTTTGAAACTAACTCGTCAAACAAGAGCCACACATGACATAAAGTTAGAGAGAGAAGGCTTTGTAGACGTTTGGGAGAGCAGCAGTGGTCGAGGGGCTGTGTCCTTATTATGCCATCTTTCACTTCTAAATATGTGGCTTTCTTTTCCCTGGCATCATGCATTCTATGCTTAGGCTTCTCAGTCATGATTATAGTAATTTTATTTGCCTCATAAATGGAACAATGTAAAGAGGAGAAGAAAGTGCATCAACACTTTCTCAGAAATGCAGTAAGAGTTGGAAAAGGGTTGGGAAGAGAAATGGGATGGAAGGAGACAGGAATATGTGGATACTTAAGGAAGAGCACCTGTCTGAAATTCAACCAGCAGTGAGGGGGAAAGGCAAGAATGGGAAGAAGAGGTTGGGAAAATAAAGAGTATTTATCTTCTGGGCAGAAAGGAAAAACTATTATAGAAGACTGCAACAATGAATTTAAGATGGTGTTTGGTGCTGGTGAGACATTACCACCTCTAATTTCTATTTAGGAATCTTCATAGATCAGATATTGATAATGTTCAAGTATGTCTATTGTTTGAACATTTGCCTTTGATCTACCAGTGTTTCTAACCATACAGCATTTTTTTAAAAAGACAAATTTAATGGTATTCTTTGTCATGCCCCAAATCTACTGTCAGGAGTGGATGATTTGCTGACATTTTAATACCAACTACAATCTATTTTCCCCACTAAATGGTGAATTAGACACTTTATGCTCATAATGTGGATTTAAGAAATTTCCCTGCAGATGTTAATGTGTTTAAAGGTCAATGGAGTGGGGTGTGTTTTGGAAGAATGTAATACAAAGCATTTAAAAATATAGATTCCACAGATCTTTTATAAACTATATTGTCTAAAATGTAATGCTTAGTTTCTATGAGATTAATATACCCACAAAAGAAATCATTACTGGGACTTTGACAGAATGAATTATTTCTGAAGCTACTGTAACACCAAATCCATACTGAGCACAATGTTCACAGGGTGGCAGTGAAGGTATAACTCAGCCTCCTGTGATTATGATGTTTAAGTGGAGAGCAAGATTCAGGGAAAGTGTTTTGCAACAATGTCCTGTCCAAATAACAGAGTATTTACTGATTCACCAAGAAAATGCCAGTGTTCAAAAGGACTGCAGGTGTCACAAGCAATTAGTGTGTCGACGAAGGATCTTCTGCAATTCCCAGAGAAGACAGGAAAATGTTATATAGAATGTGAAATGTAGGGGTCATTTCAAACGTAATGGATACAGACACAGAGCTACAAACAATTTTAAGGTTTACACATCACTCAAAGAAATTGGATTAGAGCCAGAGAAAAAGATGTCTTATATTATAAAAAAAATCTTAAGGGCATTTGGTGCAAGACAGCATAATATCTACCTTCTTTTGAAATGTAATATACATGCAAGCAAAGGGTTCTGTCATTCCTGAGGTAAAATGTTACCATTTTGAGCACATTTTATTTCAAGTCTTTATCCCAACAATAGCCTGAACATATTAAAATAGTTTCCAGATAGTATGTAAATGGAGTACCTACATTCTAGTGTTCAATCCCCTGCTGAATGAATTTATCAGATGTTTCATAGTCTATGCCTAATTCTCAAATAAGAGCAGACTGCCATTTGTTTTTCTGGTAAAGACACACATTTAACCAGTTTAGTGTTTTGACTCAGACTTGAACTCATAATTGTGCGCATTGGTTGACTTGGGACAGTGGTTGACTCTCAGAAGCTGGACTCTGGTAGACATCATGAAAGTTATCTCTATGCAGGTGTTGTAGTGCTTTCAATGGTGGCCCCCCAAAGGGTACGTTTACATGTGAATTCCTAGAATCTGTGGGTATTACCTTATTTAGAGAAAGGGTATTTGCAGCTCAGTTAAGGATTTTGAGATGAAGAGATGCTCTTGGATTTTCTGGGTGGGTCCTAAGTCCAGTGACAAATATCTTGTAAGAGGCCTACCAGGTGCAGTGGCTCACAGCTGTAATCCCAGCACTTTGTGAGGCCAAGATGGGAGGACTGCTTGAGGCCAGGAGTTTGAGACCAGCCTGGGCAACATCGTCAGACCCCATCTCTACAAAAGAGAGAGAGAGGAGAGAGAGAGAGAGAGAAGGGAGAGAGAGAGAGAGAGAGAGAATGAGAATGACAGAGGATAAGGCCATTTAGAGACACAGAAGAGACAATAATGCAGCCACAAGGAAAGGAAGCCAGGATATGCCACTGGCTACCAGAAGCTGGAAGAGGCAAGAGGGATTCACCCACAGGAGGTCCTGAGGAAGAGGCTGGCCTGGGTGTTACCTTGATTTTGGACTTACAACCTCCAGAACTGTGAGCGAATACATTTCTATTGTTTTAAGCAGCCTGGTTTGTTGACACTTGTGACAGAAGCCATAGGAAACAAATACAAGAGCCTTTAACTCCTGAGGTTCTTTGAGGCCTGTTTATCCATCATGTCTCATTCTGCACTTATGGGAGGTGACAGTAACACACTGGGAGGTGACAACAAAGATGGAGAGTGGTTCCCAATTCCAAATGCCAGATTGTTCAGGTACCTTTAGTTTTGAGTTGAGGAAAGATAGGAACCATTTCTATCTGTATGTTTCCCACTCTGTCTCTACCTGCCTCCTTTTTCCTTGCCTGCTGTATACAATTTTAGCCTTGGGAAGTGGAAAGCAGATGAGACATGGGAAGGGGAAGCCATGAAAAGAAAGGAAGAAATGACAATCAGGAAGTAGTAACAGCTGTGTTGTTAGCTGTGTACAGGGGTCAAGCTAAATAAACAGAAATACTCATTGACTTTGGTGCTTAGGAGCTCACTGGTGGCCTTTCTAATAAATCACAGGCCTTTTCAAGGATTTAGCATCCGCACAAACACTGTTCCGCACTCAGATACGTGTGTGTACATACACATACATACATATGTATATTTAGGTCTATGTGTATGTACATATATATAAAATATAATTTTGACTCAAGACTTTGGAATGCCTAGGCTGGCAAGTCTACTATGCTTTTGTAGTTAGGGATATAGTCTAGGTTCTCAGCACAAAGAGATATTTGCCAAAAGTTAAAGGAGGAAAGTATACTCCTGTGCTGTGGATATGATTTTAATCCTAACTCCTGTTGTATGCTATAATCTTAAACACTTCATCAGGTTTTCTAAGCTCCATCTGCTTCCCAGGCCGTTGGCTGCCACTGAGACCGATTAGTCATCTGTGGGCACAGGCAATTTTGTCATCTGAGGCTGCACTCCTGGGGGTCTCCAATTCCTCTGTCTACTTCTAGGCTTGGATGCACAGGACAACTACAGCATTGGGATGGGCTTCTTCAGCAGCTAGTGAGAAAGTTGGATGACATGACCTGGAATTTGTGGGGCAGTAACTCACTCTGTGGTGAACTTGGGAACTGGGAGATGGTAGGAAACCACACAGATAAATTCTCTCTTCTTCCTTTTTTGAAGGAACTGCTTTGAGCCTCTTCTCTGAGCAGCCTGTCTGGAGATGTCCCGGATGGCTGAATGGCTGCACCTGCTGAGTGACCAGCTGTGTGTCTTTGAGGCTCGTGGTAAAGCAGTGGCCAGTGCAATGACACCACAAATGTGGCTTTCCACCCTGCCCTGTCACTCCTCTTTTTTCACTCTCACTGCTTTGGGACTCCACCTTTCAAATAAAGCACCCTGTCCAGCCCCATTTTCAACAGAACACAGGCTGAGACATTTGTTTATCTCCCATGTCCACTTAGGTTGCTGGTTATTTTGGCAACACCAACAGCAAAGCTCAGACTTTTCTAGCCAATAGCTGATCTGTCATCTCCTTCCCAGCTTCGTGGGAATTAACAGAGCAAGGACACCACACAATTTGCATGGCCTGAATAATCGGCCAGGATTCATTTTGACTGACATTCTGCCTGTTACGCAAAAGTTAGAAAACTGACTTGAATAAAGACATTGTTGTTTATTTTGGAACAAACACACGAAATCCACAGGCCACCTCCTCAGTAGAGCACCAGGCTCCGACTTAATTTCCTTGGCTGCATGTGGCCGGACAAATATCGGGAAGAAGATGATTCTCTCAAACTTCCGCCTATCTGCTGGTTCCATCAGCAGGGCCTCATTGGTGTGGATGTAAAGTTATATTCCTATTGAAACGTCCTTTAGGTTAAGAGTAATAAATAATATCTTACTTAATTGAGAGGTCATTGGGATTATTATTTAGGCTTTTGGCAAAATTGCAAGAAGAAAAGTGAATCCATATACTCTGGACGAGAGGGAATGAGTTCAATGCCGAGATCTGGAGCAAATCCCTAAGTAGCTGGACAAGAGCTGAGAGAGGAGGGGAGGTTTTTGAATAGGCATTCCTATATAGGACTCCAGATGGAGGGGAGAAAATAAAATCAGCATGTGCCAGCTTCTATTTCTAGAATTTTGGTTATTTGAGGAAGAATAGATAAGATGGTAGAAGCAGAAGCTAGGTCAAGGTTTTCATCTTTCTGCATTGCTTTGTCAATATTAGGTAGACTTTTGTTTATTTACAGGCTGAGGAGAAGGAGCCATCTGTTGAGTTACAGAGTAGTCACAGAGGAATGTTTCCCTTGCTCCCCAGATGGCTCTTGGGAACTCATGTGAATTCTGATATTTTATGATCATTTTGTCTGTCTGAACGTGGTTTTTCTTATTGGCAAAATGAGGACAGGGCTCTAGGTGGTCTCCAAGGTGACTGTGATAAATGGTGGTTTTATGCACATTCATTTCGCTGTTTAAAGCCGAGTTATGGGGCTTGTATTCACTCATTTTCAGGCCCCACACCATGTACTCCTTCCCTGACTCCCAGAGCAGAAATGTGTATGCCACTGACCACCCTTGTTCTGTTGCGTAAGTTATGATTCTGAACACTTCACATGATGAAAACATTGGGATAGGATAGTAACAAGGAAAAAAAAAAAAGCAATCTTTGATAGATGGGCTGCACAGATTCTGAAGTCCTGTGGTGCTCAAGGAAGATGGCTGAAATGCAGATGAATAGAGCTTAGGCCAACCGTGAACAGGGTTGCGGGTGGTGCGGGGAGAGAGAGAAAAAGAGAGAGAGAGAGGAGCACAGGAGCATAGGGAGGAAGAGAGAGAAAGAGAGAAAGAGAAAGAGTCAGAGAGACAAAGAGGGAGGAAGGGAGGAAGAAAGACAGAGAGATATATAGAGAGAACTAATGGCTTTACTATAGAAATAAATACCAGGAATCCCAGGTTGTGTTTTCAGCTGGGTAAAGCTACACTCACTCTCAGACCTACTAGCCCTCTCTAAAATTCAAACGGTCACACTTCCCTTTTGTCTCTTTCCACTCTGTGGGAAAGGTCTGCATAGTCAAGGGCTTTGCATCTCCTTTCTGCTTATTCTAGCTTACTGTTGCAATGTATATTGCTGAGTGCCCCTGCTATGCCAAGCACTGTGCCCCAAGTTGGTGCATAGCAGGGCACAAGACTGAGGGGTCCCTGTACTCGTGGGCCTTCCAGCTTTGGATCAGGCTTTCTGTTCAGGACCTGATCACACATTCTGTGAAATCGTTCAATACCTTTTTCTAATTTTTCATAGATAATTTAGAAAAAACAATGCAGATTTTATTCATTTGTCATAAAAACATTTGTTGAACACCTGTTACGTACCAAAGAACTTTCTAGGTGTTAGGGTTAGTGTCAAACAAGACAGGCACTGTTACTGCCTCCTTGGAGTTTATGATGTAGTGTGGAAAACAGAGATTGAACAAATAATTACGTGTGGTAAGTGTCGTAAAGAACTACAGAGTGTTGAGGAGCATACGTGGGGATATTTATTTTTATTTTAATAGAGATGGGGTCTCACTATGTTACTCAGGCTGGTCAGTAACTCCTGGGCTCAAGAGATCCTCCTGCTCTGGGCTCCCAGAGTGCTGGGATTACAGATGTGAACCACTGCGCCTGGCCTCATGGGGGTATTTGATTGCGGAAGTCAGCGAACGATTTCTGAAGATGCCCTGTTCCAGGAGATGAGAGTTAATTTCTCAATTATCTGAGTTGGGTAAATTTAATGCAGAGTAAAATCTTCATTTCTCTGACTCCCTGTTCTTCCCTAGTAGGAAAGGAGGGTTTCTCCCTCAGCAATCAGTTGTGGCTTGCTAGGGAGCTACATTCTCATTTAAATGTTAGTATAAGCAAAGCACTAGTAGGAAAGCAACTTTGATGTAAATAAATAAATAAATACCCACATGAATAAATTAATGGTTCCAAAGCCCAATACTAATTATTTAAAAATTACTGGCTGTGTTCGATGATCTGTGCCACTTTTTATGAATATGAATGGTTCAGAACTGACTGTAAAAATGCTATTTCTAGCAGCCAACTGATCTCCTCCATATATCAATTTAAGTTTTCTTATTTGTGTTTGATTTTAAAAAGAGAGTTAATGTTTTCCCTTGCTGTGTATCAAACCATATCCTATGGTGTTCCATGAAAGCGTGTCTTAATTCTAGTTTGAGATGCTAATGACTCACTTTCTGAGAATGTTAGCTAGCTGATACTGCGATGACTAGGGACACAGTGGAGATAGTCTCTCATGTGGGAGAAAAAAACCTATGATTTGGGTAAATGGGGGTGGCCCAGCTACTAGTTTGATTAGGATCTGATGATGCTTTTGGGTAGCATTACCTTTCAGGAAGCAGGTAGAAGAGGCATTGACATCCCCTAATATAATTGTGGACACTAGAGAGAGGCCAACACCTTGAAAGGCCAATATTTAGGAATTGAGTTGAGCATCAGGAAAGCAAACCACTTGGGTTACATACATTTTATGTCAAAGATTCAAAACCATGTATATCCCAACTCAATAACAAGAGTCAAAACGTAGTCAGAACAGAGGTGACCTCAATGAGCTACCAACTTCTTGGGAGATGTTTCTATAACCTAGACAACTACATTGTAAATTTCAAAGCTAATTTCTATCTCTTCCAGGTATAAACCACAAATGTCCTGGAACCACGTCCAAAGAGCCTCTGAAGTGTGGTTCAGTCTGTATGCCACCTCTCAGGACCATTTTAGAATAGAATTGTCTGGAGACTGAACAGCACTGCATCTGAAGGAGAAATAACTAGATCTAAAGTCAAAGTCTAAGATTGTCCTGATCTTCTAGAGGTTCTTTGATTTGCAAATAATTTTAACCTTTCTCATGACTCTGATAAAAGCTGTGGATTCTTTTCCAGGGAATGGAGCATGTGCATATATACATAAAACGTTGCTTGTTGCTTTTTAGGGGACCGTGGACTTCAGGTTAAAAAGCCTTGGCCTAGAAGTAAAATGGAGTGCAGTCACTCTTACTTGGACTGGAATATTCTCCCATCAAATCTTCTTTGATATTGGCCTAAGGAGTCTTCAGTCATTCATGGGGAGTTCATGTTCCATTGTATTTGCTTTGATATTTATGATTTCTGGTATTACTTTTAGGTAAGAGAAGTTTCTGTAGTGCCATTCAGTTTCAGACACGGTGTCAAATAAATTGATAATGTATCAAGTCTGGTGTTGTAATAATAATAATAAAAATGCTGACCTTGAATTAATGTCAACTTTTTTCCTCTCAAAATATGGAACTGGATCCTGAAATTTTTACAGACTGAAGGTCCAAAGTTTATGACGGGGCAAGGATTTTGATTGGCTTCTTTGCTCTTTCCTATGTGTGTTGTTTATCCTCCCTGATCTTGCCAGCTGTGATTTCTAAGCCCTTGAGGGTTGGAACAAAGTCAAGAAGAAGAGGAGGAGGAAGGGGCAAGAAAGAGCCCATTGACAAGTACTGTTGTGAGCTGGCTTCAATCTGATGATACTATCATTTCTCTACTTTCTTATGGGACATAGTAGACATCACAGGACTGAATTGAGGGAATTTTTTTTTGACAGGAGCTGCTGCTAAAGGTTGAGTGAGTTTTTATGCACCGTGACTGAGAATTAATGAGCTCTGTGAAAGAATGAAATTCATACCCATGCCTCTGACTGACTTTGGTCCTGCTGTGGTGTGAATGTTTGTGTCCCCCCTAAAATATGTTGAAACTCAACCCTCAAGGTGATAGTATTAGGAGGTGAAGCCTTTGGGAGGTGATTAAGCTCTGAGGGCTCCACCCTGATGAATGGGATGAGTACTCTTTTAAAAGAGGCATGAGGGAGCTTTTTGATCCTTCTGTCATGTGAGAATACAACAAGAAGATGTCATTTGTGAAGAATGTGCCCTCACTGGACACTGAATCTGCTGGTACTTTGATTTTGGATTTCCCAGCCTACAGAACCATGAGCAGTAAATTTCTGTTGTTTATAAATTCCCCAGTCTGAGCATTTTCAGATCTGACTTTTTTCAGCATCAGCTTTGCAGTCTCCAATCAATGTTTGCCTGACATTCTCTTACGTGTATAATGGATATGTATGTGTATGTATGTGTTCGTGTGTATATGTAGAAAACATACTGTGCTTGGCAGAAGAGCATATAACAAGGGCTTAATATGTGGTTAAATTAAAATAGTCACAGCCTATTTCCCACTGTTAGGTCTCAGCTATTGGATTTGCTGTGCGATTTGGAAACAAAAGCCACTCAATGTTGTGACAAAGGCACAGGTCATCATTTAAAAAGTGAGGAAGGTATGCATCACCAAGAGTGGGACAATCTCTTGATGTGAAAGATCTCTGCTTCCTAACACTTCATTCTTAGGCGTTATTTGCCGAAGTAGTGAGGGGTGAAGTGGCCTGATATCTGTGCCTAACTTTCAAATGGTTCCCAAAATAATACACACATACATGCAGGATAAAGCAAATGTGTCAAAATGTTAACAACTGACAAATCTAGCTGAAGGGCATATTGTACTATTCTTTCAATTTTTCTGTACATTTGAAAATTTTTGAAATAAGTAGTTGGGCAAAAATTAAAGTCAATATTAAAAAATGTGGGTAGACTGGGTACAGAGTAGGTACTTATTAGTGTATACGCAAATTCTATGTGGAAATGGTGGCATGGAGAGCTTAGGCACTTGTTTCAAGGTCACCCAATTAGTCTTTAATGGACTTTTTACTTACAGTGAACAATTAATAAGAAATCCAGGTCTTTCTGACTCTCAGTAGTCACTTACTGAAGCATCAAGGCAAGGTGCACACTACTGTCTTCCCCTTCCGCTTTCAGTCCCCACTCTTGGTCTTTCTTTAACATCTTTTAAGTAGAGCCAGAAATGTTTATCTTAACCTGATTTCATCCACGTAAAGATGGACTCAGGATGTGGAAAATCTTCTGTGCCTTATTTGAGACCCACACCAAAAGGGGATTGCCTAGTGTTGAGGGATTCAGTGACTGCTACTTCCCTTCACCGGGGATGGGGATGCATTAGTGCCACATGGAACTGCACAGCCACTGGCTACCCTCTGCTAATTTTTAGAGTTGAGCAAGCTCAGGGAGTCTTCTCTCTTGCAACTTTTTGCATCTCTAGATGGATAGGGAAGAAAGTATAATGAGTAGAAAGACTGTAAGCTTTGGGGACAAAGGAAATTGTGTCCAAACCTACCTTTTTCATTTACCAGCTGTGGAAGCTTTGTGAGACAGTTATTGTTTTAGTGGTTAGTTTTCTAATTGGAAAAAGGATAATAGTACTAGCCACTTTGTGGTGTATTGGATAATCAGGGATAATTTTTATAAGGCATATGGCATGAGTGGTAGCTAATAAGGTTATTTTGAAAATACTCCTAAGTCTCTTTAGCACAGGAGTCTATCAGAACAGCACATCCTCATCCATTCTCAGTCTGTATCAAATATTCAATGTGGCCTCCAACACATTTACTGCTTTGAGAATTAAAAAAAACATTGAAGCTGAGGTTATTTTTCTCTTCCACATGTGGTTTCTTATAGTTCTACATGTGTGGCTTGGTTTTTGGATTCCACTCGGTCATTATGCAACATCCTGATGTTCCAAAGATGCTGTGTTGGAGAGAGAGGTACACTTAAAACAGACACCAGTATCAGAGTCAGACCCTTGGTGCTGTCAAGAGATGAACTTGACCAGATGTTCCCCAACCTCCCACAGGCTGTGACTCACAGGTGGCCCCTGGAGCCGTGTGCAGCAGCTCAGAGGATAACCTGTTCTCCCAACTGAGTTCTCCATCATGGTTAGGTCAGAGCCCTGGTGTGTTCCCAAATTTATGAGCTCCTGGCAAGAGTGAGTGCAGATGGAGAAAATTTCAACTTTAACTTTTGTGAGAGAATCAGGAATTACCTTTAGGAATTGTCACTGACATGACTTATTGGGGAGTTCTATCATGTGAATCCTTTCTCCCATGAATCTCTCCTTGCCTGCTGACTTCTTCCCTTTCATCTTTTTTTTATTCCCCCTGACAATCACTAACTGTGCCTACAGATCAAACCCTAATTCTTGACATCCTCTGCTCTTGATATTAGTTAGAAGTTTCTTCTTTTGTCTACCATTCTGAACAGATCTGAAATTCCACATGGTCATGCACATTCCCTCTTGACAACAGAACTGAGAATATGGGATTGCATCACTCAGAGAGCTTGTAAATTGAAGTTGTCTTAGCTTTTTTTCCTCAGTGGTCTTCACCATGGTCTTGTACCAAGTGAATTGCATTTCTTGGCTGTGTCTTTTGATGCTGATGAAATATCTTGGTATTGAACAATGTGTGTCTTGCCATGCATTTCTTAACCCTTGGTCAAAAAAAAAAAAAAAAAAGAAATGAAAACAAAGTGTTTACAGGAACAGAAAACCAAACACTGCATGTTCTTACTCATAAATGGGAGTTGAACAATGAGAACACATGGACACACGGAGGGGAACATGACACATCGGGGCCTGTTGTCGGGTGAGGGGCTAGGGGAGGGATAGCATTAGGAGAAATACCTAACGTAGATGACACGTTGATGGGTACAGCAAACCACCATGGCATGTGTTACCTATGTAACAAACCTGTACATTCTGCATGTGTATCCCAGAACTTGAAGTATAATTTAAAAAGTGTTTAATGTGAGTTGCTTGTTTTTAAATAGAAAGTAAATGAAATATGCTAGTCTATGGAACATGAAAGGTTCAGATTAAGTAGAAAATGTTCCACGGAATTCTCTAGAAATGGTCCTTTTCCACTGCTAGTCTTTTTGGTGTATGACTCCCCAGCCTCTGTTCTAACCAACAGCTGCTGACAATTTAGCAATGAATCTCCCCTTTAATTAATCAATTGGAGTCCACATGGGGGAGGTCTGTATTTACTTTGTCAAAATTTTGACAAAAGCTTGCATGCAGGGGAATCAAGCATGCACAGAAAATCCAATTTCTTTCCAATAACATTCAAATAGTAATCAGAAAGCTGCCTACAAGAAACATGCAACTGCCTTTGCATAGACAATGCATGTGCCGTTCTTTTTTTTGAAAAAGAGAGGCAGCTTTGGTTACTAGAATAAACATAACAGTACAATAAGATCAAGATCAGAATAATATGTTTATGAAAGGAAAACAAAGTTCATTAATCCAAGAATTGGAATAACTGAGAGTTTTTAGAGAATGAGAATCAGAGAGGAGAGGGAGGGTTCCGATTCTTCCCCAACGTAAACAGAAACATAAGCTGAGGATATGTCTTGCTCCAGAAGTGCTATTAACAGGGGACGGTTTTGCTGACAGAGAGTGAAGGACAGTTAGGGAGGAGGAAGGGTAGGAGGCCCACTTCCTGACATATTCTAAGGCATGTGGAATGTGGGAGAGTGGACACATGAGTCTGAAAAGGTTGCAGGGGATGACGTGGGGGCGGGGGTCCCCCTGTAAAAGCCAGATCTCAGTGAAGATGGGCAGCAAAAGATGTGTCCCATGAGGAAGTTCAAGATACAGGAGTGTTTGTTTAGATGGAAAGGGCTCTACACCATGGAATATATTTTATTTTATGCCACATGTTTTGCCTGTGTATATACACATATATTCACATGTATGTTATTCTAAGTACTTTATCAATTTCATGGTTTTTTTTGTTAAAAAAAATAAAGTTTCCATGACCTCAAAACATTTGTAAAGCCTAGCAAATATCTTTTGCCAAGGTGATTTTTCTGATTGTAAAGTAGCTGAATTAAAACAAACAAACTGGCCAGGTATGGTGCCTCACACCTGTAATCCTAACACTTTAGGAGGCTGAGGCGAGAGTATCACTTGAGACTAGGCATATGAGATTGCAGTGAGATATAATTGCACCATTGGACTCCAGCCTGGGTGACAAAGGAAGACCCTGTCTCTATTAAAAAAAATAAAGAAGCCGGGCGTGGTGGCTCAAGCCTGTAACCCCAGCACTTTGGGAGGCTGAGGCAGGTGGATCACAACGTCAGGAGATTGAGACCATCCTGGCTAACACGGTGAAACC
>NW_012114710.1:3742198-3884721 GCF_000951035.1 Colobus angolensis palliatus
TATATAGTAAAAATATATATTACACTTATGAATATATGGATTAATATTCATCTGTATATACTATATATAAATATATACTACACATATAAATATATATGCTATATATTATAAATATATGGATTGGATAGATATGAATGTAAATACTGGACAAACATCAAAGAAGGGAGTCAGGAAGTACATGGAGTTGTGTAACACCTATCTAGCGTGCCAGGCTTTGATAATGATATGGTTTCTACACTTTTCTAATCTTTAATCACCAACATCAAACAGTGCTAGTATCAGGGCCCCTCTGGAACATCTCCCTTTCACAGGGAGTCAGGAGTCATATTCCTGCCAAGATGTTTTGGGTACAGCCTGAGCGGGTGGGCTTTTGTCTTTTTCTTCTGCTTCATACATTGTTTCCCTGTGTTAGAAATGCCACTGCTGACAGTGTTCTTTCTCGGCAGTTTCCATGCCACAGAATGTGCTGAAGTCGTCTGGCAGCTTCCACGATGAGGGTAATCAGGCTGGCAGGCACCAGCCCTCGTGCACCTGCACTTGGCTCCCGCGCAGCATAGTCGATGGATGGAGGGAGGGCTCCACTACAGCGCTTCACCCTGGCCCTCCCTCTCTCCCTCCCTGCTGGCTCAGGGCTGCTTTTATCCTGCAGAGAAGTGTGCAGCGAAGGACTTGGGCAGAAAGGGTGAGAGGCACAGTCTTTGCTTACCTGGAGGTTGCCTTCTAATGTACTGGGCTCCTGGGAGTGCATGAAGGCTTCTTAGATGAAGAGTAATGGAGATGTCTTACACAGCAAGATGAGAAAACACAGACCACTTTGCTCTCTAGTGAGGACAGAATTTGAGTCAAAACTATACGGTAAGAAGCAACTTTTGTGTGTGGTACTAACATCCATTTCTCATGAAATGTTCTCAGAAGCATCACCAAACATTTATTCCAAAAAGGGAAGGAAGCTGTGACTTGAAACACAAAGGCAGTTCGTTAAATATAACAAGTAGTTATTGAGTGTATTGAGTCTGTCTGGTCCTGGACACTGCTAGGGGCAAGGGAATCCTAAAGGAAAGACTAGTTAGTGTCTTTTCTGAGGATCTATCCATGGAAAATGTTTAAGAAAGAAGTGCTTAGTTTCTTTTGTTACAAAAATACATGCAATAAGAATGAAGAGGAGGATTTGTTAGCTGAGAGCTGGGACTTGGGAAAGGTTCCCTGTATGGCATAGATTGGATGCTGGATCTGGAAGGAAAGGCAGGATTTACACAAGTGGAAAACGGAAAGATCATGGAGCAATACATTGATTTTAAATTCTTCTAGCCCATGTCAGATTTTAACGCGATTAGGAATCAGTGTTAAGGTCTGTTTTGTAAGTGTTAAGTCACAGGGTGTTTTTCACCAAAATATGATGGGAAGGGGTGAGCACTAGGAACTGCTTGGGGAGATGTTATTAGATAATTTTCATCCAGGTAAAGCTCATATGGTAGTAACAAACTTGGAGAGTGTGTGTGTGTGAAAGAGAGAGAAGAAAAGGAAAGGAGGAAGAGGAGGAAGATGAAGCAGCAGCAGAAACAGGAGGAAAAGGAGAAAGGAGAGGAGAGAGAAGGGGAGGAGAGAAGAGAGAGAAGGAGACATACACAGAGTAAAACAGATACAGAGACACAGAGAGAGACAGAGACAGCGAGAGGAAGGGGGTGGAGGAGTAGGGAAGAGGCATAATTACTCCAAAAAGGAGGAATTAAGTCTTGAGATTTTAAGAGTTGAGACATTGTTATTCTCAGAAGGCTTAGGACAATGTAACACCAGTGTTTGACAAGTGTAATCCCACTGGTTAAGACCTGGAAAGAAGCCCAGAGAAAGGGTGCTTGTGCTGGGCTGACGCTAGGAGAAAGGTAAAGGAAAAGAATAAGGAAATCTGCCTCAGTATGAATGGCATCATGTGCCCTCCCTCTTTGGTTCCAGGACTTTTTTTTTTTTTTTTTTTTTGAGACGGAGTCTCGCTCTGTCGCCCGGGCTGGAGTGCAGTGGCCGGATCTCAGCTCACTGCAAGCTCCACCTCCCGGGTTTACCCATTCTCCTGCCTCAGCCTCCCGAGTAGCTGGGACTACAGGCGCCAGCCACCTCGCCCGGCTAGCTTTTTGTAATTTTTTAGTAGAGATGGGGTTTCACCGTGTTAGCCAGGATGGTCTCGAACTCCTCCAGGACTATTTTTTAACCACCTATATATTGCTTTGTATTATTCAGAATTTTGTAAAAGTTAATTTAGCCATTTTTATTGCATTGTTCCAATAAATGGTACTTTATGAAAACACTGCAGAATAAGCTATCTGGTATGGGAAAACTTGTGTTCTGTTAAGAAAACTTATTTTTCTAGGCCTCTGTTAAGGTGATGGGTACCTGTAATCATCTGTGGCAGGTGGGAAGGCATCTCCCAGCTCCTGGCTGCCATGTTTGGCTTCTCCCCTTCCATTGCCCTGTGTCTCACGAGCTGCCCCACGAGCTGCCCCGTTTTCTTTCTGTAGTATCTCACATCTTGCCACTCTTCTCCATGTCCAGGGCAGCTATCCATGCTAGAATAACCCCTTGATATGGTTTGGCTGTGTCCCCACTCAAATCTCAAATTGTAGCCCCCATAATTCTCATATGTCATGGGAGGGACCTGGTGGGAGGTAATTGAATCATGGGGGTGGGTCCTTCTTACGCTATTCTCATGATAGTGAATAAATCTCATGAGATCTGATGGTTTTATAAAGTTCCCCTGCACATGCTCTCTTGCCTGCCACCATGTAAGACGTGACTTTGCTCCTCCTTTGCCTTTTGCCATGATTGTGAGGCCTCCCCTGCCATGTGGAACTATGAGTCCATTAAAACTCATTTTCTGTATAAATTACCCAGTCGCAGGAATGTCTTTATTAGTAGTGTGGGAATGGACTAATACACCCCTGCCTTTCAGCATAGCCTCAATTATTGCAAACACCACCATTTGGGCATCAAGGAAGGAGCTGGGATTACAACTGTGCATGAGACACAGTCCCTGCTTTTCGGTTGCTCACAGTCTAGTTAAGGAGCAGGACAAGCAAGCTGACAATGGAAATATGATTTTAGAGCAAAGCAGTCAGGATGTTTTTAGGATGTCAGAGGGTTAACCATCCCAGGGAGAGGTGTAGGGGTGACTTTCTGTAGAAGGAAGCAATGCCAAAGCTAGTCAGAGAAAGCAGAGTGGGAAGGGAGTGACCCACGCAATGGTTTGCAGGCATGAGCAAGCATGGCAAATTTAGGAAACTGCAAGGCATCCTGAGTAACGGTAAGACAGTAGCTAAGCAAATGGACAAGATCAAGCTGTGATGGGTCTGTGTTTCATCCGCTTGCCATTTAGTCATTCCTACGATCCGGACTTTGAGTATTCACCATGCACAAAGCAAGGGATTAAGCACTGTATGTTTAAGAAAACTGAAAAATATGTCAAAAATGTGTTAACGAAAGAGATCACAGGTGAGGTGTAGTAAGAAGCTGGATGCAGAGAGGAGAAAAGGGTTGATACCTGACTAATGTCCTGACCAGGGTTGTCCTCGTGCCTCTGCTCTCTCCAGTCCCTGCTGCAGAGCACAGCTGCAGTGACACTGGGCAACTAAATATCAAGTTAACTTGGCTCTAAAAATACAAATGTAGGAAGGATGATGGGGTATTCAGCAGCGAGGAAATGAGTCAGGGACTAAGTAGAAGCAAGCTAGATAGTTGAGCAATTTTCTTAAACGATATATGAAAGGAGAATCTTGAAAAGGAATGGGTTTTGACTTTATATTCAGAACTTATAAAAATGCGGGGCAACATGCACTCAGCAGAGCATTAGTGCATTAGGAGCCATAATCTAGTTGAGTTTCTACAAAGTAACTCCAACCAAGAAATGAAAAATGAGGGTGCTCAATTTCTGCAGAATCAATTTTTTGAAAAAAAAATGTAGTGAATAATGGATGCAACAGAATGGAATAATTGAATAATACAATGGGAAGGAATTGGGAACAAAACAGGGAAAAGTAAGTGCTCAAAGATAATCTGATCCATGGCAAAGGGTTATAAACTACTATTTAGCAATAAAGATACTTTGGAGCCAAGGAAAGAATACGAGAAATAAAAAGTGATTTAAAATAAAAAACCCAGAAATGTAAAATATTAAACACTTGCACCATGCAATATAGAAAAGACAAAGCAAAATTAAAATAATATATAAATGTTGACAGTTTCTACTTGTTTTAAAAACCATGTTTCCTGGCTGAATGTGTTATAATCCCAGCATTTTGGGAGGCTGAAACGGGAGGATCGCTTGAGCCCACGAGTTTGAGACTAGCCTAGGCAAGATGTCAAGACCCCGTCTCTAAAAAACAAACAAAACCATGATTCCTCAGGCTGACTCCCACACTCCTGCCACTTCCCGGTGGTCTTTGCTCAACTCCTTTTGGGGAGACACTGGGAACCACTAGCCTCTTGTGTGCCTCTCTCTTCAGGCAATTCAGAGTTCTCTTTCTGCATTCACTGCTCCAGCCATTCAGCTGGATGAGTTCCTGTTAAATTTCAGCGCTTGTGCCAGGTTCTTAGAACTCTGGGATAACAGTGCCTGCTCTTAAGATAGGATGGCCAAGGTTCTAGAGACAAAATGATGAATAAAGCCAATGAAGGGAAAATACACTCTAAAAAGAGATGTGGTCATCTTCTTCTGGAACGTGTGTTCTAGGGCCAAAAAAATCTCTTACCACTTTGACCTTTTCCCTTGGATGGTTTCTCTACCTCAGGGATCCTCTAAGAGTGGTTTGTGGACTGGCAGTGTCAGTGTCACTTGGGAACTTACTAGAAATACAGATTTTCAAGCCTTACCCCAGACCTACTGAAACAGAAACTGATTCTGGGTGAGGCATAAAACCTGTGTTTAGAGGAGCTCTCCAGCTGATTCTGATGCACATTGAGGTTGAGAACCACTGCTCTGTCTTTTGGTCCAGCTTCTCCTCAGGATTCATTCCTCAAGGAAGCCCAGACAAGAACTAGGTGTTTCCATACACAGTCTCTTTCTTAATCCTGGAAACAGCCTTATGAAATAGTTCTTGTTACTTGCCATTTCTACAGAAGACAGAACTGAAGCTCAGTTAGATAAAAAGTACTTGCCCAAGGTCACAGAAATACCAAGTGTAAAAGCTGTGATTAGAATCTAGGTCTGGTCTCATTCCAAAGCCCAGGTTCTTCTCTACATGTTGTCATTTTCTCAGAACATCACAACCTTTTCTAATCCAACTTTTCATACTTCTAATCAACAGTTCCTCCTTTGAAGTCTACTGTATCCTATCTAAAATGTGTATCAGTATTTGTTCCCTCCTCACTGTCTCCTGCTGAGAGAGAGAGGGAGAGACAGAGGTTCCTTTGCAAGGCTAACCCTTCCAATATGTTGCCCTTGGCCATGACTCTGGGACTTTACTCTCTTCCTCTTCCATCTCTCTGTCATTTTCTATCTATTCCTGTCATTTATTTTCTTTTCATTAGCCCTTTGTACTGTGTTTATGTCTTCCAAAAATTACCTAGTTGTCTCTTCCTTTCTTTCAGTTTTTATCACCAGATGCCCCTGTCTTTCCTTCTTGTTTTATATTCTCTCACTGAGTACTCACCTCTTCCCAGGATCTCCTCAGAGGAATTCTAGGCCTATGTCTCCTGTCCTGGCCTCTTTCCTAAGCCTCAGACCCATGGTTCAAGCTTCTTCATGGATCTCTTATTCAACCTCAGTTTAACAAGCCTGAAGCAGAGTTGGTTGTCTTATTCTCAAATCTGTTTCCTATCTGGCTAATGATGCCATTCTCCATCCAGTCTACCTAGAGAAGAAATTTGGCGTCTTCTGAATTCTCCCCTCTCTTTCACACTCTATATCTGATCAATCTTTGTGACCTGATAACTCTTTCTTAAGATATTCCTCAGATCTGATCCTTAGTTATATTCTCTAGCTCCGTGAGACATGGGAAGGATCTCACTCCCCTTTTATCTCTGTACCTAACTCATTGCCTTGCCTATTATAGGTGCTTAAAAATATTTACTGAATATATAGATAAATTATGGGGAATAAAATCGTAACAATTGTTATTCTCATAGGAAGAAGAGAGAAAAAGCAGATACTCTAAAGGTAAGTTAAAATAATTTATTGACAGTCAAGGTGAGTGTTAAAATGCTGGCTGAATTATTAGCCCCAGAAGAGCAAGAGGATGGGGACTTGAAAGACTTATCAAATAATGAATCAAAGGACGGTTCTTGCAGCGTCCTGTTAAGAGGCAGAGATATTTCAACATCTCAAGAATCAAGTACTACAATTTTTTATGAGACTAGAAAATCATTGTAGGTCTCATAAATTTCCCTCTTCTTATTGTTCCAAAGGCTTAATTTAGGATGAGTCACTCCATAAATCTAGGCAAAGATGACTAATGATTATAATAACAATATCATAAATTATATAGTGCTTTTCCTCCAAAGGAAAACTGTATCTAATTTATTCTCGCAATATTCCTCATTGGTTGCTAGGGCCAGGGATCATTATCTCTATTTTTCAGATATCTGGGCATGGAAATGTGCTACCAATTTATCCTCATTGCTGTAGGATGCTCTATGGCTGCATCCTCACGTCTAGTGAAGCTTACTTCTGAGTAGATGCCCACATCCTCTTCACCTCATTTGGTCTCCAGGCCTTGGCTTGGTTTTCTTTCCTTCTGTTTGTCATACCACATTCCCAACCTTATCTGAGAAAATTTTGTAACTTAGTCGTTTTCTAACTCATTCTAGAATTCTGGGAACCTAACTGGAGGGGGAATAGAAAAGGTGAAAAAAAAAAAAAACGTAAGAAATATATTTGAAGTCAGTTTCTTGCTAATAATGATAATACTAGTTAAATACTCTCCTTTAAAAGATACTTAAAGGTACTGTAAAACTATGGACATCCTTTGTGGTATATTCATTTCCAATAATCCAGTGTATTCCTTCTATTTATTAATTATGGTAAAACAGGAAACATACACGTTTGATATAGCCTCAATCACTGTTTGCCAAATTATATTAGATGGTTATTAAGCACAGTTGTTTACTAAATGGCTTGGTTAATGTTATGTGGTCAATAATACTATGATCACAGTGTTTGAATCACAAAACATGAATCCATATCTTTTAATACTAAGTTTATCATTTGGTTCATACATCCGTTATTGTGTAAAACCTTAAGCAGAACTTCACAGTATTTTTTTTCCCAGTAAAATGCTACTGGTAGGTTAATCTCTGAACAATGATTTTTTTTTTTTTTTTTTTGAGACGGAGTCTCGCTCTGTCGCCCGGGCTGGAGTGCAGTGGCCGGATCTCAGCTCACTGCAAGCTCCACCTCCCGGGTTTACGCCATTCTCCTGCCTCAGCCTCCCGAGTAGCTGGGACTACAGGCGCCCGCCACCTCGCCCGGCTAGTTTTTTGTATTTTTTTAGTAGAGACGGGGTTTCACGGTGTTAGCCAGGATGGTCTCGATCTCCTGACCTCGTGATCCACCCGTCTCGGCCTCCCAAAGTGCTGGGATTACAGGCTTGAGCCACCGCGCCCGGCCTGAACAATGATTTTTAATTGTATAAAAGCAAAACATAATGCCTTGGATTCAATAAATTACTTTCTTATGAATTCAAATTGCATTGTGTGTGTTATTTAAAATTACTTCATAGGATGGTAACATAAAGAACACTCATATTCTTGCCTTCACCTTCATAGAGTAGATAATACTCTTCATTCATCTATTTATTCCACAAATATTTGTTGATTGCCAGCTGTACGCTAGGAGTTCTGCTGGGTGCTGGTTATACAGTAATGAACAAATCAAACATAGCTCTTGTCCTCCAAGAGCTTAGCATATAAAAACAGACAGAGATGGGGAGCAAAGAGACACATAAAGGGATGCGTATCCGGAGATCGTGACAAGTGTCATGAAGTGAAGGAATGGGGAGGAATGCAATTTACAATGAGGACTGTGAGAAGGCCGCTTTGAGAAAGAGACTTTTTTTTTTTTTTTTTTGGGAGGTTGAGGGGTAAGAGTTAGGCATGCAGATGAATCAATGTGTGTGAATGACCAGAATGCAGCTGAGAACTTGCAAAGCAGAGTGTGGCCTGATGGCAAGGAGGGAGAGAGTTTACAGAATGAGGAAGGGAAAGGAGGCAGGGAGAGCCCTTTCCAGATGGCGTCTCATCTATTTTCCATGTGAAGATTTTGAGAGGTTATATTAAGTGCAACAAGAAAAGATTTTAAGCAGGTGATATGGTTTGACTGTGTCCCTACCCAAATCTCATCTTGAATATTAGCTCCCATAATCCCCACGTGTTGTGGGAATGACCCAGTGGGAGACAGTTGAATCATGGAGGCAGTTTCCCCCATACTGTTCTCATGGTAGTGAGTAAGTCTCACTGGATCTGATGGTTTTATGAGAGGTTTTCCCTTTCCCTTGGCTCTCATTCTTTCTTGTCTGCCACCACTTAAGATGCGACTTTCACCTTCTGCCATGATTGTGAGGTCTCCCACCCCCGAGCCACATAGAACTGTGTGTCCATTAAATATCTTTTCATTATAAATTACCCAGTCTTGGGTATGTATTTAACAGCAGCATGAAACCGGACTAATACAGCAGGGAAATAAAGAGAATAAAGTTTTTATTATCCAAGGACCACTCTGGCTACTCTGTGGGTGTAAAGGTTGGAGAGGTGTCAGAGAATGTGTTGGGAAGCTCTTGAGTTAGTCCAGGTGAGTAAATACCAAGGTGATTACCATAAAGGTAGACTGATTTAAACTATAATTTAGAGTCACATCACCAGAACTTTGTGATGAATTGGATGGAGTCAGAGTGGGGGATGGGAAAACAAGATTCTCTAAGTCATTGAGTCTCTGACTGTTAGAGCCAGAAGGAGGCTTAGATAATATCTGATCCAACTCCCCCATTTCAGAGAAAATACAATTGAGTTTCTGAGACATAGATTTTCTCACACAAATATTTTACTAGAGATAAAATGGGTTTTGCTCGGAGCCAAAAGGTTGAACCAATAGAATTAAATGCTGTCTACTTATATTTAATTCTTACCTCTAAGAAAAATATCTGGATAATTTAATATCATCAGACACTTGCCATTTATTTTATAAATATTTGCAATGTATTTGAGGATATACAGGAAAAAGTTTCCAGTTCTTCTTCCCATATGTTTAAGTGACCCATCATTTGGGAGAGCCGCCGCCTCATCTGGTTGGTTTCACAGTCTAATGCTACTGTAAAATGATTCCTTGATGTTTAGCTCAAGTTTATGCTTGTCCAATGTCAGATGTTATATTTTATTTGGAAAAGTAACAGAAACCAATATTTCCTAACTTTTCCCCTAAAAGGAAGATAGGGAGTTTATTCTTTTCATGAAGGGTGTTCATGCATACCACTTTTTTTTTTAACTGTTGCAAAAAGAATTGGCTGCTGACAAATGAATCACAGTCCTTAAACCTGTTTTGATCTGTGTGGCATATTCCTTAAAAGTTTGATTATTAGTTAAAATAAATTATAATTTTCACCATTCTCTTGGAAGAATGAAGCTTATATTCAGTGATAATCATAATTATGTTTTAATAATGATAGCTAAACAAAAAGAGACATTTCCTATATGCTGGACACTGTAGCAGAACTGTTAACATGCACTATTTGCCTAGAGTCAGACAGCTAATAGTGACAGAGTTGAAATTCAAGCCCAAGTCTATCTGATTACACAGTGCATGTTCAAAGTCCTTCTCCTGTACATTCATTCATTCAATAAATATCAAGCAGTGGGGGTGCCAGGACTGTCCCAGGAGCTGGACAAAAATTCCTACTTTCCTAACCTTACATTCTATTTTGAGGTGGGAAAGGGCACGATAATAAAGCATAATAAATGAAGTATATAATATGCTAAAAGTGATAAGTGCTGTGGAGAAAAGGATATTTAAGTAAAAGGGGGTGTTGCAATGTTAAATAGAGGAGAAGGGGACAGCATCACTCACAAGGTAACATTTGAGCCAAGATTTCAAGGAGATGAGCAATTGAGGTGTGTGAGGAAGACCACTCCAGGCAGAGGGAATAGCAGTGGAAGGCTCTCCCTGGCAGTTGTCAGTTGCCAGGCATATTTGAGGACAGGCAGGGAGGCCCCTGTGGGAGGGGTGTAGGAAGGGAGAGGGATGTAACAGAAGGCCAGGTCATCCTGTAGTGTCTTTCAAGCCAGGGTAAGGTTTTATAAATATATATATATATATATATATATATATGGCCATCAATCTTGTATAAGAATGCTATTTGTCACACTATTACGACATAAGCCTTATTCACATTGTGCTGGGTGTCCCAGAGAATTGATCAATGACAGTGTTGCTGCCCTCTGAGAACGTCTGATCTGCCAAGGAAGCAGTGCTGGCTCAGGAAAGCAGTTGTGTAGTGGAAATTTTGGAAACCCAGAGTGATTTGGGCTTTGTTCAGCTTTAGAACGATTTCCTAAATCTGTCTTATAGTGCCTTAGAGCAGTCCCTTGAAAGTGCATATTGATTACCTTGAGAATCGTGTTAAAATGCAGTGTCTAGTTCAGTAAGTGTGAGGCTGAGCCCATGAATCTGCATTTCTAACAAGCTCCCAGAGGAAGTCAGTGCTGCTGGGTTGTTGATCCAGACTTTGAGAAGTGGGCTTTAGGGTTGCTGGAAGACTTTCCTGTATGTCATCTCATTTTAATTTGTATCTTCATTGAAACCCTGAGTTAATTGGTTCAGATATTATCCTCTTCCTTTACAAATGAAGAACTCAAAGCTCAGAGGGGTGAGATGACCCGGCAGAGGTCATATGGCCAATTGACAGAATTGTGACTTGAATTTAGTTCCTTGGCTTCTAGACAACAGCTGCCCTGATGGCTTTTAAACTCTAATACAGAAAGCACATGCTAATTAATGTTTTTGGCTGGTGCACGCATGTGTACACACACACACATACACACACAAGCACGCATACAACGCTGTAGTGGGGTGTGGGTGGGGGATGATTAGGCCTCCCCAAAGCTGCAGCTGCCCAGAGGCAGGCCTTGGCAGTGGTATCTGGAACTGATCCAAACATCACAACATGCCCTGGAAATGTGCCTATTTCCTGCACAATGCCCACCCCTACCTTGGATGGGAGAATTTTCTTCACAATTACTTTGCACATGAGCTAAATGACATTTCATCTACCTTGGAGGTAATCTGGCCCCATCCTTTTGCCCAAGTCAGAACGTTATTTACTGTCAAGCTGGAAAATCCTGTTCTTCTCACCCAAGGAGAGCAGTGTTCTCAGAGATGAAGCACATCCCTTCATATTGAGCTCCAGCTTTCTGGGAAAAGCAGAAATCTTTGAAGCATTTCCAGCCAAATCCTTGGAGAGGTAAACATATTTTTCAGCTGCAGGATTCCAGGTTAAAGAAGTGTGTCCCCCACTTGTTTACAAAGCAGCTCAGCAGCTGTTAGGAGGCCTCCACCCCCACTGGACAGACAGAGGCATTTGGAAGATGCGCCGAGCCTTCCCGTACAGTCTGCTCAGGCTCACCCCTCCGGGAACACCTCATCACCATCAGGCACCAGCAGCGCTGAGAGCGCAGGGGTGCAGGAATGGCAGATGAGACATGCCTGGCTTCTCGGATTCAGTTTTGCTCTGCTCTTTTTATTAACATTTTAAGAAAAACATGCTGCCTCTCAACTGTTTTGTGCAGATGATGGGTAAAGAAAAGCCTGCACCGTTTCCTACCTCCTAGTCCCTTGTAAGAAACATGGCTTCAGAGACACAGGCATTAGTTTCTTGGGTGCTGTGATGAGAAGGGCTCTACTCCCTCCCTTCTGCCTGTGCACCCTTGCTTCAAAACCCTGTTCATGTCTTGTGTTCTCTATGAAGCCCTTCTTGAACACCCAAGGCTGCAGCAGTTACTCACTTTCCTAATTTCTGGAACACTTAGTGTTTTCTCTACTCACTGGATATTCATTTTGCACTGCTTTGTATGGTTAAGAATAATAATAGTGACAATAATAGCATTGATCATGTGATTGCTATTTGTTTCAAACTGTGCTAAGCACTTTGTATGAATTATCCCATTTATCCTCAGAAGGGGCCTCACAGGGGCAAATTGCTTGAGTCCAGGAGTTCAAGACCAACCTGGGCAACATGGTGAAACTCCATCTTTACAAAAAATACAAAATTTAGCTAGATGTGATAGTGTGCGCCCGTAGGCCCAGATACTCAGGAGACTCAAGTTCGTATGGTTCTTAGTGCCCACAATCTCAAATTTGACCTGTTGTATCAGTTTCTGATTGGTTTGACCCTGATCCATATAGAAATGTTTATTAAGGTAGCTGAAATGGGAGGACCACTTAAACCCAGGAGGCAGAGGCTGTAGTGAGCCGAGATCTCACCACTGTATTCCAGCCTGAGCGACAGAGTGAGACCCTGTCTCAATATAACAGCAACAAAAACAATGGACCCTGTAAGATTAGCATTATTATTTATCCTCATTTTAAGATGAGAAAATCGAGGCATAGAGAAATGATTAGATATGGCAAAGGTCATAGAGCTCATAAATTTGAGAGTCTGGACTGGAATTTCAGTCTGGACTGGACTGTAATTATCATTACATATTGAGAAGATAACAAGGATTCAAACACAAACTGGTGTACTTACTTGTCTTGAAGGTTTTCATCTAAGTTTACAGACAGAAGGTGGAGACAAGTCATGAAGTATTAATTTAACTGGTTTGTGTTTGAATCCTTGTTATCTTCCCAATATGTAACGATAATGCCTCTTCTATTATGCTGGGATGATAGTAAAGTCTGTGATGAATAGCAGTACTTTGATAAAGACTTCCATGTGGATTAGGGTCAAACCAATGAGAAACTGATACAGAAGGTCAAATTTGAGACTGTGGGTTCTAAGAACCATATGAGCTTGAGTCTATCAGGAGCCATCTTTGCCCCTATATGAATAAAGCCAGCCCAAGAAGAAAGCCACATAGAAAGTAGAGCTGAGAGATGGAAAGATATTGTTTTAATGATACATTTGAACCCCTGATCCAACTGGGCTTTATTTCTAGATTTTTCAGTTATAGAAACAAAGAAATTTGCTATTTTGCTTAAGCTATTTTTGAGTTCAATTTTTTCCCTTGTGATCAAATGAGTCCTGACTAATATAACCCATTAGAAAACAACAACTCCCAAATTAAAACTAACACTAAAACATATGACCCCTCTTCCTTTAAATAACAGAGCTGTTTGAAAATCAAGAGTTTGTTCTCTCTCTTGCTCTTTTTTTTAAATCTAGACTGATGCTGTCCAATGTTACTTTCTGTGATGCTAAGGATGTTCTAGAAATGGTCTAGATCTGTACTGTCCAATACAGTAGCCATTAGCCACATGCACTATTAAGTGCTTGAAATGTGATTAGTATAACTGAAAAACTGAATTTTTAATTTGATTTACATTTAATTAATTTAAATAGCCAAATATCGCTAGTGGCTATTGTTTTGGGCAGCACAGATATAGATCATCTCTGTACTTCATGAATAAATACAGAAACACCTGATGACTCCATTGCAGTGGGTAGAATGAATTATAGCTCACTCAATCTTTGTTACTGGGGGGTCCCCAGGAGTCCTTCTGATATGTCTGTGAATCCAAAGCCCACACTCCTTCCACCTGTGAGACTCAGAGAGGTGAATAATAACTTGCCAGATCTTTTCATGGCAAATGCTTTATTGGCTCTATTAGAACAATGACCAATGAAGGAAACTCTCTTACTTTATAAACATGTTTACACTATCTTGGTCCATCTATCCTGTGTGAGAATTCTTGTGTGACTGGCCCTGGGAACTGCTTATAGTTAAAATTTTTCACAGTCTAGGTCATGTAAACACTTGTAGAAATTGATTTAAAAAAATAAAAAAAGAAATGCAGCAATGTCCAGATGTACTCTTCCTTGTCTTGAAGGTTTTCATCTAAGTTTGCAGACAGAAGGTGGAGACAAGTCATGAGTTTTTAATTTAACTAGAAATTCACCTAGTCATCAAGAGCCTTTGGAAACAGGCAGGCTGGTATCTAAATCCTGACTTCTTCTCTTAGCACATTTGTAAGACCCCAGTTGAACCACTTATGCTCTTTAAGTGGTGAGTTATTGCAACTGAAAAAATGGGAATACTAGTATCTATGTCATGGTGTTTTAGTGTATATTAAGTGAAACAATACATATTCAGGACTTAGGGTTCCCAGCATGTGGTAAGTGCTCTGTAAATGTCCACTGTCATCATTGTTTCATATGATTATTGATCTCCATGGGTGATATAAGCAATAAAGTGCATAGCCATGTTGATGATTCTCTAACAACTTTCCGCATTGTGGATCCTCACTAGCCTGCAGCATCCTTTCAGTATGAAATTTGGCTGAAAGTTAGAATGAAGTTCCTCTCCACAAATTAGTCTCAACTGAGGTAAATTAAGATCCCTGGTCAGAAAGATGAGCTTCTGCCTGGCACTCCCACTGCTTTTCGCTGTTCGGCAACTTTCTTCTCATCTTTCAAAGATGTCAAGGCTTCTTGGCAGTGGGATTAGAAAATGGTCCTTGCAGTTCCTTTCCCAAGGCTGAAGTGCTCAATACCTTAACAATGACATCAGGCAGCAGCTCCCCTAAAACACTGGTAAGGAGGCCCATGTCTCCACCCAGGGTAACTGCCTAGGTGCTGTTCAAAATAATTAGACTGGAATTCAGGAATCATTTACTCTAAAAATATTGACTGAGCTCCTCCTACTTTCCAGACATCGTGCTGGCCACTGAGGATATAGTAATGAACAAAATAGACACAGTCTACAGCTACTCTCATCGAGCTTATGGTCTAAAGATTGACTGAGCCTGGGGGACGTTTTGGTGCCTTGTTTGCAGAATACTGGTCGTCTTTAAACTCTCATCTTCTCGTTAGGACAGCACCATTGGTGAAGCCTATGGGTACGTACGCAGAGTTTGAGAGAACATTATTTGATTAGATGCTGCAACTCCTCTTTAGCTTTTTATGCTCTTCACACAAAGGGAAGGTTTCTATGTTCAAGTATGATAATTTAATGGCTGGATTCAGGTATAATGGCATAATTCTATCCATTAGAGGAAAGATGAAATATTATAACATATTCGAGTCCCACACATTATCAGCTCATTTTATCCAGACGTATCTATAATACTTACTACAAAATAGAGTGAAAGCATTTAGCATCTAAACATTAGGAAGCAGGCTCATCAGCACGAAGTATCTCACTAGCTAGAGTAGCCATTCAAAGTATTCATTCGGCAAACATTAATATAGTACCCATGTTACGCCAGACACTGACAGGAATTTGGAAGCACTGAGACTTCTCAATTCTCAGGGAAGAGGCTGTTTTCAGTAGCTTAAGAGTAGTAGAGTTCTGCGCATTTACATGATTGCAAAACAGTCTTTTAATGGAATCCTGCTTCTCATTTCTAAAAACATGTTGTGTTGGGATTGCAGAAAAAAAAATCAAGGAATCAATGGGCTTACAAAATGAGTCTTTCATGTCTCATGCTGCATTCAGATTTATCTCCATCATAGGTGGTTGTGGCACATGACTGTAATAATTCAAAGGGGACAAAAAATGTGGAAATTTAAATTCATTTTAGTTCCTTTTACTTTAGCAATATTTATGGAGTCATATGCCCCATGAGGTACCATTAGTAATAGCACACATTTACAGGGATTATCTGATGTCCTTTTACCACATTCTGACATAGGTACTATTTTTGTTGCCATTTAACAGATGAGAATATTGGGAGTCAGACTTACATTGAAATGCCTGAAATTAAGCTGCTAGGAAAAGGCATACGTGGATTGCATGCAGATGTATTTGACCTCAAAGCCCATTCTTTAAACCACTATATCTGAGGACATGATTTCAACTTCCTTTTAGTCCCTGCAATGTTTTACCTATAGAGAGAGCTCTCAATAAATACTGACCAATTGTAAGTGTGAGGATCTGTTTCAGAGTGGGGTAGGGGAATGAGAGAGTTTAGCCTTAATTTAAAAAATATTTTTTGGTACCTACTTGACCTGGCTATCACCTGCCATTTCTTTATACCTTTGAAATTCAGGTGAACTGGGTTGGAGTCAGCAGATTTCACATCCTGGTTAATACCTCAAATTTTCTTATCCTGCCACCACACAGGTTCTGTTTCTGAGCTGTCTTGATGTAAAATTTACCCTCTGCAAGTGTCCACAAGACACCTAACCTCACAGTATGATGTTTTTCTAGTACTTTCCTTGAAGGTGTTGGGATTACAACGCTTGGCTTACAATATTTTGTTGATACTTTCCCCTTCTACTGCTCCTTATCCCCACAAACCTACAACCACACACATGCTCTGAGTCTTCTAAAAGTCTAAGCTTCAGCCCCCACTGGGATGCCCTCTTCTCGCAGCTTCCCAATGAAGCATCATCCGTTCTCCTCTAATTTTCTTCCATTGGAAATCTGGTGAATAAAATTCTTTATATTTTTTACACTAGTAGGTGCTTTGTGATTTTATGTACAGTGTTATGTAATGCTTGCAATTAGATGTTAGTGTCCTCACTTCATGACAAGAGAGAAAGAGAGAGAGAGAGAGAAAAAACAAACAAACACTCTTGAGCAGTTAGGACTTGTCTGAGGCCAGTTTTCACTGGAGGTACTGTGTTGGGAAGCTTAGCCCCCTGTCTAGAACCTGATGATTTTTCCACTCTACCCTGCCTCCCCAGTCCAACTGAGGCATGCAGCAGAGAGGAAGAAAGGGGATTCTGTCTCAGGTAGCCAGCTCTGGCAGTGTTTCTCAATGGAATGCTATTGACACTTTGAGTAGGATGATTTGCTGCAAGGAACTGTTCTGGGCATTGCAGGTGATTGGGATCCCTGGCTCCCATCCACTAAGTGCTGGTAGTGTCTTCTGCTCACTGTGGTAACCAATGAAGTACTCTCATGCATGTCTAAAGCTTTAAGGTCTGTGGAGAAGACTAGATTATCCCTGACATAGGTGGACGAAGTCTTTATTTTGATACTGGGGTCCTCATTTCCATATGAATAGATTAACTGGAAGGAAGTATGAATATAGCAGTCACTACTAATGTTAAAATGGCAACATGAAACAAAATGGTGAGGGCAGAAGAGAGTGGCAGTAGGAAAACTACAGCCCTCCTCTCCCCGCACTTGACACGTGGGTCCCATGGAAGGCTCAGATTACAGTATCCTTCTCACCCCTGGAATTAGGCTGTGGGTAGAAGCCAAGATAGAATGGAAAACGAGGTCAGGAAGGAAGCGGTGTCTTGGGCAGCAGCAGGAAAGAGGGAACCAGCATCTGATGGTGGGGAGATGATTGGGCAAGCAGGAAAGGCATCTAGATAGACTCTTTGCTTGGCTGCAAGCAATTGTGTAATCTTGAGCAGTATCCTCTTGACATGCAGAATGAAAGACTTGGATCAGGGGATGGCCAAGAGTCTTGGCCCTGTTTCTCAGTTCAGGGACTTTGAGGGATCAGAAGTACTGGTTATTTTGTTTACTGGTATTTCTTAATACTTTGGTTGTTGTGTACAGTTTAGTCTGTTAATGATTTCCATATTTGTCAGCTGCTTCAGCCTGAATCATCTTTATCCTTCAGGAGGAAGGAAAGTCAAAGCCCATGATTTGATTCTGCCCAGAAACCATAACCCTCAGGCTCAGGCTGGGGGCCTGTGCCACCCTATTTATTACTGCTGGCAAGTTGCAAGCTCTGGGTGAGGGAGATAGATGATCTTAAGTGTTTGTAGAATCAGATGTGCTCAGTGAAAACAGTCTGGCTGACTCACAACAGATTCCCAGCCCCCTTGGCTATCCTCCAGAAATCATGTCTGGTAGGATTTCTGCAACAGATCTGATAGTTGCTGACTTAGGAAACTTGTTAGTTGCTTGTGAATTCATGGTGATGGTTCTAATTCCAGACGCAAATCCCCATTGACAATAAGAGGCTAGAAATTTACAGAAAATGCGTTGAAAGCTTATTTGTGAAGTGTGCGCGCGTCTGTGTGTGTGTGTGTGTGTGTATGCATGAAAGAGACAGAGAGAGAGAGAAAAGGAGAGGGAAATAAAGAGGGAGAAAGAAGGGGAGAAAGAGAGGAAGTGAAAGAGATATTATGTAGATGATATAAAATAAAAAAATTTATATTGGTAGAGGCTGGATACCCTCTAAATGGAATATTTTGAAAGATGGCTACATTGGGAAATAAGTGAGACTAGAATGATAATCTCTAATGATTTTCCTCACACAGAATATAACCTCATAAGACACTGTCCCAAAATATAGCATGCTCTACCAAAAGGCCAGTATATACCTTTTGAAAATGAAGAGAAAGCGGGTAAGCAGACTGGAGACACGGGAAAGTTGATAAACTTTACCAGAATTTACAGATTGGTTTTATTTATTTTGTGTTGCATAACATCAGATAAGCTTTTTTGGTAGATGATAAGATTATTTTAAGAATTTGTTTTCCTTTTTGAAGCATAAATGACATTTTGTTTATTTGTTCAGTGCATGTTTCATAGAACCTTACTCTATCCAGATAACAAGCATAGACTACTCTCATTTGTATGAATTTGTACATGAGTGTGTGAGCCAAAAGGTAATTTGTGGAGATAGTAGGTTAGATGGGAACTGGTTATTTTAATATCTTTTGCAGATTTGCTGCTTGTTTGCAAAATGACAATTCCAAACAAGTGGAGGAAAAATAATATTACTGTCTAATAAGTGATTTGTGGGACTCAGTGCAAAATGTGCTCTTGTTCAAAACTTAGTAAGAATTTTAAGTTGACAGCATCAGAGCATTAAACCAAGCACAGGGTTCTTCCTAGTGTGGGGGCCTCTGTGACTGCACAGATCACATACTTATGAAGCACCCCTGGTCATGGTACATGACCCTCTGAGCCTCAATTATGTCTTTCAATTGGGAATAATGCTATCAACCTTGCAGGGTAATCATAAAGAAAACTTGAAATCATTTTGTGTGACAGTGTTTATTAAGTTTATTATGTTTATCAAGCTCATTAAGGTCATATTAGGTGTTTAATAAATAATAATATTAGAATGTTGTGATAGTAAATTGAATTAATAGCATAGATTAGAATTTACTTGGAGGACTTACTATGCCAAGAGTGGTTTTTTTTTTTATTGCTTTTGGCTGGAGGAACCATCTTGCTAAGTAATTTTACTTTTGCCCTAGATTTTTCTTTTCAAATTAATAGACATTTATTAATTTCCTGTTCAAAGAAATAAGAGCTTGGTTGCAGGCCACATGTGTGTCATAAATCAAACCATGGGTAGAAAATATATAAAATGTAGAGAAATGCTTGACTCACATGCTTACTCACCTTATAATGTTTGCAATCATAAAAATGTCTCCTCTGATACTTCCAAACTGGAGAAGAGTATCTTTTTCACAGAGTACCATAAACAAGCAAGATTCCAGGTTCTGTAACATTTGTTAGAAATGCTTTAGTTGAGCTATTGAAAATAACATTTTAAACCAAAAGGAGAAAATGTATACAGCCCTTTAATATTTAACAGCTGAAATGATTTAAGCTCAAATCTCATCTTCAAGCCCCAGAGCACCTTGGAGAAGAAGCAACAATAAAAACTTTTAAGCCATAAAGAATATTTTTTAAAATTTTATTTTGGGATGGAGTCTCGCTCTGTCATCCAGGCTGGAGTGCAGTGGTATGACTTTGGTTCACTGCAACCTCCTCCTCCCAGGTTCAAGCAATTCTCCTGCCTCAGCCTCCAGCATAGCTGGGACTACAGGCACCCGCCACCACACCTGGCTAATTTTTGTAGTTTTAGTAGAGACAAGGTTTCACCATGTTGGCCAGGCTGGTCTCTAACTCCTGACCTCAAGTGATCCACCCACCTCAGCCTCCCAAAGCGTTGGGATTACACACGTGAGCCACCATGCCCAGTCACGTAAAGAACATTTTAAAAAGTTATGAATTAATAAAAAACAGGCCTATTGATTTTCTGAAAAACATTTTTTTGACATATTTTTCTTACCTGGATCCACAGAGTTGTTGAGAAGTCATAGTTATAGAGTTTGAAGGTGAACAGCTGTTATACCTTCATTTTCTTAGTGAGTTATCAGTACAATATTTCAGACAAAATAACTGAAAATCTAATTTTATTCAAATTTATTAATAGTTAATAGAAATGGAAAGGGAATAAACCCTATGAGGTTATAGTATTTTCTTCCATTTTATTACAAAGTCATTCCTTCTCTCCCTGTCTAGCACTTCAGGGTTTCTAGATTATCTCTTGCATAAGAGTATCAAATGTTTCTATGGCGGTATCACCTCTAATTAATAATGCTACTATCAAAATCTGGTCAAGAATCCATGTATCAGTCTTCTGTCCTCTGCCCAGGGAGGCCCAGAGGACATATGACTCCATGAAGTGAACTTTAAGATTTTGAAGGAACTTCCTACCCATGATTCATAGGGGATCAGATGTTCCTGGAAAAATGCCAGAGGTGCTGACCTTGAACACTCTGGATAGATGAGGAATTGCTGCTCCTGTGCAGGATCAGGGCCTGTGGAAGCAATCCTGTGTCTTTTAAGACAGAAGTCCCCAGCCCCGGGCTGCAGACTGGTGCCTGTCCATAGCTTGTTAGGAACTAAGTCACACAGCAGGAGGTGAGTGGCCAGCGAGCATTGCCACCTGAGCCCTGCCTCCTGTCAGACCTGTGGTGGCCTTTGATTCTCATAGGAGCGGGAACCCTATTGTGAACTGAGTACGTGAGGGATCTATGCTGCGCACTCCTTAAGAGAATCTAACTCATGGCTGATGATCTGAGGTGGAACAGTTTCACCCCGAAACCATCCCCACCACCTGGTCCATGGAAAACTGGTCATCCACAAAACCTGTCCCTGGTGCCAAAAAGTTTGGGGACTGACTGCTGCTTTAAGGGGTCAACTAAAGAAGAGCTGGGCTGGTACAGACCAAAGAACATTTGGTACATGCTTTGCTCTCCATCACAAAGATTTCCTGTGTCTTTATGTGTTATTTCTGAGCCTAGCTCCAGGTTGACAACTGATGCTGTCTGGGACCCCAAAGTCAATCTTCCTAGCTGGTAGTCCCATCATTCTGTTGCCCACTTTCCCTTGAGCTCTGTCAGAGTTTTGTGTCCTCTCATACCTGGCCTCACCTGCACCATTATACCTGTGGGAATTATCACTTGCTCCACATACCTGGCGATCTCTGCCTCATGCCCTATCCCACTGACCTAGCCTTCCTCCATTGCTGCAGTATCTGGACATTTCCTTCCTGATTTGGGAGACTGTATTATTCCTATGCACGCTTGGCATGGTGGAGGATCCTAGAGGCCCGCCATGGGTTGGATTGTGTTCCCTTCCAAGTTTGGGTGTTCTAGTTCTAATCCCCGGGGCCTCTGAATGTGGCATTTCTGGAGATAGGGTCCTTGTAGAGATAACAACGTTAAGATGAGGTCACGAGGGTGGGTCCTAATTCAATATGATTGGTTTCCTTATAAAAATGGGAAATTTAGGCCAGGTGCGGTGGCTCATGCCTGTAATCCCAGCACTTTGGGAGGCCGAGGCGGGCAGATCACCTGAGGTTAGGAGTTCAAGACCAGCCTGGCCAACATGGTGAAACCCCGTCTCTACTAAAAGTACAAAAGTTAGCCAGGCATGGTGGTGCGCGCCTGTAATCCCAACTACTTGGGAGGCTGAGGCAGGAGAATCGCTTGAACCTGGGAGGTGGAGGTTGCAGTCAGCTGAGATTGAGGCATTGTACTCCAGCCTGGGCAACATGAGTGAAAGGGGAGAAATTTGGAGATAGACTCACATACAGGGGGAAGACCACGTGAACCTGAAGATGGCCGTCTACAAGTTAAAAAGAGAGGCCTGGAAACAGATCCTCCCCAACAGCCCTCAGAAAGAGCAGACCATGCTGACACATTAATTTTAGACTTCTAGCCTCCAGAACAGAGAGATTATAAATTTCTGTTGCTTAAGCCACTCGGTTTGTGGCACTTTGTGGCAACTTCCTTAGTAATTAAATACAGAGTCTCTTCCAACAGAACTCTCAACTCCTTTTCTTGGTTCTCCTAGAGCATTCAAAGGTTCAAAGCCCATGAGGTGACAACCACTCTTTCTGCGACCGAGAGCATGTTGCCGTGAAGGTGGGAAGGTTCACTTCCATGTCCACACCACTTTCTGAAATGTATTTGGTCTGCGCAGTGTAGGTCTCTCTGCTTTCTTGGGACCCACATTTCTGAAGGGGTTCCTGGACTGATGATGTCCATATGTTTAGTTATGTGTTGAACCTGTTTTATTCTTTGAGTACAAAGTATTCAGTCATCTCTTCAGACCATATTTTTCTCCCTTCACTGGCTTCCTCCTAAGTGGAGTGTGTGAAAGTCAGCCAGCCCTCAGATCCCCTCCAGTGAGGACAGTTGCCAATGTCTGGCTCTGCTGCTTCATCATGGAGGGTGACAGTGGGCCAGTCATGCCATCAGGGCACAAATCAAATGTAGCCGATCCCTTGCAGTCAGATATAATATTGTTTCCTCTGCCCTCCTTACAAGCAAGTGGTTAGACCATAATTACTCCTGATGGCAGGTGGCAGGTCTACATCACATCTTGACATTAGCTTTTAGTTATTTTTTTTATAGCTGACAGTGTGCTCGGTCAAATACCTGTCTGTCATCACAATCAGACAGGTCTTAATGTCTCTGCATTACAGAAGAGGACCTCGGCTCCCTTCCAGCCCGTTTATTACGGTCCCAGCATAGCATTTTATCACACATTCCTTACGCATAGCCTCTTCTCTACCACCACGGAAATCTTCCAGGTTGGCAGCTTTAGTGTCTACTGCCATTAATCTTCACTAGGCTGGGATCATGGGGCAAAGGATGATTTATTGCAATTACCTGTTATAGTGCAGAGCTCAGGTGAGCTGGGCTCAGATGCATTTACTGGGCTCCCTTCTATTCTCCCACAGCCAAGGAGGAAAGCATGTCTGCTTTGTTTCTAGGTATATTTGCTTTCATTTAGCTCATCAAGTGTTAGTTAATTAACAGGGAAGTGGAGAAATAGATTTCAATAGTATTAGGGTTATGTATAGACATGGTGATGGCTGGCTGTTCAAAGCTACTACTGACACTGACATTTGACAGTCCATTTAATTTCTTTGTTGTTTCTGCATTTTAAGAAACATCCAAAGGAAATTCGAAATTGCACTTACCTGACACTTTCTGCACCATCTGTTCCAGGTGATTAAAACCAATCTGCATATAGTGTTGTGTTTCATTTCCAATTTCTCACTCCCTGGGATGGCAGGGGGCAGTGCATGAAGTGGGGATAATGTGTGCTTGAGTTCTGCTAGTGAGGGAGAAAACAGGGGTGATGGTGATGGAAAATAAAGGGGAGAAGTCCTTTGCAGCAGAAATAAATGTGTTCTTAAAAGTGGCCCATTGGTTTCCCATTACCAGCTCTGATGGCAGCTTCTTGAATGCTCTGAGTCAAAAAGCCTCAATGCTCTCATGTCCCTGGCCTGGTGAAAAGTGGCAATTGTCAGGATAGATGAACGAAATTGAAAAGCCTTTTTGGCTGTTGTACCCAGGATCTGCTTCATTCTCAGGCTTTATGTAATCTGTAGAAGATACTATTTGGTGCTCTTATTATGGACAATAAACCATTTATTTCCTACTGAATGGTCAGGGAGAGGGGGGCTGGACTAAATGAGCCTTAAAGGATTCTTTCTGGGGTTATGACCTACTAAGAGGACGGTAGAGTTAAGGAGAGAATGGCTGCTCCACAGTTCCCAGCTCAGACAGAGCATTAGCGTCTATCCTTACATTTTCCTACTTTGTTTTTTTCCCCCTCAACTTGGCTGTAATTCTCTTCAGTGGGCTGCTGGGAATGGGGGTGCTAGAATTTTATGTAGTTTCTGACCCAGTGCACCTTCCTCTCAGCATTGATGGACATCCATTTCCCTTGCATCCTGCTACCAATATGGGCTGCCTGGGATTTCACAGAACAGTTGATGAGGCTGCAAGGAGCCACCAGTTTGCCAGCAAGACCCAGATTTAGTGGACATCCATTCTGCTGGGGTTTCACTGGTTCTGCATCCTAGTGCAGAGATATTATCCTACAGCATATATTTGAGAAACAAAGAGGGCCTTTTTGAAAATATCTGTTGCCAGGAATGACTATGTGGCAAACTTCTATCACCAAACTGAAAGTTTTATGTAAGGACTTTTCTTTCACGTGTTCTTGGGACATGGTAGTAGGGGAGAACAAGTTTCCATGGTTAGGGATTACTAATTAGGGATTAAGGCAAAGAAGATTGATGCGTGGAGAAGTTTCCATGTTAACCATGGGGAGTAGAGGCTTAGCAAAGTTAGGTAATTTGCCTAAGATTTGCACAGCTAGTAAGTAGGAAGGTCGGCACTTGACCTTCAACAATCGACAGGTTTTTTACATCGACAGACGAGTTAGATTGCTTCTAAAATGGCTCCCAGTTATCACTGCCTCCTGATATTTATTCCCTTATGCAATCTCCTTGTGTGTGAGTTGCTACTAGTTGCTACTACTGGAGACTAGCTACTAATGAATAGAATATGGTGCAAGTGATAGGATGTCCATTCTAACATCAAATTATAAAAGATTGTGACCTCTGTTCCCTCCATACCCCGTGCTGATGAAGCCGGATGCCATGTTGTTAGCTGCCCTATGGAGAGACCCATGTGGGCAAGGAACTCTGGACAACAGATGGTCTGGGTAGTGCTTGGTCAGCAGCCAGGGAAGAGCTGAGCACCTGTGACCAGAGGCTTATGAGAAACTGAATCCTGCCAGCAAGGTGAGCTGAGAAGCCGACCCTTCTCCACTTGAGCCTTGCGATGAGTACAGCCCCACCTGACATCTCAACTGCGTTGTAAGAGACCCTGAATGAGAGCATCTAACTCAGCCATGCTCACATTTCTGGCCTGCAAAAACCGTGAGATAGTATGTGTTGCTATAGGCCATTATATTTTAGAGCATTTTGTTATACAGCTACAGTTTGTATGTATGTTATACATATGTATATATAATTTATTAGACAACTAATAAAACAAGGAAACTTTAAACACACAAGAATCTTTCTCTAATTGTTTGCTATAGAGAGGGATCTGGGAAAAGACCCATTTGTCTAGGAATCCTACAAGGAGTACTAAATGAGATCAATGAACAGGTAATAATAAAAATATTTTAAAATCTCAATGGCGCAGACACTAACCAATCTGAAAGTATCAGCCATCTCCCTATGCAGGGTGCCAGAGGGCCGGGTTCTAGCCCATTCATTGCTGGATTGTAGAGGACTCCAGGTGGTCTGGGAAAAGGAGTGGAGCAACATGCAGGTTCTTATGAGGCTCAGGGAAGAGGTTAATTCCTCTGGGATGAGTTGTGGGATGAGTATGTTTGTATTTTAACAATCTGCCTGCCCATAGGGCCTCCCTCCTGGCTATCAGGCTCGGGCCAATTCCTAGAAGCCCATTTTGGGTAGCATCATCTGAATCAGAAGGCACAGACCTAAGAGGTCAGTGAGATGGTGGGGAGGTGGGAATTCCTTTTTGTTCTACCTTCTGACTTACTGAAGAGACAGTCTTGGGGCTCCAAGCCTCCAAAGACCACAACCAGCTGCCTTTCTGTGTGCTTATCAGTAAGTAGTCTATTAAAAGCTCAAAGGTTTTGGAGAACATACCCTCCCACAGCTGGAAGCCCAGGTTTTGCTCTGATATCCTTTCTCCGGTTTTCATGCATTAGTGAATGTTATTCTTCAGTATGCAGGAGCCTGGGCAAAGGCAGGTCTTTTAAACATTCAGCTGTGTGCTTGAACTGGGGAAATCACAGCTGCTCCTTGCTTTTGATAATGCCAGGGAAATTGGTAAATAAATAAATAACTAGGGCCCAGGGTTCATTTACTAAATACCCCAATATGTGCAAGCAAGCCGCATCAGGCACATCAAAGGAAAATAAAAGCATAATTTAGTAATAACATGGTCTCCTGCAGCCTCCTGCTTAACTCAAGTGTTAAGTTAAAAGAGGTAAATCAGGGGTTTTGAAACACAATTTTATACTTAGTCTTCTTTTTCTTTTTCCTTCTTTTTCTTTTCTTTTTTTAAAAAAAGAAAAGGATCTGGGACCATTTCCTATGTTAGCAGGATCTGGCACAGTTTTCCTTTCTGTGAAAGGGAAGAATTTAAAAAAGAATTGTTAACAATTATTCTTTATTTACCCTTCAACTAGGGAATTTTCCCACATGCAAGAAGCATGCCATGTTTAAAGTGTTTGCAAGTATTTGAGGAACTTAAAATACTCCCCATGTCAGAGACTGGTTTTCAGTTTGGGTCTGGCAGAAACAGTGCAGGGCCCATACCTTGACGGAAGAAATTAATCTGCAAGGAGAAAAAAAAAAAAGACACTGGGACACCTTCCAAATTATCTATTCCCAGCGACACCCAGACTCCAGACCTATATTATGTTGGAGAACAGACCACATAATGAGGACAGTGGAAGTCCACGGTCAGCCCTCATCTCTTGTGCATTCAGCCTCTGGACTGTTGCTCTCACACTGGACCACTCACCGTCCTCCAGCTTTTCAGTGCCACTCCAGAATTCACCCCCACCCTGAGGCAAGCCTTCCCGCATTCCTCCCACTCCAGTTCTGTGGGTGTATCCCTGCTGTGGATGCCACGCCCCTGTGCGGCCACATCCCTGTGCATCTATTCACCCATCGTGCTCTGATTTCTCACTCCCTGCCTTCCACCTTGGTGCGGAGTCTTTCAATTTCATCTTGCTGCGTGGTTGAATATTGTAAACTGCTTCTTCTGTCCTCTCTCCCAACTAACATGATGTCTTTCTGTCAATCATGCCCTTCATGGAATGCCCTTGCCGTGCAAAGATGTGTGGGCTCTGGAATCAGGCAGCCGGTTTTCAAATACCACTCTTCCTACTTATTAGCTGTGTAATCTCAGGCAAATTACTTTAATTTGCTGAGCCTTGGCTTCCCATGGTTAAAATAGAAACTTCTCCAAGTCTTGTCTTTTCCTTAAGTGGGAATCAGTAATCCTTAAAACTCATAGGTTTGTTGTGAGGATTAAATGATTTACACGTGTAAACTGTTTCACATGCTGATTGGCCACATAGGAAACCCTTAATAATTGATATGTACATATGTGATTTAATACTATCCTACTACTACTGACTTTTTTTGAACATTAGATAATTTTATCCTGTTAACCTCCCTACTAGATAAGTACAATTATCATCCCTTTTGCATAAGTTATACATCTATAGAGAGAGGTTTGAATCTGGGTCTGAATTCGGCGTCCCACTCTAGCTTCTCTTAAGATGATGGATGATTTGCTCACTGTCTCTTTTTTTAACTCTTCATCTGGCCAAAAACTGATGAAGTGTTTATATTTCAAATGGCTTACCCATACAATGGGATAAATAGAGAGAGCTGAGAAGTCAACACAGGTGTAATTGGACAGATCATCAGCTGTTGTTAGCGACTCTCCCAGATGTCAACAAAACAGGCTCTTAAATAGAGTGGATGTTGGTAGTAAACTTGAAAGCGAGCCATACCTTGGAAGATCAGAAATCACTGCTAATGAAAGGAGCAACAGCATAATTAATTCAACACATGGATTAATAATAATTTACTTTTGGATTTAGAATCTATTTGATACCCATATTGGTTCATGTGAAGATGTTTAACAGTTCCACCATTTGGAGAAAGCATCCTGTAAAGACTCCATCTGTAAGGAACTCAAACCGCATGCCTATCCCTCCATTTTCTTCTTCCACTTTCATTCCAGAGATGATGCTACACTTTCATCTTAGGGAAGCTGCTTGTAAGTTTCATACTTTCTTGGTGATTTGAAGAAAAGAAAGAAAATTCAGTGTTTTCTTTCTTAGACTAAATCTGAAGTAGTTGCATGAGGGGTATGATCACATCTTGATAATATTAGCTTATTCTGATGAGCTCTGTAGTCAATTAAGCATCTGAAATTCCTTTGGGCGAGCTGCTCTTGACTTCAGTTTCGTTAGAGGGAAAAATGAGAAACTCCCAAATTCAAAATCTTTCTCAATTGTTTTGGGCTGCAGAAGAAATGTGTAAATCAACAGAGGATTAAGGAATAATAGAAGAGAACCAAAAGCAGAGTCTTTCTGAATAAAGAGGTCAACATTCAGAATTAATTAAAACGTACTGCCAGATCCGAAGTTGCTGGGTCATGTGTGGGACTTGCAAATCAGAAGCATGCAGACATTACTTGGTCTTTGGCCTTGAAAATAGTTTGAGTTTTATTGCCAATATCTATAGATTGGAAGGTTTCATATGAAAATCTATATTTCAGATTTTCTTGAAATATAGAAAATTCTGGCAACAGTAGAACTGTATTTTTCTGAATAATAATCAGATGGTGCTGAGTAACAGCTAGCCCCTTAAACAGAGGAGAGGCTCCCCAGTTTGATCCAGTCTTGAGTAGGACAATTTCTGTTGTTTCCTGGCTCTCAGGATGAGTGCGTTTACCAATCATCTTGGTATTGACTTATTATAAGGGTTGTATGTATACACATATATAATATATATATTATAAGGGTTATTATAATTTAGGACTTTATAAGGGCAACTTATATGAATGGAGAATAAACTAAACATGGTATTTGCAAGATAGTTCACTTGAATATTTATCTATCTCTAATACCTAATATTGCTTTATGCCTAGTATTGTATAGGCACATCACATTTCATTAGTGAAATTAGTGAAATATTGGGTCAGACCCAATATTAACCAACATTTTATAGATGAGGAAACTGAGGAACTAACAGCATTAGTGATGCTCACATTGCCCAGCTGGCACATGGCAGAACCAGGGTTCCAAGCCAGCAGTCCAACTCAAATGCCCACATTCTTAATCACCACCTTTCTTGTCTCCTATCTGCAGGGAAGAGGGATCAGTAGTAGCTCCATGGCACTTCAGGCAATCTCAGGTGGAAGATTTGTGAAGAGTGAAATGAGTATCAAGTATGTCTACAGGGACTCCTATGTGAAAGGTGAAAAATAGCAGCGCATGTGCCTCCCCTGGTAAATTTGATTGTGCATAAGCAGTGATGGAGCTTGTTGCCCTGCTGACTCTGGCATTAATAAGTAGAGACATTGGCGGAGTTTCTAGCTGCTTCCTGCATTGCCATTAGCAGTCATGGTAGGCTAGACACTGGGGAAGACCAAAGCAGTAGCTGGTCTTGTGTCCTTGTGGGACTCTAATATCACATTATCTGGTGGCTGCTGGTGTTTTGTGAACTGGAGCGACCCTGGCATTGCTGGCTAGAGAGCAGCTGCACTGTGGTGGAAGGCATGCGATCTCTATGTGTTCTATTTTCTTTGTGTCACAGTGCTGATCAAGCTATGGATAGCTTGTTAGAGGAAAATTTAACCACCATTGTCCTGTGTCCTGCTTAAATGTGGAAAGCCTCATAAGCTATATTGCTAGAATGGGAACCAAAAAATCGTTGTGACTAAGAATGTGATCTTAAGGGCCCAGTGGACCTGGGTTTGAATTCTAGCTTTGACTGTTAATAGCTGTGTGACTTTGGGCTTGTTAATTAACCTCTATGAGAGTCAGTCTCACAATTTATGAAATAAGGACTAATATGAGTAATGTGAGTAACTGGTAAAATAATATTTTAAATATTATTAGGAGCAGATGGAAAATATGTAGGTCTCTTACTAGCACAATGAGGCTGTGCTAAACCATGCCTCTTTGATTCCAAGTCATGCTTAATAGTACCATTGTCAAAATGGTAACTTTTAGTGAGAAAAAGATACACTACCACAATGAACCAACTTGTAAGGCATTTTTTGTTTTGTTTTTGAGACTGAGTTTCGCTCTGCCGCCCAGGCTGGAGTACAGTGGTGCCATCTCCGTTCACTACAACCTCTGCCTCCCAGGTTCAAACGATTCTCCTGCCTCAGCCTCCCAAGTAGTTGGGATTGGAGACACCCAACATGACGCCCAGCTAATTTTTTTGTATTTTTAATAGAGACGGGGTTTCACCATGTTGTCCAGGCTGGTCTTGAACTCCTGACCTCAGGTGATCCACCTGCCTCTGTAAAACTAAAAAATGTATATTTCAAAATCATGGAAATGCAATTTATCAAGCCTGAGCTGTATCTGGTTAAAAAGACTTTGCCTTATTAACCTTCCAGATATCGTTCCCCCAGATTGAGCCTAACTGAAGACTTTTTCTTTGTTATTTCTCTCATGAAGTTTTTGACGGGCCCCTGTCCATTCTGTTTCACACACTATGGAGTAGCAGAAAAAACACAAGTGCCTCCTGTTGGTGGACACATGGGCAGGTTACTTTTCTCTGGCTGAGCCTCAGTTTCCCATCCTTAAATTGGGTATTACCCATCTCATAATTGAGAATTAAATGAGACGACATTGACAAGACCCCCACCCTGATGCCTTCCACAGAAAAGGAGCTCGATGTATTCTGCTGCTTCTTGATTTCACACAACAGACTGTGTGCTACATGAATTAGAGCTAAATGACTTGTATACAAGGAAGTGGCATGGGATGACATGGAACATTTCTGAATAAAAAAAAAAAAAAAATTAGACCGCTGAGAATTCTCAGCCTGTGTATTTAGCCAGCACTCATTGTGTAATGAGCACCAACATGACAAGCTGGCTGCAAAGCCCCCAATTAATTATGCTACCTGATGTGGGGTGGCCTCGAGATTATGACTCTAGAAGGGTCCACCTGGGTTTAGCAAAAGAGAGGCTCCTCTGATGAATCAGTGATTGTAGGGAGGCTCTGAGAGGTTAAAGCAAGCTTGAGAAACAGCACTCCTACTCTTTCCAAAGAGTCAAATTTTTCATTTATTTGTTTACTTATTATTATTATATTTTTGAGACAGAGTCTCATTCTGTTGCCAAGGCTGAGTGTGGTGGCATGATCATGATCATGGCTCACTGCAGCCTCCACCCCCTGGGCTTAGGCAATCCTCCTGCCTCAGTGTCCCATGTAGCAGGGACTACAGGCACACTCCACCATACCCAGATAATTTTTTTTTTTTTTTGTAGGGACAGGGCCTCACTATGTTACCCAGGCTAGACTGGAACTCCTGGATGCAAGTGATCCTCCTGCCTCAGCCCCCTAAAGTGCTGGGATTACCTGTGTGAGCCACCATGCCTCTGCTATAGTCTAAAGTGCCTCTGCTATAGTCTAAAGTGCCTCTGCTATAGTCTAAATCTGTCCCTCTAAAATTCATATATAGAAATGTAGTTGTCAATGTGATAGTATTAAGAGGTGGGACCTATAAGAAGTGATTAGGTCATGAGGATGGAAACCTCGAGAATGGGATTAGTGCCCTTATAGAAGAGGTGTGAGGTAGTTGTTTGCACCTCTCACCGTATGAGGATGCAACAAGAAGGCATCATCTTTGAAGCAGAGAGCAAGCCCTCTGAAGACACCAAATCTGCTGACACCTTGATCTGGGGCCTGCCAGGCTCTAGAACTGTAAGCAATAAATTTCCACTATTTACACATTAGCCAGTCTAAGGCATTTTGTTACAGCAGTCCAAATGAAGTAAGAACACTGCCTTGTGCCAGGTATTGTGCTAGACTAGGTATATAGTGGTGGATATGAGACACATGTGGCTCTTGTCCTATGGAACTTGGAGTCTAAAGGAGCAGATAGACAATAAACACAGAAAAAAAACAGCAGAGAATTATAACTTGAGATAAGTATTACGAAGGAAAAGAGCAGAGCACGGGGAGTAATAAGAGAATATTGGATGATTGAGGAAAGTCTCTCAATGGGGCTGACATCTAAGCTGGAAAAAACCAGGAATTCAAAGCACAAAGAAAAGTATTTTTGGCTGAGGCAATGGTATGTAAGAAGTTTCTGAGACAGGAAAGAACTTGGCATGCTGTAGGACCTGAAACAAGCCATTGGGTAAAAGCACAGTGACCAAAGGACAGTCTCTTCTCAAACAACAGATTCACTTACTACTTTAGTAACGTGTTTTGGTGAGTCTTCACGGATCGTTATGATATGACCTGAATACTTGAACTCCCAGGGAGAACATGCAGGAAATGGAACCTGCAAGGAAGATGTGTGGGGGGCTGATTGTCTTTTTCTTCTCCTGGTACTACATGTAAACATGCCCCGTGTATATCACCTATGCTGTTATTTGAGTCACACTTTGCCTCTCCAAAAGTGAAGGTTCAGAGAATAAAGCAGAGGCTCCTGGGGTTTGGTTTCTCCAGCTGGTACTTATTTCATTCTGGCTGTGTGGACTGGTCATTTGGTTCCTGGAACTGGACCAGATCTTCCTGGAAGCAATGAGCTAAGAGCTCAGCAGAGGGTGAGAAGATTTTCTTCCATTAGCAGAATATTTGAAAGCAGTTTCATTTGCTTTTCATTGAGGGTTTGTACATCTTAATAGGTGTTGGATGAAAAATAAAACTAGGGAAAAATAAGTTTGGGAAGTCTTGGGTGGTAAACAATGCTAGATTGCTTTATTACAGGACTTCCTAAAGCCTTTTATAGGCTTACAATTTCTCAATTACTGTAATGAATGTTTATATAGTCATGCGTCACTTAATGACAGGGTTATGTTCTGAGATATGTTCTGAGATATAAATTGTTAGGTGATTTCATCGTTATGCAAATGTCACAGACTGAACTTACACAAAGATAGATGGTATAGCCTACCATGTGCCTAGGCTAGATAGTATATTCTATGGCTCCCAGGCCACAAACCTGTACAGTATATTACTGTACTGAATACTGTAGGCAATTGTAACACAATGGTAAGTATTTATGTATCTAAATATATCTAAACATAGAAAAGGTACAGTAAAAGTGCATTATAAGTTTACAGAAATGGTACCTCTGTACAGGGCTCTTATCATGAATGGAGCTTACAGGATTGGAAGTTGCTCTGGGTGAGTCAGTGAATGAGTGGTGAGTGAACACGAAGGTCTAGGACATTACCGTGCACTCCTGCAGACGTTATAAACATGGTACACTTAGGCTATGATATGGTTTGGCTCTGTGTCCCCACCCAAGTTTCATGTTGAATTGTATGCCCATAATTCCCACATGTTGTCAGAGGAACCTGGTGGAAGATAATTTGAATCATGGGGGCAGTTTCCCCCATACTGTTTTCAAGGTAGTGAATAAGTCTCACAAGATCTGGTGGTTCTATCAGGGGTTTCTGCTTTTGCATCTTCCTCATTTTCTCTTGCCATCACCACATAAGAAGTGCCTTTTGCCTCCCACCATGATTCTGAGGCCTCCCCAGCTATGTGGAACTGTAAGTTTAATTAAATCTCTTTTCCTTCCCAGTCTCGTGTATGTCTTTATCTGCAGTGTGAAAATGGACTAATACAGTAAATAGGTACCAGTGGAGTGGGGCACTGCTAAAAAGATACCCCAAAATGTGGAAGTGACTTTGGAACTGGGTAACAGGCAGAGACTGGAACAGTTGGAGGGCTCAGAAGAAGACCGAGAAATGTGGAAGTTTGGAACTTCTTGTTAACTTGTTGAATGGCTTTGCCCAAAATGCTGATAGTGATATTGACATTGAGGTCCAGGCTGAAGTGGTCTCAGATGGAGATGAGGAACTTGTTGGGAACTGGAGTAAAGGAGACTCTTGTCATATTTTAGCAAAGAGACGGGCGGCAGTTTTCCCCTGTCCTAGAGATTTGTGGAACTTTGAACTTGAGAGAGATCACTTAGGGTATCTGGCAGAAGAAATTTCTAAGCAGCAAAGCATTCAAGATGTGACTTGGGTGCTGTTAAAGGCATTCAGTTTCAAAAGGGAAACAGAGCATAAAAGTTTGGAAAATTTGCAGCTTGACAGTGCAATAGAAAAGAAAATCCCATTTTCTGAGGAGAAATTCAAGCCAGCTGCAGAAATTTGCATAAGTAACAAATATTAATCCCCAAAACAATGGGGAAAATGTCTCCAGGGCATGTCAGAGGTCTTCACAGCAGCCCCTCCCATCACAAGCCCAGAGGCTTAGGAGGAAAAAATTATTTTGTGGGCCAGGCCCAGGGTCCCTGTGCCTGGTGCCTTGCATCCCAGCCACTCCAGCCATGACTAAAAGGGACCAAGGTACAGCTCCAGCTGTGGCTTCAGAGAATGGAAGCCCTAAGTCTTGGCAGCTTCCACATGGTGTTGAGCCTGTCAGTGCACAGAAGTCAAGAACTGAGGTTTGGGCACCTCCGTGTACATTTCAGAGGATGTATGGAAATGCCTGGATATCCATGCAGAAGTTTACTTCAGAGACAGGGCTGTCATAGAAAATCTCTGCTAGGGCAGTGCAGAGGGGAAATATGGGGTCAGAGCCCTCACACAGAGTCCGTACTGGGGCACCACCTAGTGGAGCTTAGAGAAGAGGGCCACCATCCTCCAGACTCCAGAATGGCAGATCCACCAGCAGCTTGCATTGTGCACCTGGAAAAGCTGCAGACATTCAATGCCAGCCAATGAAAGCAGCCAAGAGGGGGGCTATACCCTGCAAAGCCACAGGGGCGGAGCTGCCCAAGACCATGGGAACCCACTTCTTGCATCAGCATGACCTGGAGTCAAAGGAGATCATTTTGGAACTGTAAGATTTTGACTGCCTTGCTGGATTTTGGACTTGCATGGGCCCTGTAACCCCTTTGTTTCGGCCAGTTTCTCCCATTTTGAACAGCTGTATTTACTCAATACCTGTACCCCATTATATCTAGGAGTAACTAGCTTGCTTTTGATTTCACAGGCTCATAGGCAGAAGGGACTTGCCTTGTCTCAGATGAGACTTTGGACTGTGGACTTTTGGGTTAATGCTGAAATGAGTTAAGACTTTGAGGGACTCTTGGGAAGGCATGATTGATTATGACTGGTTTAGAAATGTGAGGACATGAGATTTGGAGGGGCCAGGAGCAGAATGATATGGTTCGGCTCTGTCCACACCCAAGTCTTATCTTGAACTGTACTCCCGTAATTCCCACATGTTGTCGGAGGGACTTGGTGGGAGATAATTTGAATCACGGGGGCGGTGTCCCCATACTATTTTTGTGGTAGTGAGTAAGTCTCATGAGATCTGATGGTTTTATCAGGGGTTTCCGCTTTGCATCTTTCTCATTTTCTCTTGCTACCACTATATGAGAAGTGCTTTTTGCCTCCTGCCGTGATTTTGAGGCCTCACCAGCCATGTGGAGCTGTAAGTCCAATTAAACCTCTTTTTCTTCCCAGTCTCAGGTATGTCTTGATCAGCAGCATGATAATGGACTAATACAGCCTACACTAGATTTATAAAAAAATGTTTTCTTTAATACATTAATCTTAGTTTACTGTAATTTTTTACTTTATAAACTTTTAAAAACTTTTTGACTTTTTTGTTATAACGCTTAGCTTGTAACATAAACATATGTATACAGCTGTAAATAATATTTTCATTCTTTATATTTTTATTTTATGAACTTTTTCTATTTTTCCTACTTTTACATATGTTTTTACATTTTAATTTAAACTTTTTTGTTAAAAACTAACACACAAACATAGGATTGACAATGTCACTGTCTTCCCCCCCACATCTTGTCCCACTGGAAGGTCTTCGGGGGCAATAACATGCATGGAGCTGCCATCTCTGGTGATAATGCCTTGTTCTGAAATCCCTCCTGAAGGACCTGCCTGAAGCTGTTTTACAGTTAACTTTTTTCTATAAGTTGTAATACACTTTAAAATAATGATAAAATTATAGCAAATACATAAGCCAGTAACATAGTTTTTAATTATAATTTGAAGTATTACATACCATACATAATTAATTGTTATAATTGTATATGTCTGGCAGTGCAGTAGGTTTGTTTACATCAGTATCACCACCAACATGTGAGTAATGCATTTTGCTACGATGGTAATATGGCTCTGATGTCACTAGGTGACAGAAATTTTTCAGCCCCCTTAAAATCTTATGGGACCGCTATGTATGTGTGGTCCATTTTTGGCTGAAACATCGTCATGTGGTACATGACTATTTCTCTTAGAGCAAATATCAAGTAAAGGGAAAAGTTTTAAAATGATATTTAAAATTTCTTTAGAATATTTGGGAAAGACTCAACTTATGATAACATATGCCATAATCAAGATTGATTGCATTGGACAATTAGGAGTGTGAAGCAAATTATATGCTACAGTATAAGGAATTAATGGAATGGAATTTGAGCTGTAGCATGAAAGGCAACAGTATGTATCCAAGTTTCAAATTAATTCCCTTCAGAAATAAACAACACACAGCCATGGTCAGCAAGATATACGTCAGTGAGTGTGTGAGTTAAAGGCATCTCTCATGTGGCTGGAATCATGGATACATTTGTAAGGATGTGTAGTCTGGGGGAAGAGTCTGTAAAAAAATGCCCCCTGTGAAAATAGAATGAGGTGGAAAATGAGGGAGAGGGAATTATTAAAGGAGAGGGTGGAGATGAGCCTAGCCATATGGTCAGTGCCATAGCAGGCAAGCCTGTCAGGGGTAGGCACTCTGGGAATGCAGGCGAAAGGGAATTTGTCCTGAAAGAACCACATGCATTCCGCCATGAGGAAATGAGGACAGAGAGCTGTGGGCAAGACTCTGCTCGGTGACTGACACTTGCACTGATTGGAGCCAACATTGGATATTGAATCATTTCTACACAAAGTTGATTAGGATGGATGGGAGCCTTCTAATGCCCTAAAAACATTCCATTCAGGGCAAACCATACTCATCCAAAGTGCCATACACAAGATTGGTTTCTGTTTTGCAATGTATGTGACTAAATTTACTCAACTGATTAGAGGCATATAAATAGATCTTTCAAGAAAGTCCTCTTTTCTCTAACCTATCCCTGTTCCAAATGTCTCTCTATAGCTACCATTTATCTATTAAAGTATTGGTTATATTAAAATTTCAAGCTTTCTGGATTAGGCAGAAAAAATGATAACTTTAGAGATGTGCCTTTGTCTATGCAGACTTGGTACCTTTGGTTAGAAAAAGAGGACTTTCTTGAAAGATCTATTTCTATCCTTCTAACCAGTTTAGCTTTGAATACTTTAGAATTTGCTAAGAGTATGGATGAAAAGACTTTTCTTTTTTTTCACCAGCTTTCTATCCCCTCAGCAGGGCACAAGCATGGAGCCATCACAAGAGATGTGGTAGATGATCATCCTCAATTCTGTCTCATGCTGTGTGCATGCAATGCTGGTGGAAATGCAGCCAGGTATTTGGAAAGCTACAAATGGCACATGCATACTGGGTTTTCCAAACTAAGCCTCTTTCTTGGTAAAATAGATATATATTGGTTATAATGCCATCCATCCTGACTTCTAACGTAAAAAGTAGGAAAAAATTTCTAGCTCATTTATGCCTTGCTTTGTCCACTTCTCCACTCCCTACCCACTGTGCTAGACGTTGCCTTTTCATGAAAAATCACTAACCCCCAAGATTCTCAGGCTAACCTAATAGACCTAGCATTGTTAGCAAATTAGTCCCTCACTCACACACACTCACACATAATCATATAAATACATTATAATCTTTTAATGTTCTACTGGAAGGATTACTTGAAATTTTTGCACAAAAGAATAATTATCACAGTTATGGTTATATTATAATGTGTACAAATGACCTTAATGTGATGTAAAAACACATGTCCCTAAGCAAACTCTTGCTTCAAATCGTAATAGGAAAATTGATATTATGAAACAAGGTATTTTATGATATAATAATGGCTTAATTTTCTCACAATGTTCCATAAACAGTTGCTCAAATTACATCATCCTTTCACTAGTGACAATGGTTTAAAATATCTTGCCTAAATAACAGTTTGTTATATAATATCTGGTATAGTTTTCTAGAGACTTGAGTAGTTTTGTTTTAGAGATAGGAATAAAAACTTTCTTTTAAAATAAAATCTAGCTTTTCTCCTCATATGTAGAATTTTAACATAATGATCTTCAGGGGGTATAGCATCTATTATATTAAAGTTTTATCTTGTGAAGCCTACAATGTCTTATTAAAAGGGGACTCAAGGAAGTGACTGGCTTGATATAAGGTAAAGTACTCAAATGGCCTTGGCTGATGCTGCATGCTCTCTGGTTTTAGGATATTATTTGGGGCAGAAATCATGTTCCTGTTCTTTGTTCTGAGTCTGGTGTTTGGACTGCATGAAAGGGCACACGGATGGTGAAAATATGTTCACTCTTATTTGTCTGTACATATTTTTAAACACATTTTCCTTCTTGTCAAGAAGCTATCTCTCATACTTTCTTGCTTATAAAGTTCTGGATCTTTGTTGCTTTGGCTTTATTAAGTTTTACCAAATTTACTTAATATTGATGCTGCTATTTGATCTTATATATGTGTCTGAATAAAAATATTAAAAACTTGTCAGCATAAAGCAGATTCAGGCAAGTGTATCACTTAATCAGTACATAGCCAACCATGAAAGTCTGGGATTCCCATTTGAGTGTATACAATTCCCTGACTCAAAGGAAAAGGGAAAAAAATCTTATTCTGAGATTGGGACCTGATTTGCATGTCACTGAACCCAGTAATCGTCTACACTATGGTGGGCCTAGGTATTAGAGAATGCAATTATACAACTGATAGACCTTTTGAAAATATGTTTCAGAAATTTATAGAAAAGCACATCTCCCTTTTAAGTCATTGAAGCTGCACTTTGTGAATATTGTGTTTTTAATGTAGACATCTAAGAATACTGGTCTCGAATGCCCCACTGAGTATATGTATGTATTTGCTATTCTCTGTGGCTTTCTGGAAGTGCCTGTTAGGAACAATAATAACAAAGAATTAAAGCTGCATTCTCCATTGATTCTTTATTCCCATCCTGAAATCTAGTTCATGGCTTTTTTACTTTGAATTATTCAATTCAACTTGTATTTGTAAAGCACCTGCTGGATATCCAGTCCTTGGTGGTGTGAAGAGTTCTCAAAGGCATTCAAAACTTGGTCTCTGTTTGGGAATTTACAGTAAAGTTGTGTAAAGGACTCACATTAAACAACCAAATGACTGACATGGTAATGTAGTTCTAACATGTATGATCTAGATACCCTAGTCCTCAAAGTGTGAAATGTGGACCAGCAGCATCAGCATCACCTGGGAGTTTGCTAGCAATACAATCTGCATTCTCACAAGATCTAGATGTTAAAGTCCAAGTTGCAGCACTCAAACAGTGAGCACCTGGGGATTGAGTTCTGAGTGAGGCTGGTAGAGACTGGAGTTGTGGGGAAGGGCTTTATGGAAAACCACAGAGGTTCTTGGAAGAAGGGTAGGATTTGGGTAACGTGGATTTTGGACCAGAATGTCTGAAATTGTTATTTGTGTGAAACTCATCTCCCTTTGGGTGTTTGTTTAAAATGCTGATTCCTGCAACTCCCTCTCCATGCCTTACTGAATCAGAATCTCTAGGGAGGGCCCTAGTAAAATGCATTTTTAACAAACTCCCCAGGAAAGTTTCTAAACCAGATTTGAGAATACAGATGCAGATAAAAAGGGGCATTCAAGTTAAGGAAAGTTTGCCCACAGAAGCCAAACAAGTTTTGTTGTCTTTGTTTCTTCACTACTGCCCTTGCCTTCATCATTTCTCACCACTCTCTATTCTATTTTATCCTCCTTCCTGTTGCTAGATGAACTATAGAAAACCAAATCCAACTGCCTTGCCAATTGCAAACGCTGCTGTTGCCTAAAGCTAGACTCTTAGAGTGATTGTGGCATTAGCAGGCCCTTTGAACACTGGCCTTGCCTTGCTCTTCCATCTCATCTCTCAGCACTTTAGTTCTACGGCCATCAAATTCCAGGCAAACTGAACTCACTCTTCCCAGAACACGCTGGACCCTTTCACAGCCTGAGGGTATTTCCTTTATTTCCTTATAATGCCCTTTTCTTCTGGCAAACTCTGTCTTCTCATCCTCAATAGCACTTCTGGCAGGGATGAAAATAAAAGTTGTCTTTTTGCAGAGCTGTTTGCTCTGGTTGGCAACTGAAGGCAGCATTAGAAAAGGCAGTGTTTCTCTTTTTTGGTGAAAGCAATTTATTGAGCTTTTGATTATTGCAAAGACCAGGCATATTCTGGAGAGAAGGATCTGGGAAAAGAGGAGCAAAGCTGCTCTTTATAATAAAGTATGAATGTCTTCTTTGGGACAAGGGAGATTGTTATAATGTTTCCTTTTTGTTTCTGTGTTTGCTTGTTTGCTCTATGTAGCCTGCAGAGCCAGTAAAATGGGCCTGGTGAGGAGATGGGAGAAGGGGAATGTTCTGACCTTCCAGTATCACTGGGGCCAACTAGGGGTAAAAACTGTTGCAGACTGTTGACTTCTTCCTCTGTGCTCACATGGCAGAAGGGCTGAGGGGTCTCCCTAGGGCCTCTTTTTATAAGGGCACCAATCCCAAAGAATCCCCTCCCAAAGGCCCCACTTCCTATATATATCAACACCTTGTGAGTTGAGATTTCAACATATGAGTTTTGAGAGGGCACAGACGTTCAGACCATGGCAGTGAGAATTTAAAGAGGATTTTAGATTTGGAAGTAAGGGAGTTATTATTGTGAGGGCCAGGTGGGGACACCCAGGAGGGGCATGAATGGGGTCTTCAGTGGTCTTCTGGCAGCCAGTCAGTTGATCACACAATTTTAGCTGTGTCTTCTCCAAATTGCAATTCCTCTATGTTATGGTCAAGTCTTCAGTTAAGCTGGCTCACTGGTATTGCCCCTTTTTGGTCTTAGGTTGGCACCTCCTGGGAGAAGAAAAGGACCAGCTCTATCCATATTTTGGAACTGCAGCAACTTGGAGAGAGGGTGAGGAGTGGGCACAGTGAATTGAGGAAGCACTCTGAGCATCGGCCTGGAGACAGAATGCATGGAGTTAACACGGTAGGTACACACCTGTCACAAAACTTCAGAATCATTCATTCGTTTATTCATTCAATAAGCATTGAATGAGCACCTACTGAGTGTCTGGAATTGGTCACCTCTCATCTTCACTTCACTGGGGTCTGTGGAGGAAATGACATAATTTTCCCAATTGTTGTCTAATTTAGACTTGATGCTTAGCAAGTCTGTAACTCATATCTGAGTGACTCAATTTTTCAATCCCCTAGAGCAGTTAAAACATTTCAGAATTCTCATTAAGCTACCTATTTCCTCAAGCCTTGCCTAGCACTTCACATAAAAATAGAGATGAATTTATTCTGATTCCTGTCCTTCTGCTCCAATGTTTTTCTATTTTTTCCCATCTTTATTCCTTCCTTCTTAAGGAAAAGGTATTTTGGGCCTTTTGAGTTAATATTGTTATGATGCTTAAGAAGAGACAAATAACCCAACACAAAAGTAAGTAAAAGCATGAACAAGCATTTCTCATCAGAGGAAATACATGTGGCCCATGCATATATGAAGAAAAGACCAAACATGACACATACACTTGGCCTAGAGTCTCATTCCCTCTGTCTCTTTTAGAACCTTGCTCTCTTGTGCCTATATCTGCAATCTCTCCCACTTCCCCGGCTTTGCCATCTTGAAATCAGCAGATTTCTATTCAGTTTTCCTGGGTTCTGTTACTCTTTCTTTTCCTCATTGCTACCATAATTCTTGAAAACTCAACTGCACTGTCAGTTTCCTCATAGCCTCTATAGTCCACCATCCTCTGAAACTGGCTTTCATCTCTGTTATTCCACCGAAACTTCTCTGGCCAAGACCACAATAACGCCCTTACTTTCAAATCTAGAATCCTCTTTACATTCTTACTGCCAGAGTATGAACATTTGTATCCCCTCAAAACTCATATGTTGAAATCTCAACTCACAAGGTGTTGATGTATATAGGAGGTAGGGCCTTTGGGAGGGGATTCTTTGGAATTGGTGCCCTTATAAAAGAGGTCCTAGAGAGACCCCTCGGCCTTTCTGTCGTGTGAGGACAGAGGAAGAAGTCAACAGTCTGCCACCTGGAAGGGGACTGCGGCAGTACTCAACCATGCTGTCAGTCTGAGTGTGGACTTCCAGGCTCCAGAACTGTGAGAAATAAATTTCTGTTGTTTCTAAACTGCTCAGTTTATGGTATTTTGATGTAACAACTTGAACTGACTAAGATACACTATTTGATCTTGATGTTATAGCAATATTTAAAACTGTTGATCACCTAGTCATTTCCTTCTTGAATTTTTCTCTTCTTAGTTTTTTTTTTCTTGCCTCTCTGTTTTTCTCTCGGTCTTTTTCAGTACCTCCCACCTCCCCATGTGGCTGTGCTTCAAGATGCATCCATGGTGTTTTGCTTCGATCTGTCTTTATCTCTGTCAAATACTTTCTCTGAGCAAGTTTATTTATCTCTGCTCCAGGCTTTGGCTACCTCCATAGGCATTTGGTTCTTGAAACTCCAGCCTCCCAGCTCTTGATTTATCTAGTCATATTTCTAGCTGCAACTGAAATAATTGTGAATAGCAATAATAGCAATAACTGCAACTTAATGTTGTTGCTGGGGTAAACTGAGGTAATGACTGTAAAAAGCTTAGCACAGTGACAGGCATATTGTCAGCCCTCCAAAATTGTTAACTGCTGTGTTCCTCACAAGAATAGAAGGATAACAAAATCGTCATTGCTAGGATGGTTACAGAAGAAAGGCAGAATATTGTAAGGCCAGTATAAGGCCAATTAACTCTGCAATCAGCTGTGGCTTAAAAGCAAACTGCAAAGGACCTCTAAATGGGGTCTTCATGTGATGTTAAAATTAATTTTTTTTTACCAAATATATCCAGATCTCTGCCTTCTGAGGACAGGGCAGGATGGTATTTCTTAGACTGCTGGGGTTGGTGGGGTTCTGTGGCCACCTCTGGTCAATGAGATATGAGCAGAGGTGATGTGTGTCATTTCTGGATCAGGCTTTTAATCGCCAGTGCAAAACTCTCCAGAGCGCTCTCTTCTCTCTGCCAAAATATTCTAGATAACAGTTATTCTATCAGCCAGGCTTGTTGGTGCTTACAGACAAATGACATGTAGGTTCACTGCCTCTTCTTTATATGACTGGGTGAGTTATAAAGGTTACTAGTTTGGTATACCTAAATACAAATGCTTCTCTAGGGTTGGGAGAGGAAATTCACTACTCCCCTGCGTGGTTTTGCTGCTAGTGATACTACAGAGCTCCCACTATGTAAGCACACATCTAGCTAGGTGGAATGTTCGAAGTTTAGAAAGAATCTTGGCCATGCACGGTGGCTCATGTCTGTAATCCCAGCACTTTGGAAGGCTGAGGCAGGAGGGTCCCTTGAAGCCAGGAGTTCAAGACCAGCCTGGGCAACATAGTGAGACTCCACCTCTACCAAAAAAAAAAAAAAAAAAAAAGAGAGAGAGAGAGAGAGAAGGAGAGAGAGAAGCTTTTATTGTAAGTGTGCATTGAGTTGGTTGTTGCTTTTAGATGCCCCTACTCTAGCTTTCAATAATTGTTATTGGTTTCTTCACGTTGATTTAATTGGTTGTGAGTTGTTAAACTATAGAGTGTATAGAATGCATTTTAATTTCAACAGTATTTTTGGCCTATAATTTTCTAATAATTTGAATGTAAGGCATAATGGCATTATGGCTCAAATGTAAATAATCTGTATATTTTTCTTTAAAAATATATCTGTACTTCGTCTAAAATTCACTTGCACAGTAATATTTCATTGGTGATATGCTCTCTATAAATCTGTGCTACTTAAAACATATGTTAAGTAGTTATAAGATAGTAAGATGACCAGGACATTTTTAATTTATAGGGCATTTAAAATACATTTCACCTTATTTAATTCTTACTGTGATTTTGGGAGAAAAATTCCTCCATTTTATAGAAACGGAGACACAGAGATAGGATGAAAATTTTGCATAAGATCATATTTTTCTCTCTGGAATAAACAATGAGCGATTATATTGTGTGGTTAGCAGTACATTTATTGCAGCATTTAAATTTTGGTCCTCTATCATTGTTTTTTATTACTAAGTTGTGAGTAGTGGGAAGGATTGGTGATGTGGGTCCCAGGATCTTTGGCTCTGAGACTGGGGTGCTGAAATACAAATGTTGGAGAGTCACTGACAGCAGTCCTCTTGAGTGGCCTGGTGAAGAGCTCAGCCATTGGCATAATCTTGTTGAAAACACCCTCAGGCTTACAAGATGTGAAGGATGCAAAAGAAGAAGGATTCGATTTTTCTTATGTGGTCCAGAGAAAGGTTGCAAACTCAAGTTATACCGGCGGCCAATAGGCAGGTAGTATACATGATTGAATAGTGAAGTACAGGAGAGAGTTCTGGGCATTATGTAGAGCATATGACTCACTTTAAAGCAACAAAAGATAAACAAACAAATGACCCCAAACAGCAAAACAGCCCTGCAGGCTGAATTCAGCGCATGGACCCTCAATTGGTACTCCTTGTTCCAGAGGGCAGACACAGGTTCATGAGAAGAGAAAAAGAGGACTTTGGTTCAACATTAAGACTCATTTCTTGTAACTGCTCCTATGTGAAGGTGAAAAAAGACTGCATGTAATCTTGCTGGATATAGTTACCAAGACTTAATCATTCTTAATCCCTAGACTCTAGAGAATCTACCTTTTATCCCCTAAAAGGATAAATAATTGATTTATTAACTTAGCTTCTTTTTCAATAATTTCTGTTATCTCCGTATCTTCCACCTTTTGGTCTGCTCAGTCTGCAGCATTTAGCGTTTCTGGCAAGGCAGGGCATCTCAGTACACTATCAGGAATTTGGGGACAGCAAGGGTCTGAGTGGGCCTTTTTTCCCCAATTTTGATTTTTCCTGGGTTATTATCAGTGATTCTGCATTTCATCAGCAAGTTATTGGAGATAACATATATCTAGGATCAAAGACTTAAAAGCAACAATAGATTCTCCTAATTTTTATTCAACATAAAGTAACACCTTACAGTTTGAAGATTATTTTTCTTGGTGAAAAATGTAAGCAAAACTGATGGTGAATAATTCTGCTTTTATCTATCATCCTCTCAACATTTAATCACCTACTCCAAACCGTGAGTCAATCCATTCCTTTAGACATCTACTTCTCCCCGCCCCTCCCCCCCAAGTTTTTAACAACATTTGTGTTGTCCTTGGCATGAGCCCCAACCTTCCGCTCGTTCTGGACTTAGCTAAGCAGATGCCAGTCCTTCTTGTTTGTGCCTCTCCTTCATGTTTGATGACTGACACATTTTGATCAAAATCTTTTAGAATCCTACTTCACCAGAGAAATCCCTGTGTAGCCACATCTGCGTCTTTGATTGCCTTTCCTCTCCTCTTTCCACCTTCGACCATAATTAACTTGACTGTCAGAAATTTGTTTGATTATAGCTTCCTACTTATGAGTCTAACGTCTGTGGTAGCGTACCCAATTATCCCCTGCTCCAACACTTTGAAATCTGCTCACGTAAAATCAAGAATACACTTAAGGATATGCCTTGAGTTCTTTGCATTACAATTCAAACTTACTGTCAACACAACTACTTCCATTCAGTGTTATCGACATTTCCATGTTATCTACAAATATTCCGGAAAAAGGTCCATGCTCAGTGGGAGGCAGTATGGTATCTTGGAAACAGCATAGCTCTGATGAGCTGTGTGGCCTTGGGCAAGTTGGTAAACCTATACAAACCTCAGTGATGTTTCTCATCTGTAAAATGCAGACAGTACCCACTTTGTGGGGTTATTGTGGCAATTATACATAAGAAATGCTTTCAGCAAAGTACCTGTTACAAGAGTTCTCTAAGAGGTAGCCAATATCTTATTTTAAGACACAAAACATTCAGTGAAGTGAGTTGAGAGTTTACCAGATGCTTCAGTTTTAGTGGAAGAAGTAACTTCTGCCATCTCATGGTAAAAGGGATGATGGTGACAATGACTCTAGCTCACATTTACTGAAACACTCATTCTGTTCCACCACTTACCCCTAAGAGCAGCCCTATACAACAAGTAACTTGTATTGTTTCCATTGTACAGCTGGAGAAAGGTATAAAGAAAGAGGAGGTAAGTCACAGGGTCTTAAAGCGGCAGAGCCTGGATCCAAACCAGTATGCACCTGACATTGACGTTTGTGCACTGGAGGTTTGGATGACCCCCACCACTCGTCAGTGCCAGGCCAGCCATGTCGCATGGCAAGCCTGTCCACACAGTCCACCTGGAAGCTCTGGGTCACACCCCAAAATGATGCCACTTCCATGTCCCCCTCTTTTATCCTGACCCAGTTTTATTCATAGTGCCTTTGCTCTCTGCTCTTTGTACCTGCACACAAAGAGCAAAGATGCTTCTGAAGTCCCAAAATATGACATTTCCCTATTTTTTTTTTCCAACATGGTTACCGTTCTGTGTGTTGAACTCTCCTTTCCCATTCTGCACTTGTCTTGATGACATCTTGGTCCAATTCCACAAGTTTCTAGTCCCCTTCAGTGATTAACACAATTTCATCTTAGTAATTAAGATTAAGTCATGCTGATTTCTAAGCTTTGGTTTTTGATTTGATTCAAAACACACTTCTCTCAGGGCAGAGGAGAGTTCCCAGCACAGCTCTACAGCAGAGTGGGGGTTGTCTGCTCTCTTGCTCTCCCTTCCCTCTTCTCTGCAGTGAGGCTATTGCACTTTGAATAGGAAGGAGGAAGAGAAAAGCAGCCTGGCATTTTGTCTATCTGTGGGGAGGTTCTTTTTCTGCAGCACAGTAGATAGGAACTGTGATGGTTAATTTTGTCAATTTGGTTAGATTATGTTGACCAGCTCTTTGATCCAACACTAGTCTAGATGTTGCTGTAAAGGTATTTTAAAGATGTCATTAACATTTACAATCAGTTGACTTTAAGGAAAGCAGATTGCCCTCCATATGTGGGTGGCCTCATCCAATCAGTTGAAGGCCTTAGGAACAAAGACTGGGGTTTCCCATAGAAGGAATGCTGCCTCCAGACGGCAATATAGACATTCTGCCCAAGTTTCAAGTCTTCACACTTGGGACTGCAACATTAACTCTTACCTGAATCTCCAGCTTGCTGGCTTGTCCTACACATTTAGTTGGACAGCCCCCAACAATTGTATGTGCCAGTTTTTAAAATCTCTGTCTTTCTACACACACACACACACACACACACACATACACACACACATACACACACACACACAATCAGTCTTCTGTATCTGTGTATTCTGTGTTATGGCTTCAACCAAAAATTGAGATAAAAAATATTCAGGAAAAACATTACACAAAGTTTCAAAAGCAAAGTTTTAAATTTACAGTGTGGCAAGTACTATGTTGAATCCACATGAAAGAAGTGATGTATAGACATCATATTAGGTACTATAAGTAATAGAGATGATTTAAAGTATATGGAAAGATGTGTGTAGGTTATATGCAAATACTATACCATTATATGTAAGGGACTTGAGCATTGGTGAACTTTGGTATCTGTGGCAGGCAAGGGGGTGTCTTGGAACCAATGTCGCATGGGTACCGAGGAATGACTCTGTATCCTCTTGGTTCTGTTTCTCTGGAGAACTCTGACTCACACAGTGCTGATCTCTCAAATGGGGCATATATATTCAGGGGAAGTGCAGGATACTCCACTGGGATGCTGCAAGAAAATATGAGAACTTCTGTCTATAGGGTTTGTGTAAATCCAAAGAAATAAAAGCAATTCAGCTTCATTAATGTTTCATATGCATATAGACACCAGCATCTCCCCTGGATTCATATGTCAACTGGTCATGTTTAATGTACAAGGCCTGAAGATTCAGGGTGTAAGAGGGGAGTTCCACAAAGTACAGGATTTGCCTGCGATGCTCTTCCACAGTCACTGACTTTTCGTGTATTCAGACACTTTGCAATTTATCCTTGGAGAGTTAAATGTATTTGTGGATAGTATGGTCTAATTTTAGAAGAATTAGTCTTGATACAATGGACAAATGGTTTCAGATGATCTTTGCAAGGAATCCAGGGTTGGAGTAGATGTTAATAATGTAACCACAAATAAACAAAGGACACAGCAGATATTTCTTGTGCATCCTGTATAAGAGCTTCTTCCTCTCTATGTCATGGGAAAGACAGAAAATCTGAGCTACTCCAATTAGAGATGACCAAAAGGCAGCCAGAAAGTTTTTCTAATTATCAAGAAGACTGTTAGAAGTATGGGTTTGCATTCATCCCATATCTTAGCTTAAGTTTGCTTTACTATGTAGTCCCTTTTTATACCCATTGAGATAAACCATTGAAAAAGCATTTCCTGATCCAATTCTGTTGCCTACTTCCTTTATTCCCTGATATTATATGAATAGATGTAGGGAGGGAAGGATGGTTTCAAAGTTTTATAATCCTAGGTGAATCAGTGAGTTGCGACGTGTAAAGTTGGGAACTTAATTGTGGATGGTGTTGCTTTTTGGACAGGGTACATCTGAGGTCAGAAGACATTTAAGAATGAACTGAATAATACACGCATACACACACACACACACACGATAGTACATATCGAGGTATATACTTAAAGAAAGAGTCTATTTTGAAGAACGTGAAAAAATGAATTTGTAAACTCAAATTTATGTGAGGTGTACTGCCACAGTATGTTAAAGCAATGTACTATATTATACTTGTAAAGATACAGATATTAACTCTTGAGCACATTTCTAAATAATAATGCATTGTGAAGGAAAAGTGTTGGTTCCAAAGTGGTGGTGCTGAACAAAGTGCAAGATTATGGTGTTTAATTGTACATTTTGCAAACAAAGCATTTTTTAATTAAAATGTTTGCTGCTTGTGTATACAATTTACAAATCTGATTTTTTTCAAGATGCTTTCCCACTGGAGGTGTGTGGACTGGTGGGAGTATAAAATGAGTCAGCTCAGAGTGGAGAGAAACCGGAGGACTCTTGGGAGAATCACTGTATCTAAGCAAAGTTAGATGCATTTCATGACCCTGCAAAATCTGAGCCCATTATAAAGAGATACCTTGAGGCTGAGATCAAGTTCTTATTTTCTTTTGCCTTTGGCCTTTCCATGCACTTTGCTTCTCCCCTGCCAACCCTCCTCTCCCTGCAACACGTACATCTACTGTCTCCTGTGAAACTGGACAACAAGTCGATAAAAATGAGTCAAGTCAACCTGAGTTGAGGGCTTTTGGACCTATGAGAATTAACTAGTCTGAGTTCATCTTACTTATTTAGCCTGGTCAAAATTCCCTAAATGCCATATGGCAGCAATGAGAGTCCGGTGTGGAGCCTGTGTATACCCTGAAAGAATGGATTGTGCAGATCTAGTTCTTTAAAAAAAATAAAAAGAACAAGAAAGAAAACATCCCAAATCACACAGTAGTATGAGGCAAAATATCTGATTACAGAGTCTAAAACTGCTTTGTGTATGTAATTTTTGAGAAGAAAAAAATTACAAGCCAGCAGCAATGAAGTGCTTAGTGCAAGATTTCAGTTTTCAACCTTGCAGCTATTACATTTCAATCTGAGCAGCAGGAAGATTCTGCTGATCCTAAGCTAACGAATGTCAAGAAGGAAATGGCTTTCTTTCTTCTTTTAGCAGGTGGTTATTGTTTTAAAAATGAAGAGCCTTAAACCTGGCTGGAATCCAAGGCATGTCACATAATCTTGATCTGGAGATCTGCAGTGAGACTCCCCAACCCCCAAATATTTGATTAGAGCATATGTAAATCGTCCTATGTTCTTGGCATGGGCTGAATCAGGAATGACAATGTAGATTATGATGTTCTTATATAATCAAAGGTTATTGTTACTATTTTTTCCCCAAAGGAACTAAAACTTGTTTAGTCAGGGGATCTGATGCTGCCTGGTATGGCAGATAATTTCTGCCTATATACAATAAGGAAATAATGAATGGAGCAGTTCATGACATTTTATGAATATAACTTAGATTTCTTGAAAAATTAATAACAATGCTAACACTGAAATATGTAGTCATTCAAAGAACTATCAACAATTTTCTTTATTGACCCCAATTTCTAAGGACTATCATAACTGACCATGAGCCCTGAATCAGAAAATTAGATTTTTGATCAAATATATATCAAACCCATTTAGAAATTATGTACTAGCTAAAATATGAAAGAGATACATTTTCTTACTGTACAACTAGTTGATGAGGAATTTCAACATTTTGTCCACTATGTGTCTGAAGCAGCATCTGGAGAAGTAAAAATCGCAATAATCTTAAATGCCTAAATTCAAGGCTCTGCAGAAAACAGCTCCTTCCTCTTGCTAATATCCCTGATTTGTCCCATGGATCTGGCTGTTCAGAGTAAATGCTCTAACCCTATTCCAAATATAGTTAAAATAATGCTAGGCAAGGCTTCTCTTAGGATAGTGATAAAGACACAAAGGAGGCACAAATTTGTCAAGAAAATGACATTGCTGTGAGTTAACACAATGAAAAAATGGATTTATATGTAGTTAATATAACTTGTCAACAACAGAGAATTACTGTGTATCTACAGAGCAAATCCGGGGGTGTGGGCACTTCACACATATCACATGCACGATTTGAATAACAACCAGAAACATGTTTATATCTCAAAGTTGTCAGTTTTTTAAAAAATGCAGGTGAAATCTTTCCTATTTAGCTCTAGAAGTAGTTAAAGTGTTAAATTAAAAGTGCTTCTTGCTCATAAGAATGAAAAGGGGGAAGGGATGGAAACACAGTGCAGACAAGAACCAGTCTTGCCTGGAGATAGAAATGTATGCGATGCCTCAGAACAGACAATAGAAAACTAATGAGGTAAAAAGTCTGGCATGATTGTGATCTGATTTTCACAGATTAAACTAATGTCAATGAGGAGAAAAGAAGAGTGAATGAGCCTAAATGGCTTTGAGACACCTGCAAATAATTGTATTCCCAGCAATAGATTGTATGGGCATTGTTTTATACAGCGTCTTACAACAGAAGGAATGGAATGGGGATTTGGAGAGAGATGGTATTCTTTTCCTCCAGTTTCTTCTTGTCCAGACATGTCCCTCCCTTAAACCCCTCTCTCCATGCTTGTCCCAGGAAGGGCCTGCCCACTGATAGCCTCTGCCTGTCTTTTAAAATTTTACAATTCTATTGATAAGAAAATAAAATCATGGAAGCTGGAAGCTGTACCCCAATCTTTAGAAAGAAACATTCTTAGTGCCAGCATTTTATAGCACGTTATCTGTACAGTATATGTATGGGTTGCAATTCTTGGCAGAGTTCTAGGGACTATTTTGGATTCATTTGCTTTATTTTCTCTACTTTGGGCCCTTGATCAGATATTCCTGGGCACATATTTTACTTAGAATTCAAGTGAGGTCCTCTGTAACCAATGGAAAATTTTGACTGACAGCCCTGTATGAGAGAACATGCTCCGAGTCCTATGGGCAACACCTATGAAACAATATAAACAGCTCTCTGAGCACTAGATAAGGATGGGGGAGAGGTTAAATCTATACAACTAGGCTTATGACCTGAAATCTTTTGTTACCATTTGGGAAACAATAAAAATAAAATGGTTATCATTGCAAGACCATTATACTTTTTGTACTCTCTGGAAATTAATTACTAATGTGGTAGATAGGTACTGAAAAGTTTATTTCAGAGTTTAACCATGCTCAGTCATGTGTCTGGTCAGCTTAATATGACTTCATTTTACCAGAGAACAGTTTGAACTACAAAGAAAATACAATTTGATTTTAAAAGAGGTAACACAATTCAAAGCAGGGTAACAAATTCATGTTGACTTTTCTTTGAGTCTTTTTTTTTTTTTAAAAAAAAACAGAAACAAGTTTATTGAGCTATAATTTACACAGAGTAAAATTCCCACTTTTGAATATGAGCTCTGACAAACACAGGCATTCAGGTAACCACCACCATAATCAAAACGTAACAGTCTCACACCTGCAAAAATTTCCTCAGGTCCCTGTGTATCCAATCCTCTCCCTCACCTCCAGCCCCTTGCAGCTGCTCATCTGTTTTCTATCCTGTAGTTCTGTAGTTTTGCCTTTTCTAGAATGTCATGAAAATGATATCATATATATAAGCTTTCTGAGCCTGGCTTTTTTCATTTAGAATACTGTGTTTGAGATTCATCTACATTGCTGTGTGTCAGTAGTTCATTTCTCTTTATCAATAAATAGTATTCCATATAGTTCTAGTTTTTAAAAAGGAACACATCTGCTATATGGTTCTTCTATTTTGGTTATGATGGAGCCAAGGGCAGACAAAGCCTCCATCTGGTGGCCCTGGGCCCTCTCTGCAAATTCTCCCATGAAAAACACCTGGACAACAGGTTTTAGTGTGGGAGAAACCAAACCAAATAAGCATGGTGACGCTATGTATGGACTGTATTCTCATCCCATGTGGGGTCTATTCTGATGAGAGAAGAGTGTCTAGAGCTGAGTTAGATACCTAACTAAAGTACTAATGATAGCAGTGATAGATTAAAAACAACTTTTCTGCAAATACGCCACTCAACATTTATTGTTTTTCTGAAAGAAATCAATGCAAAGAACCATTTAGAAGGTTAGGGAGGATCTTTAGAGATGATTAAACTTGATGACCGAGATATTATTTTTCAAACTAATAGGGCACACACTTATCTAGCACTGTCTAATATTGAAAGCATTTCCCACATGTGCTATCTCATTTAATTCTCATAGTGATCCCATGAAGTCAGCAGGGCAGATGTTATTACCCATAATTTACAGATGAAAACACTGAAAGTCCAAGGACACAGTGGCCCAGTCAAGATCAAGCAGTCCGGAATTGTCAGTGCCTGCTAGAAACCCTGAGACTTCTGACTCCCAACCTAGTGAAAACTGACAGGACCAAATTCTGATTAATGAATTTAAGCAGCAGTCAATATTGTCAGCGTTTAGTATTTAGGGTTGTAATAGCTAAACTCATACGCAAATTCAGCCATGAGTCTCTTGTTATTTCATAAACAATTGGAATTTTTAAAAGGATACAATCTCAGCATGTTATTAGGTTAAGCACTTCTAACACAAACAAGCAAACAATGATGTATTGTAAATTAGACCATTCTGGAATTTGTGCAATTTAAATGGTTGAGTTATTTTATGTTAGGGAAGTGAATGCACAATATTCATTAGCTAATTTTCATGATTAAAAAAAAAAGCACACATACACATTGGGCCAAATTACACTTTCAGAGTTGCCCGCAGAATTTTAATTAACATAATAGGTCTAACTTCGGTTCTTTATTTAGTGCTTCTATTTGATTCAAGAAGGTGTTGAGAATTCCAACTCCCCCTTTTGTAAGGTAAAAGCAATCGGTTTTTGCAGGCTGAATTATATACCCAGGATCCAACAGTAACTGTAGAAGAGTTCATCGTAGGTATGGGTTTCGTGAACGTGAAGTTCTTGCCCTAATAGTGGGGCCAATGGGTAAAACTGGTCATATTCACATTTGTCCCAATGAATGGCTTAGTTATGCGATCTTCCCTAGTCCCCCACCTCTTCTCTTTTAGAATTGTGGAGGTCTGAGAATTATGGAAAGAACAAGGATCTGAGTTTATTAAATGAGTTTTAAAAAATACTAAAAATATTGTAATAAAACTGAAATTTTATTATTTATATTTATATGGCAGCATGTCCCACCAACACTTTGCAAAGATGTCAGTATTAATTGTCACCATCCTCCAGGGAGGTAAGTAATAGTATTTCTAAGCCAACTGGTTTATTTAAATTTAGTTCCTATATTCATATGATTTTTATGCAAATGAGCTCAATGATAAAAGCAGCCTTACATAACAATAACCTAATCTGTGTCATTCTGAAGCCTGCTGGTTTCAAGAATTGAGCATAAATATATGGAACCTAAACAAATTGCATTCTAGGGTTAGAGTCTCCCAGAAAAACAGAGTTACCTTTAGCATCTGAGAGCTATTATCGCTTGTCTTGTGGATTTATGGTTTAAGAAAAAATATATTAGCAGGAGCTAGGGAGTACTCGGTGCTTAACATAAGCAGCTGTTAATTGTAAAATGGCAGTCCTTTATATTTTCCTAAAAATGTTCATATGGCTTTCAGAGAATTTTTAGGAAGACATTAAATCCTTTTCATCTGTGCATCTGATATCTACATTTGCTACCTTCTCCCCACTAAAGAATGCCTATTCTCCCTTCAGAGCCCTATCTGGGCTCATAATACCAATAAAATATCTTTTTGGAGGAAGCCAAAATGTATTTGAAGGAATTAGGGTTGATTTGGGAAATGCAATGCTGGTGATATAGCAAATTAGTCCTGTTAAATATGAGTAGGATGAGTATTCTGTAGATTGTTTTGCAATAAAATATATGGTCATGTGTATACATGTATACGAAGGAAGTACACTTACATAGAAAGCTGCTTGCACGTATCAGCAGGTGTTTAATCAAAGTAATACTGCGACAAAAATAAAAGCTTGGCCAAGAACAATAGGTTTTTCTGCAGAAACTGTAGACATCACTACAGTGTAAGACATATTTCTTGCATTCAAACCTGTCTTTTATTTTGTTTACACAACAAAGTTATTATGCTAATTACGTGGTAATATGCTGCCCCTGAGGACTGTCTACATTGATAGCATCTACTTGAGGATGCAGATTTGGAGCCAATATGTGATTATTATGATTTCAAAATGATATGATCAGATTGACAGTTTTGCCTTCTAAAACGGAGTTCTCTCTGACTCTTTACTGCTGAGTGTGGAGTTTAACAATGAATGGTAGAAAACATTCAGGAGAGTTTGGGGAATTTTTGTTCATGTTATTTTGAAAGAAGGTGGGGTGGACAATATTTTGGACAAACGAGTCAAATCTAAGACTCGTGTGTGTGTGTGTGTGTGTGTGTGTGTGTGTACAAGCAAACGTGCGTGTATGCAGGAGCTCACACTAATATGTGTGCAACTTCACTAGGGGGAGCTCTTGGCTGGCTGTTCAGCAGCTTGACCATTGTCTGTAGGAGACTATTTTTCTTTGTTTGAAAATTTACAAATCATCAATGAAAATGCCACAGATATGGCAGAAGTTTTGGGGCTAAGTCACTGGTTCCCAGTTCTGCCTTCAGGTGGGACTGGGAGTGATGATGTGTTTTTCCCCATGGTCCCATTGCCCAGCAGTTATTTTCCCACATCCTCATAATTTAACAGATTTCAGAGCTACTGTAAATATTTCTTTTCACCCAGAGAGAGGGCTTCTCTGCAGCCCGTTCCCTCTGAAAGGCTCTCCACTGATGCATGATAGTTAACAGTGAAAAAGTATACATTTTCAAAAGCCCAGAACTCAGATCAATTAATTAAATGATGATAGAAATGTGATTACCATAAGTGATATTACAATGCTGATTTAAAAAAGGAAAACTTTGTGATTACAAATGCACTTGACTAAAAGAGTTATTGGGGGAAAATGATCAACTGAAAAGACAGAAAAATTGTTTGAAAATCTTTATAATGTAATCATGTTGGAAAAGAAAAGAGAATATGCCTGCTTTAAGAGAATGGTGACACTGGTTTGGACAATTTTAGGTTTTATTGTCCTTATTCTCTAAATGTTCTCTACCTATCCCTCACTGGTGTGTGTGTGTGTGTATGTCTTTTTAAATTGGAGGAAAAAAATAAAGCAAAGTGCTTCTTTCCCTACCATGTTCCTTTCCTTTTTTCTCCACTCTAATGACATTTGGCAGGCTCGGCTGTGTAATGCTTGACTGGTTTTATTGTTGTCTGTTCCCAGTGGGGAATAGTTGACACTGCTCTCTGTTTTCAATTGATATCCATTTTCAACAATATTGCTTTCTATTAGATTCCTGCACAGTTTGTGCCAAGCAAACTGAATATTTACTGGGCTGACCTCAAAGCCTTCAAATCAACAAACACTAGAATAAGCAAAATATGCATTTTTAAGATCAAATGTTTTCAAATGCTCTTTTCAAAATTATTATTTTTAAATGCACTGTGAGCTGTAGATTAAAGGATATTATATTGCCACTTCTGTCAGCCCAATTTTATTTATTTATTTCCTTACATTAAATAATGGGATTAAACATTGAAAGAATAGTTGTATACATTACCTTGGAAAGGTTAAAAGCAATTCAATTTTTTTCATATGTAACAATCTTTCCTTCTAGGCAATCAAGCATTTTTTCTTTTGCTTATTACTTTTTAACATAGGCATGGTTAATAATATCCTATTGAGCAGACCAACTGAATCTGACAAACTAGAAGACAGGAAACCATTTCAAGGCTTCCTGAGTGTCAGGGGGCTCTGTGTTGGAACTGAGGGGTAAAAGATTGAATTAAACCATAAAGAAAGCCAAATAGCAAGTGAGTTACATGAATTTTTCTAACGTCTTTCCTTCAATTTGCTAAGAAAAGTTTTCAGAGTCTTAATTGTACACCCTACCTACATCTGGCTGCAGCTGGCATATAGGGAATAAATATGCTTTATTTTTGGAGATAATCAAGAAAAAGATTAAAAAAGAAAAGGATTGGTTTTATGACGAGCACCTCACAAGCTATTGCAATACAGCCAACTATGTTTAGTTACTTTAAAAAAGGCTTATCCTTCTTTTACACCAAAGTTGAAACAACCCGTAATAGAAAGGATGTGTCTGCATTAAGTTTTTTGGTTAGGTTGGGGTATCTCTTGGTAACTCAAGCAAAGAAGCCCACACAGGGAGGTGGGAGTTGACTCTTACAAGGGCGGTGTTAAGAAATGTTATGGCCAAAATATATGTTTGTGAATGGTATTTAGACTACCAAAGCCACCATGTTACAGAAGATAAAACCATTTTATGAAACTCCAACGAGTCATAGGGAAAGGGCGTGAACCCAGATTTCTATCTTAAAAGGCTTCTCCTTCCCTCACTTGCTTTTTTTTCTTCCTTTCTTCCATAAATATTTGTTGAGTATCCAGATGAGCAACTTCATTTCTTTCAAGGCAGAGACTAATTTCTCTGTTACCATTTCTTGTGCCCACACTACCTGCCAGCTACCTGATGCCAAGCACTGCCCATATGCATCATTGACTCCTCACAACCACCATATCCTCTGAACCTATTATTTTTACCACCTCTCAAAGTATGTGTGTATTGCAGTTGAAACACACTGGAGTCTTGAATGCTCATTTGCCATTTGAGGTCTCTTACCCGGAAAATGTGGCCAAGTAGAGATTGCGCAGGCCTGGCAAAGAGTGACCTGGGTCTGATATGCCAGTAGTTCTGGGGAAATCCCTTACTCAGCTTCATTTTTCACCATCTGTGTTTCAGTTTTTCTATTTGTAAACCAGTCATAATTAAAACTGCCCAATGGGCCTTTCACAGGCATGTTGGGAGGATTAGCAAGAGGCTGCAAACTTTCCTGAGCTCTTTGACAGAGAGGTGCTATAAGAAATTCAAGGCAGGAGTCTTGCATGCAAGATGTTGGATGCATTTACATTTAAACCTCCATTTTTCTAAATTAACTATGGCATTGTTTGGCTTGGATACAGAGCACAATTAATCATATGGGTCTCAATAAAAAATATAATTTTCATGGATTCCAGGAATGCCTGGAAGCTCACGGGCAGTATGGAACTAGCATAATAGATTGACGTGGTGCCGGGTGTCCTGGATGGATGCAACAAATTTGGGTTCCAATCAAACACCGTCACTAACTAGCTGTGTCAACCTTGGCAAGCAACTTACCTCTCTCTGCTTTCCCACTTGCAAACGCAATGCACTTTCTGACTGCCTCAAAGGATTTTAAAGGGAATAAACTAAGGAATGTGAGAAAATATTTGGAATGATATCACGCATTATTTGTATGGAATATGTGCTATTCGTGGCTTTTGAGAATGGGATGAGATAGTCCCATACTTTCCTCTTGGGCTAATTGCAGTTGCATTACAAAAAGCATTACAGATTATTTAAAGAGGAAAGAACTCCACTTTTCTCATCACTCCTTATGTGTCTTTCTTGTCATTAAACATCCTCCTGATTGAGGACTGACACAACTATAACACAGCTATTTCTCACAGTGCTTTTTCCCCACAAGTACCCTCAGATGAAAGCTGAGTTTCACCTCTTATGAAAAATGTACATGACATGATCTGAGAGTGTTTTATGAACCTAGTCCAGGAATCTGCAGGTAAAATATGTGGTGTGCTAGCTACACAAATGATTTTCCTTGTGTCCCTTGTACCATCTTAACATTCTCACATCTATGACCATCTTTCCCAAGTGGTATCAGAATTCAGTTATGCTTTACTTGATTCTTTTCCAAATGTGAATGACTGTTAATCACAGCAGTGAACACACAAGTGACAAAAAAAAAAAAAAAAGAGAGAACATAAATTTTATTGAGATCTGTTACTTTGGTGAATATAATTTACACTGGATTAGTAAGCTGAAAATTCTATTTTCTGTCCATGAGTTGCAGGCCACCCTTAGAAAGCAGACTTGAAGCCAGGTCACATGGGAAGGTTGTTGTCTCAAGGTACCTGGGATCATCTTGGTGATGGATACTGTAGGTGTGAGGGTATAAGTTATTGCAGAGGATGTAAGGACAAAAGAAAGGTATTAGGCAAGGAAATGAAGAGTGGAAGAAATCACAGTGTGGTCCCTTAATTCCATTTAGGAAAACTTTAGGTTAAAATGAATCCCTCTACCCTAGAATGGTAGAAAAGACAAAAACATTAAGAAAAAGGTAGACTAGGCTAGGCGCGGTGGCTCAAGCCTGTAATCCCAGCACTTCCGGAGGCTGAGGGGTGTGGATCATGAGGTCAGGAGATCGAGACCATCCTGCTTAACACACAGTGAAACCCTGTCTCTACTAAAAATACAAAAAATTAGCTGGGCGTGGTGGCGGGTGCCTGTAGTCCCAGCTACTCGGGAGGCTGAGGCAGGAGAATGGCGTGAACCCGGGAGGCGGAGCTTGCAGTGAGTGGAGATTGTGCCACTGCACTCCAGCCTGGGCAACACAGCGAGACTCTGTCTCAAAAAAGAAGAAGAAAAAAAGAAAAAAAGAAAAAGGTAGATTAAGATGAAGGGGAGAAGAGAGCGACAATTATATCCTGATCCTCTCCCCTTCCTCCTCATATGCCATAATTTTCCATTATTCCAGTTTGTTAAAGTGTAGGGATGAATCCTAGGCATAGAGGCTTATATCCATGTCATGCCTTGGTGGGGTTTAGAGTCCCTGATATCCACTGAAAAAATTCAGGACCTGACAAAAAGCATCCGCAGCTGGAGTATGGTAGGATGTGATAGAGCGCTTTGGAACCTAGAGAGGAAAGACTAGAGGGTAGAAGTAGCAAGAGATGAAGGCAGTGGGTGTGGAGATGGCATTGGGGGTCTCAGGATGAAGACGGAGACTGCAGTGGTGGCAGGGATTAGAGCAGAAGTCAGGCGGGGGAGGAAATTGGCACAGGAAGAAGGAACATGAAGCTGGCCCGGTGTACTCAGTTGTCGTGCCAACTAAGGTGTCAGAAGATCAGGTACTTCATCTCTAAAAAGAGAATTTAAAAAAGGGTGACCTTTAGAAAAGTTGGAAGTAACCATTGGGATAGCGTTTTGTCCAAATCATCCAATAATGTGCAAACATAAAGCTCGCTTAGGATCGACTGTGAATTTGGTACTTACAAGAACAACAAAGACAGCCTGAAAGAGTTTTCGGAGTGAAGTTATGGCACCCCACCCTGTCCTCAGCCATCAGGATTATCTGTGGGCAGCTTGCTGTGCGTGTCCAGGCTGCTGGGTCCACCTCAGCATCCCCTTGGCAGATGCTGGCTGTGCACTGAGTCCCCAGTTAGTGAGGAGAGGGGAACTGTGACAACCTAACTCATGCAGAAAGCTGCTTACGAATGGAGGCTTTGAGACTGGACCTCACAACCTCGGTCTCAGGAAGCAATCCAGCAGAGGACACTACCTAGGAAGTGTCTTGAGCAGAAAGAAGCAGACTTTAAAATGTCCTCACAAATGAAGAGAATGTCATCAGTTCAGACACAGATTCTTTAAAGGCATAGTTCAGTGTCTGCGGTTGGCTGGATTTCATAAAATGAAGAAAATCAAACCAGAGGCCTGTTTGTGAAGTTGAGGCGTGATTGTATTTTTAGTTTTCTTAACTAAATAAATCCATCAGTTGACAAAGAGCAGAGTGTAGTGGATTAGACAGGGAAGGTATGATTGAAGATGTGAAGGCAGGGTCAACTCGAGACACATTGATCACGGTCTCATTAGGCCTGGAACAGAAACAAAAATGAATTTGAAATGTGAGGATGGGGAGGGGAAGGATAGAATGGGGACTAAAGGGAAATATTGGTATATTTTCCAACAGTGTGATTCATAACACATGGATGATCTCAGACGCGGAGATACAATTCATCGCTTAAATTCCTGACAGACTCTGAGCCAAGGTAAAGTGTTTCTATCAACCCATCTTTCTCTTTCTCATTGTCTTTCTTAGTAAAGTGCCCCGAAATAAATTGCATAGCATCGAAAAGGGATTCTACTCCTGAGAACTATTTTTAATGTTGTAAGCCTGAAAAATATATTCCAAGGAAAGTCCAACTAAGATGCTGGGAGAGAGACCAGTAAGAGCCCAGGCCATTGTTACTGTGAGTAGGTCACTTCTCTGATTTAGATAGTATGAAACATAGATTAGCAATAAAAGAGATCTATAAAAGAGCTGATTGCATATTTCATTAGACTGGTAGTGAAGCTGATCATAAAATTTAATATTAGGAGGAAGTGGAATAATTGGAGCAGAATTAAAGTAACTGTTATTAAAAACTTAAATTTAGTCTTCAAAGCCCCTCACCAGCTGCTCTGCTATCCTGTCCCTTATCAAACTCCTTACTTCATTTCCTTTTTCTTTTTCTTTTCTTTCTTTTTTCTTTTTCTTTTCTTTTTTTTTTTTGAGATGAAGTCTCACTCTGTCACCCAGACTGGAGTGCAGTGGCACCATCATTGCAGTGGCACAGAGGCTCATTGTAACCTCTGCCTCCCGGGTTCAAGTAATTCTCCTGCCTCAGCCTCCTGAGTAGCTGGGATTACAGGCGTGCACCACCCTGCCTAGCTAATTTTTGTATTTTTAGTAGAGACGGTGTTTCATCATGTTGGCCAGGCTGGTCTCGAACTTCTGACCTTGTGATCTGCCTGCCTTGGCCTCCCAAAGTGCTGGGATTACAGGCATGACCCACTGTGCCCAGCCCATTACTTTTCATTTGCTTAAAAAACTGCTATATTCCTCAGGTTAATTTTCCTTCTCTACCTACAGCTTCTTTTATTTGCCCAGGCTGTTTTCTTTACCTTCCTTCTCTTATCTTTTTTATTCCATTCTGATTACATCCTTCCCAAACTGGTGGAAAGCATTCTTCAGCAGTTTATCTTGAGTAACCCCTTCTGGGATTCAAGGGAGCCCCAGGATGAACACTGCTCTTCCCCAGCTGAGTTCTGATGCATTTGAGAAATCCACAGAAGTAGGACAGATGAAGGTCAAAGGCTGATCTTTATTCTGATTTGACTGATGCTGGAGAGCGTAGCACGTGAGATGTGAAATGTACAATCCAGAATCAGAAAGGTGTGCCCATCTCTTCACAGGCAGAGCTGCCCCTAGCAAGAACCTGCCCCTGCCAAACCTAGAGTGGAGTGCATGTTTTTGGTGAGCAGGCGGCTCCCTCCCAAGAGAAGGAGGAAGTGACAGAGCTCTGCAAACCCACTTCCGCATCCCAGACTCATCAATTGAGGAGGAGACTGTGTGTGGAGAGAGGCTAGGAGGGTTTTGCAAGTGGAGCATCCCCTACATGGAAAAGCAAGCAACATCTGGAGTGGGGTAAGTACTATTTCTCCAAATGCACCCCCATTTAAAAATTTTTCTTCAGGGGCTTGTTCTATGGTGTCATATTTTCACATACTATGACTCAGTGGGATTCAGTCAGGGAAGCAGAGTCATTAAGAGTAATAAGGGATAAGGGGTTTATTACAGATATTAGACCTTACACAACTGTGGAAGGAGCTGGAGATGTGTAATCTTAGGGGAGGAGCTGAGGATCAGAGAATAGTCACTACCTGTCCATCCTGAAGCGTGAGGATACTTCACAGCCTGAGGAGGAAGTCTGAGAAGCCAGGACGTCAGCTGCCACAATGAGACCATAACTGGGAAGCTGTTGCCCCTGAGTAGCTGCTGCCTCTGTGGTTCTGCCATTAAGCTTCTGGTGGCAGACTCAGGGCTGCTGTGGTCAGCAGTGGCTTGAGCAGTGGTCACCAGCCGAGGAGAAGAACTGAACCAAGGCAGAGGAGAATGAGGACAAGCTAGGACCCTCCTGGCACCTCTGATCAGTCTGTCACCTCATCTAGTGGAAAAGCATTGAGAATCATGGATGCTGCTTCTTTTTCATCTCCTTGGCTAACTCTAGCCTGGAATTATATAGGGGAGGGGATTCCAGCAAAAGTAGTTCCAAGGTTAAACACATTGATGATAAAACAATGCAATACAGTCAACACCTTGATAACTTAGCATCTGAATACACTTCTTCTAACCATGTTTAACTTCAAAATAAAGATAAAAATCTTGCTTCTGCTTAATGTGATACTATTAAAAACACTCTAACTCACTCCCCAAAAGAGGATTTGAGTTTTCAGATGTCACTTTACTCACTGGGGAATGTTCGTTCCTCCTCTAGCTCTACATATTCACCCCTTGATATCTTGTAACTTAAATGCTGATATATAATGTTAGCAACTATGGACACATCTTACATCAGATAGTAGGAGAATCAGAGAGGAGAAAAAAGAAAAATACATATTTATATAAAAGTATGAGAGAAATACTAGTAAGTACTACTGTCCTTTTTTCTGCAAGTAGTCACATAGTCTTAGCTGGTATTTAGAACTTCCTTCTTCCAGTAGCCATTCCATATACCTTTGCTCAAGCAAGCACCCCAACTCTGCATGGTTCCTAGCCTGGTGGTAGGAAGGGGACCTAAGCATTCACTCCTAAAGATCTGTGCTATCAGCAGCTCCACCTATACTGGGTTACTGTATTTTTCTATTTACTTTTATCAAAAAGCATGGGAGTATTAAAAGACCTCTATCCTTATTGTGCAGTAATGTGGTATAAGAAAAGTATTTGGTCTTTGTCCTCAGTTTCTGGCACAGAGCTCCTGAAACCCTTGTAATTTCCTGAATCATAAAGGTGATAGCAACATCTTTTATTCTCATGTGGTGACACCTCTTGGCAGGTCCCTACGTAGCTGCAGGATGGCGGTTGATTGCCAGATGAACCAACCATGTGATTAGAGAGTTGGAACTTTCAGCCCAACCCCAGCCTCTGGGGATGGGCAGCAGAAGGGTTATGGATGGAGATCATCAATGGCCAATGATTTAATCAATTCTACCTACATAATGAGATCTCCACAAAAACCCCTCAGTGAAAGTGTTCTGAGAGCTTCTGGGTTGATGGACACATCCATGTAAAAGGAGAATGGCACACTCCAACTTTGAGGGATAGAGGTTCCTGCATGTGGGAACCTTTCAGACCTCACCCTATTACCTCATCTGGTTGTTCATTTGTATCTCTTATAATAAACTATAATCATAAGTATACCACTTTCCTGAGTTCTGTGAGTCATTCTAGCAAGTTATTGAATCTGGGAGGGGGACTATGGGATCCTATGACTTTGCAGCCAAGTTGGACAGATGTGTGGGTAACCTGGGGACCCAGTACTTGTGATTCAAGTTTGAAGTGAAGGCAATTTTGTGGCACTGTGGAGTTCCTTAAACTTGTGGAGTGTGACAGCTCACTGTGGGTAGTTAGAGACAGAATTGAGAATTGCACTGAATTTTAAAACGGAGGAAAAAAACTCTCTAGTGGCAAACCAATTCCTCTCGGTAGAATTAATCACCCCAACCAATGCAGTAACTCTTTCTTCAACTCTAGGTTTTCTGGCATAAACAGTTCATGTGTCTACGTGTCCCTCTTACTTTCCAGTTTAATGAAATCATTATCTTTTGTGTGCCCCTGGAAGCATTCCTTTATAGCAACAAAACTAAATCAGCAGGGTGCAAAGTTGTGAGGATAGGATGCAAACATTTCACTAGTCGATGATTAGGGGAAATATGAGAGGAGACATTCTGTTTCCATCGCTTGATTATCAGGTTCTGAATCCTATCCATGTGGAAAATGATACAATGTATTAACCACTAATTTGGAACCTCCACTGCATCCTGAAGGATATCACACCCACCTTGCAAAGTGTGAGCACCCAGCTGGCACCATCACTGAGTCTTCCAAGGTCCTTCTACATTCTACCAAGCCAGCTGCTTCAGTGAGATGAGGACCATGGCAAACCCAGTAAATTTCATGAGCATAAGCCCATGACCCTCTTTACTTATTTCCTTGGTTCATAGCAATGCTGTGATTGCAATGAGGAATTCTGTGTCCACCATGGTGGTTTTCGAATAAGTATTATGGGAGTGGAAGGCAGATCCATATCCAGAATAAGGGTCTGTTCCAGAGAGAGCGGAGTGCTGCCTTTTTGTGATGTGTACGTGGTCTAATGTAATCAACCTGGCAGGTTTCCCAGGAAATGTGCCATATCAGGGACTCGGTGTTGGTCTTTTTGCTGACTGGTTGCATATTTGGCAATGATTATAACCAGAGAAGCCAAGTCAGTGTGTGGTTGGGCCCAACACAAATTGTTGACCCACAGAACTATGAGAAAACAAGTGTTTAAGCCACTAATTTTTGATTTAGTTTATGTGGGCGGCAAAAGCTAACTAAAACAGAAATTAGTACTTAGAAGGGGGATGCTGCCACCACAGAAACCTAAAACATGTGGCACTGGTTTTGGAGCAAAACAATTGGAAAAATATTGCATGTGGTCAGCTTGGAAGATAGAACATTTATCTAATAAACTTGTGGATCTAGTTAAGAAAATTTCCAGGAGGATTGTTAATAATATATGGGCCGAAGGAGATGAACTAAAGAAAGAACTGTTTCATTTGTAAACAGAAAGTAGAAGCAAGATAGAGGGCTCAGGACTTTCTAAATTAGAAAATAAACTTGTTTTTCATTTCAATCTCTCCAGTTTGCAAAAGATTCTTCTAAAATCTAATTAAGAGAGTGACTTTAAGACTCTTGTAAAGACCTCAGAAGGATTTGTGGTTGTTCCTAGTATATTATCTCAACTCAGCAAAATAACTTCTAAAGATCTTGAGGGCGTTAACTCACAACATCCTAATATAGTGCCTGAAGAAGAAAGAATGCTGCATTAAAAAGAATTGTGTGTGTGTTTCCTTTGTCTATTGAAATGTATGACTTCTTGATACATAGAAAATCCACAAGGTGTTAAAGGGGGCTGTATAAGCTTGCATTAAAAGAGACTAAGACAAAATTTCTCAGGGCAGGAAGTAGGATGAGAAAAGTTATTCGTCTGTAAACAGGGCTGTTTCTGATGGTCATATGCACGTGACTGTATTCCTGAATTGCTGCGGACCAATGGCTTCTATGTGCTCCCCATTTCTCCCTTTTGAATGGGGTGTTTATTATTATCCTCTTGTCATCTCACCATTGTATGTTGGGTATGGGAGAGGATGGAGACAAACTTGTCTGTTTGGTTCATAGAGTTCTGGATTAAGAGGAGCCACATGCAAGGAGCTGTAATAGGTCCTTATCCACACCTGGACCAAATGCAATTCCTGAGATCCTAGACTTTCAGTTTGATGATATAATTGGATGAGACTTTTGGGAAGTATTGGGATGGGGTGAATTCACCTGGCATATGGGAGAAATAGAAATAATTATAGCTAACGGGTGACCGTAGTAGATTAAATATGACTACATATTCTTTACAGCTTGACCCATTAAAAGGAAGGTGTAGGTTTCTCCATTTTTTGAATTATAGCTGACTCATGACTTGGTTTGACCAACAGGATGTGGCAGAAGTGATGATATTCAAGCTGTGAACCTAAGCCACTAGAGGCCTTGCAGCCTCTGCATTTGTCCACTCTGTGAATAAGCCTGCCCACTTCTTCCAATGAGGAGAAAGATCCAGCCACCACAGACTTGCTAGCTGTCCCAGCTGAGGCACCAGATACAAGAGTGAGCTCAGTAGACACTATGCAGGGTAAAGATGAGATGTCTAAGCTAAGCCCAACGCAAATTGCCAACCACAGAATCATAAGTGAATACATGATTATTTTAAGCCATAAAGTTTTGAGTGGTTTGTTACCTAGAAAAATCTGGTTAAAACTCACCCACATTTGCACATCTTTCATATATGGGTCTTCTATGTCTCTACTGAAATTGTAAAAACCTTGAGGGAGGTGACCGAATTTTATAATTTTTGTGACTTCTGCAACACTTAGCACAGGACTGGGTACAGAATATTGCTTTATGAATATTATGAATATTATGAATATTCATAATATGAATATTCAATTATTCATAATATTATACAAATCAATTATTATACAAATCAATTATTATAATATACAAATCAATTATTCATAATATTATGAATATTATGAATATTGCTTTATGAATGTTTTTGGTGTGCCTAAAGTTCTCTTTCCGCTGTTTGAAAATACAGAGTTTGAAAAGTAAAAGAATGTCAGAAGAAAAAGTTTAGGTTAGCTTGGCTTATAGTATCTTGTTTACCCTCACCCTTCCCTGAATTTTTTTTAACTAGGAAAGAAGTTTGGTCTTCAGCATCAGAGATAACCAGATTTGAAATTTTTTCCTCTGTTAGACTCTCAGTGGGTGGTAAGTGCCCATTGCCCAGGCTCAGTGGCTCATGCCTGTAATCCCAGTATTTGGGAAGCTTAGGCAGGCAGATCACTTGAGGCCAGAAGTTTGAGACCAGCCTGGCCAATATGGGGAAACCTTGTCTTTACTAAAATACAAAAACAATTAGCCGTGTATGGTGGCTCATACCTGTAATCCCAGCTACACAGGAGGCTGAGGCACAAATCGTTTGAACCCAGGAGGCGGAGGTTTCAGTGCGCTGAGATTGCACCACTGCACTTCAGCATGGGCAACAGAGTGAGACTCCATCTCGAAAAAAAAGTGCCTATTACTTGAAGAAGTAAAAATTATTAATAATACATTACTGTTACATAAACATAATAGTAATAATAATAGATAAAGTGAGAACCAAAAGTTTTTTGAAGAGGGGAGTATTGGTTCCAATTCTGAATCTTTCAGCCAGTGCCCATGTCCATCACTGGATCTAATAACCAATTAACTAAAATAACCAGCTAAGTCAAAAGCACGCCAGTGAGAGAACAATGGCCTAGAATCATCTTGCTTCCTTCCTAATCTGATTCTGCGCTGCTCCTATTTTCTTCTAGATCCTGATCTCTGGCTTCATTTCCCATTTGCAACTGACTCCCTCCCTTTGAACCTGGCATTGCTACTAAGTTTTCCTGGCTTGAACCATTAGTAATCTGTACAGATACTGGCTTAGACTCACATTTTGATCTTTCAGTCAGAGTTGCCTTAGATGGGATACCCTGCTCTAATTCAGCTCCTCAAAGACTGACCATCTATCCCAGATTTCTCCCAGTGAAGAAGAGTTCAGACTGCCAATAGTTTTCACAGACAAAATAATGGGGTAATGGTGAAGAGGGAATGAGACAGAACAGGGAGAGGACAGGAAGGCCCTGATCATATCTTTTACCTGTGGCAGGGCACCACCTGGTTTACCTAGGACCTCAGAAAAATCCTTCCATGGGAAAATTCTTGATGCTGGAATGGTATGTGATCAGAGGAGGACTCTTCCTTTTATTTATTTTATTATTACTATTATTTAAGGCAGAGTCTCAGTCTGTCACCCAGGCTGCAGTGTGGCGGTGTGATCTCGGCTCACTGCAACCTCCTCCTCCCACGTTCAAGCAATTCTCCTGCCTCAGCCTCCCCAGTAGCTGGGACTACAGGAATGTGCCACCACACCCAGCTAATTTTTGTATTTTTAGTAGAGATGGAGTTTCACCATGTTGGCCAGGTTGGTCTCGAACTCCTGACCTCAAGTGATCCACCCGCTTCAGCCTCCCAAAGTGCTGGGACTACAGGTGTGAGCCACCATGCCAGGCCAGATTCTTCCTTTTAAATCTACTTTCTAACTCCTCCCCAAGAGCTGTTCAAGCTCTGAAGGAAAACATGACCTCTCCAGGTCTCTCTTGTTTACTGTGTGAGGGGGCCTACCAGTGATGCTGCAAGAGTGAGTTGATGAGTGGCTGATTTTATTCATTTCTTGTGCTGTTGTGTCTAAGAGGTAGTTGATTCAAATCAAGGCTGACCAACCAGACCAAAGGAAAGAAAATATTCTGATATTTAAATGCTAGGAATGTAATAATTTCCTTGTGAAATTATTATATGACATATTTAATATATACTGTATAGATTTGGACTTGCTAGAGTTTAGAGAGGAGGTTCTCAGGCCATGTACAGCTGGAGCAGCAAGACAGCTCTGCTTCAATCTGCTTAAATGTGAGTGATGTATAAAAGGATGCTGCAAAAGGATTCTGCTGGCCTGGAGAATCCGGTGTAAGGATTTAGATATTAAGTTCACATCCTCTTCATTTTTCAAGCCTAGTACGAGAGTTATAAGAACTTGCTCAGTAAATGTTTGTTGACCAACTGCCTGACAATAGAGTTGCTTTAAAGGCCATGGAATGACTTTCAATTTTGCAATAAAGTTGGAGTATGACTTGTTCCCTTTATGTTTCTTTGAAGAGGCACACGTGAATCTCTGAAGTGATGGTTACTAAACATGTGGGTGGGCAAAGTTAGCAAATGATAATACTGCCTTTCTGTGTATGAGGCCTCGTTAATACTTCAACATTCATCCAAAGAGAGAAGGGCGTGTGTCCCATCAATTCCCTTGCCTCTCATTATGTTTGTGCTTGATTACTGCAGGTGTGCAAAAGCTTTTTCCGTGTGAAGCCACATGCCTCTGCCTAGGAGCTTGGGGTTTGGGAGTACATTTATCAAATGCATGCCAGCTCCTGCAAACTCTCTGAGAAAATTGTAGAACACCTGCATACTAATGGTTTTTATTGTTGGAATTATTTTATTGCACAATCAAAAACCTACAGTCGTATCATAGAAACATACTACATGACTCCAAGTACAGAAACAGGCTGTGAACTTCACTGCTGACACTTTATTTCTTGTAATTAAACTTTTACTTTTATTTCACCTATTTTATCCCATAAACAGGGAAAGAAAATAAAACATATGGAGTAAACTGCAGGATGTTGTGGTTTATTCCATGTTTTGGTATTTTTAGCTGCTCCCAATGAGCCTACAGGTCTGAAGTTTGTATACGAAGTGTATTAAAAAATAACTTAATTAGCTAAGGAATATTAAAAAGTTAGCTATATATTTAGGTAGGAATCTTCTTTATTCTCTTGTTTTGCAGGAAGCAACAGCCCACAATTGCCTGCATTTTCTTCCCTCTTCAAAACCACTTCTGCTCCAAAGACCATGAACCTGAACTGAAGAAACGACTCTTTCCTGCTGGCGTGAGATAATTCAGTCTCCATGATGTCTTAATCCTGGGCCTCCCTTAATTGACTTCTAACTGTGCTGAACTGTGGCTGCTAGGAGTTGCAATGTGGATCGCAATTTACAAGGCACTGGAATCGTTTCTCGTCTTCAAATTAGTCCTGAACTGTACTGGAGAAAGAAAAAAGGTGGGGAGGGGCCTTTACCCTTTTCGCTGTCTTGCCACCTCAAGTGAGACTTTCTTACCATCTCAGAATGGATGGTTACCTTTTAACAATTTAGTCAGGGACAGAAAGGAAAAAGAGTTAGAGTTGCCAATACTTTGTCAATTTTGTCTTAATAAAGTTGCCTCACATGGCCTATCTTGTCCCGGGGAATGAAGAACTAATGGTTTTAGGCTTTCATGAAGGGGTAGTCATTATTTTGAAACCCTGTTTTGTGCGAAATCCAAGATAGAACAAGGGTCACTGCTTTTTCTTTCTCCACGGATATCTATAGGATATATTTATTAATTAAGAAGTTTCTAGTTCTAAGCAGCAGGAAAAAAAGGAGTTATTTCTTTTATGGCCTTTTATAGCTACTTAACATCTATTTCTACTTCTCTTCCCTGATTTCTTCCTTTCCATCTTGGAGCCCGAAGTTAGAAAGCCATGGCACACACACACATTCCCACCAGTTGGTATAGGCACTCTGTTAGACCCTGGGGGTAAATGTGATATGGTTAGCATCCTCAATGGGAAGGTACACATGTAAATGATGATGATGCAACTTAGGAAGTTATATACGGGAGATGTTTATGGGAGCATAGAGGAGGGACAGCTATCAGAGGCTAGGGAGAAAAGGGTGGAGGAGGTAGGAACCCAATGGACTCTTTAAGAATGATTCTGAATCAGCCAGAAGAAGAACGTGAAAATGGGATTTCTAGAAAGAAGGAATAGATGAGAAATGCTTAGAATCGCATCCTGTTCTATGTCAGAGAAACTCAGAGAATGAGGTGGAAGAGTTGGGGGAGGGCCAGTCCAGAGCAGGTCAGCAGGGGTCAGCTATGAGTGGCCTTCCATGCCATGCCAGTGGGCTTGGACTTCAGCAAGTAGATGATGGCGAGGCCCTTAAGCAGGGAAGGGAACTGATCGGATTTGTGCTTTATACATGTCCTTCCGGCAGTTGCGTCCAGGATGGATTTGAGCAGAGGAAGACTAAGGCTAGAGGTTAGATTGGAGGCTGGTGCAGTTGTCTAGAACAGAACTTGGAATAACAGAAGTGGGAGCAAGATAGAGAGGAGCTAGGGTTGAGAAATAACTGATAAATTAAATTGGTGAGACTTAGATGGAGGAAGCACATGGAAAGTGACTTAGAGGCTCATTGAGCCTACAGAATTGCCACAGCAGATAATCTGGCTTCAGAGAGAATGGATTCTCTATTCAAGACCTGAAGATCCTTGATCATGCAGGGCAGATTGAATGCCTACCATGGTGGTAAGGCTAGTATTTTAGTGAACCAGGGATTATGGGTGGGCATTTGGGTATGAAACCAGTTCTTATAAGAATTTCATGAAGTCTCTTCCTTCTCATTCTTTGGACCCTTAAGATGTCCATGGGGAAACTCTTCTAGACAACTGAGAATGAAGAGGACTGGGGTAGTTGGGGGCTTTTTTTTTTTTTTGAGACAGAGTCTCGCACAGTCGCCCAGGCTGGAGTGCAGTGGCGTGATCTCGGCTCACTGCAACCTCCACCTCCGGGGTTCAAGTGATCCTTCTGCCTCAGTCTCCCAAGTAGCTGGGATTGCAGGCACCCGCCACCACGCCCGCCCAATTTTTGTATTTTTAGTAGAGACAAGGTTTCACCATGTTAGGCAGGCTGGTCTCAAACTCCTGAGCTCAGATGATCCGCCCATCTAGGCCTCCCAAAGTGCTGGGATTACAGGCATGAGCTGTGGTGCCCAGCCGGGCCGTTACTTAGCCATGAAGTCTAGGATTTCCATTCTAAGTGTTCCCTAATTGGGAGCCAGTCTTATGTCAGGGGAATGCCATTTGGCTCCAGAATGATTCCTGAGAACTTCTGGGAGAAAGCCAGTACCCTGGGCTGTGTACATGAGGTCTTTGGCCAGTCTGTCCTCATGTTCTTCACTCTTGTCTCCTACCACTCTGCACATGCGCCCTTTCTCCATGCCACGCCATAGAATAATTTATGGACTTTTGCAAATGTTATTCTTCTGAAATTTTCTCCCATGGTTTTTCATCAAAATACCTTTCATGGCTGGGCACAGTGGCTCACACCTGTAATCCTAGCATTTAGGGAGGTTGGCTGGTGGATCATTTGAGGTCAAGAGTTCAAGACCAGCCTGGCTGACATGGTGAAACCCCATCTTCACTAAAAATGCAAAAATCAGTTGGGTGGTAGTGGCGCGTGCCTGTAATCCCAAGTACTTGGGAGGCTGAGGCAGGAGAATCGCTTGAGCCTGGGAGGCAGAGGGTGCGGTGAGCCAAGATCGCACTACTGCACTCCAGTCTGGGCGACAGAGTGAGACCCTTTTGTTTTGTCTCAAAAACAGAACAAAACAAAAACATTTTATGCACCTTTAAGCAGCATCTTGTTCTTTGTAAACATTTCACAAGTCCCGGGCCTGATTTATTTCAGACCCTGCAGAGCCTGTCCATACCCCACTTGTGCACTTACCACACTGCTGTGCTTTCTGTAGTTTTCCTGTCAGTCCTTACACAAATACAGCATTTGTGTATGTGCATGCATCCCCAGTGGCTAGCACAGTGCTTAGCCAACAACTTTGAATGAATGTTGGCAGATACGTCTCTTGTCCTACAGCAGGTTCAGAATTGTGAGAATTTAGAAATCATGATATAATTTAAAACTCTCAGCAATAAAAATTTCCTAGAAAAAAATAAAATGTGACAATACTTTAAAAAATGTAAAGAGAATTGAATGAAGTATATTATTATATTTTACAATGTAAGTATAATAATATTATATTATTATTGTAATGGATGCTGTGTTCATCCACGTGTTTATTTAGCTAATACCTGTTTGGTGAAAACTGAGCAAAGCACAGATAGAACAGATAGGGCATGTTTAGGAGACTTACCTGATTGAGTTCAGATATTGGAAGACTGGAAGTTCAGATACGATGTTAAGTGGTTTACTGACCTCTGTATGTTGTGGAGTGGCTAGCTGTGACTCTGGTGTTTAGCAGGAGATCTGAGCTCTAATTAGCTGACTGGCCTTGAATAAAAAGACTTTCTGAGCTTCAGTAGCTTCTTCTGTAAAGCCTGGATAATGTCAAAAACCTCCAGTATTGCAGGGTTATTGTGCTATTCAGTAAGACAGGAGCTAATGTGCGTATAGATGTGCCTGGCACCAGGGTTGGCTGCATGGGTGTGTGACCCACGCACCTGCACAGGGCCTTCCCTTTTCTCTAATGCTCTGCTCTCTCCATCCTGGAATTCTTTATAATTATTGAACAAGGTATCTCACATTTTCATTTCACTCTGGGCCCCTTAAATTATGTAGCCGGTTCTGCCTGACACATAGTAGGCACATAATAGTGCTCTCAAGAGAGCCCTGAATACTCACCCTGACATTAGAAGGGAACCCGAGGAGCTACTTACAATGAGTGCTGCTCTCTGATGATGTCTTCATTTTGCTTTTCTGCAGAAGGTGAGTGGTGCCTCCTTCTATTCCCACACCTGCTTCCTGTGGAGTACACAGAGTTTCAATTCTGCCATCCACTTTCTCTCATTTATTTAGAAATGCCATACTGTGATCATTCTTTTATCTTAACTACTATTTTTATCTCCCACCTGCCCCCTCTCCCTACCAAGATAAACACATTGGCCACCAGCTGTACATAAAATCAAAACGCAAATTCCTTTTTGATTCCACCAAGGTTTGAGTTGCAGTTTTTTTGTGGTGTTAAAATACTTTTCAAAAATGTAAATTTTTTTAAAAAAGAAAACTAAGTTACTGAGATAATTTGATTTTGGCTCTTGCCATGTAACTTTAAGATTTTAGTATCTTTGTTGGTCCTAAATTGACTATGAGTTTTGCTCTGATGAAAATTACTTGTGCCAGAAAGCTACAGTGAGTTGAAACATTCTGCCACAGTAATCCCTATGGATTAGAGCATATTGAAGCGCAACCATGGGAAATAGAATGCTTCTTTTAAACCACTGAGCCAACAAATAAGGTCATTTGATGCTGAGACACTGTGATCATCCATGAAGGGACTAGTTCACCAGAAACATTAAGCTGGTTTGGGTGGACTCATCTGTTGATGGTGAGAACACTGGGATTTCTTTTTCCATCAGTCCCCCCTTGCTGTTTTATCCCTCCAAGTTACAAGTTATAAGATCACAAACTTACAAAATAATGAAACGAGGTGGCTGTATCCACACCTGAGCTAAAGCTAAGTCAACTTTTTGTACAGAGTCTGTTGGCTTTCAGCTTTCTGTATAAATGACTGAACATGGCAATGTATTAGGCACCCTAAATGGTGAAAATTCCATGTTATTTCTAAATGACAATTCAGAGATATTTACTTTATATTCCCCCAAATAGTCTGAGAAGGAAAACTGAATGGAAAGAAAACTGGAAAAACAAAACAAGTTGGAATCATGCCTGGCTTGTTTACTTTAGGAAATCTCTTAACACTCATTTTAATCAATTGAAAAGAGATGGTTCATCAGATCATAGAATTTTAGAGCCAAAAGGAGCCTTAGAGATTATCTCATCTGATTCTCTCATTTTATGGATGAGGAAACTGGGATGCAGCGAGGGGGAAAGGCCTTCCTAGTGTTCCATGGCTAATTAGCAGCTGGGCAGACAACCCAGGTCTCCTAATGCCCAGCCTGGAGGACTGCCTGATTTTTATACCCATTTAAAGACAATATATTTCCAAATCAAATAGGCTTACAAAAGTAACTTAGTGAGCACAGGAAGAATATATTTTCCAATTGAATGACAGCTTTCAAGTATGTTTTAGAATACTGCCTGTATTGGATATTAAACTATTTTGCATATAGTACCTACTGAAAAAAATTTGTCAGTTGATGAATCTATTCAGAAAAACTTAATTTATAAGAATAAGGGGAAAGAAACCCCCTACAGAAATAAGTCTAACATCACATAAGGAAAAAGAGCTTGTATTTAATATTAAAGAAAATAAGTCCTCAAAGAAAATAAAATCCCAAAGGCAAGTTCATGTGTCATTTTCAAAAATAAAAATAAATCTAAATGGTGGGGTCTTTGCAGACTCTCTAGGTCGCATATCAAAAAGGTGGACCTTACAATGTATTGCCCAAACTGAGACATTTTTGAGAGTGAAAATGGGCATTATAAATATTTTTGTTAAGGTGACAAGTATAAACTGGGACTATCCAGGGCAACTAGGACATATGGATCATTTTACATATGAAAATAAATACAAAGTTTGCATTGATTATCTACCCTGTGCTAGGGAAGGCCTCAGGGACTTCTCTACTTTACTGTATCTTTTTTATTAATTTTTGTTTTAAGTTCTGGGCTACATGTGCAGGATGCACAGGTTTGTTACGTAGGTACATCTGTGCCATGGTGGCTTGCTGCACCTATTAACCCATCACCTAGGTATTAAGCCCAGCATGCATCTTTTAGTGGTGGGGCAAGTAAAGAATTTAGTAACATTTTATTATAAGAGGTTCAATATTATATTAAGAGGTAAAGATGTGGGGTCTCATAATTTTCATTTCCTACAATGAACGATCCAGACATTTTTTCTGTTTACCTACATAGAAAGCAATAAAGGCTCTTTGTGTGTCTCTCCTGCACTCTTCATTCCCTGCCCTGCTGCAATTTCTTATGTGAGTCCCTCTTTCTAAACTTCTGTAAGTGGCAAAATTCAAATAGGATTATTCGGTATTGAATATTTCTCTGAAAACAGTGAGGAAGGTTTCTTTCTCTTGACAAGATAGGTTACTGCTGAATTCGCTTTTCTCACTTTTAGTTGGTTTTTATAATGGGCTTGTTGAAAGCAATGAACAGTTTAGAAAAATACCCTTGGTGCTGTGAAATAGGGACCATTTCTAAAGTTTGTTCAAAATCTGATTACATTAGCAATTTCTTAAATCCATTGTACTAGCTTTGTAATTTGCTTCCATGACCCACGGAGTCTATTGACTCAGTCAGTGAATTTCGTTGTTTTTTTTTCTTAAAAGAAGAGAAAAAGACTGGTCTCTGTTTGAAAATTACAAACATGGAAGAATTTAGAAATAATAGGTTTCTAGGTTGGGTGGAAGGTGAGCTCTAAATCTACTGATTTGCTTGTCTTGGTTTGCTCTGCCTCTGTGGGTAGTTGGGACTATCCCTAAATAAATCTTTGGGGTTTTCCACAATGCTTTAAGTAACACTCACAAGCTGTGCTCTGAGTTTTTTTTTCGTTTTAATAGGTGATATGGTTTGGCTGTGTCCCCACCCAAATCTCATCTTGAATTATAATCCCCATAAACCCCATGTGTCATGGGAGGGGCCCAGTGGGAGGTCACTGAATCATGGGGCGGTTTCCCGCATGCTGTTCTCGTGATAGTGAGTGAGTTCTCGTGAGATCTGACGGTTTTATAAGCATCTGGCATTTCCCCTGCTGCCACGAATTCTCTCTCCTGCCACCCTTGGAAGAGGTGCCCTCTGCCATGATTGTAAGTTTACTGAGGCCTCCCCAGCCATGTGGAACTGTGAGTCAATTAAACCTCTTTTCTTTATAAATTACCTAGCCTCGAGTATTTCTTCATAGCGGCATGAGAAGGGACTAATAGGGTAGGGAAGCAGAAATCTAGACATTTGAAAATAGCTAATAGGTTTACTGAACCTAGAACATGTGCCCAAACTTTAGTACCCACTGTTTTCCTTATATTTTATCACTTCATCTTTACAACAATCCTCTGAAAATGTAAACCATTATTCAACCCAGTTTGCAGCTGATGAAGCTGAGGCTTAGAAAGGCAGCCTGGTCCGACACTGGGGGAGCTGTAATTTTCAGGCAGCTTTGTCTGGCCCCAGGGCTATACACTTAGATTCTAATTAATCACTATGCTAGGCTCTGTTTGAAGAATCTCTTGGCTTTATCTTGATTTTGAAAGAATTTTCTCCATGGAAAGCCAGCCATCCAATTATCAGAGCCAGAACACTGCCTCTTACTATGGATTGAATTGTGTCTCCTCAAAAACGTATGCTAAAGTCCTAACCCCCAGTACCTCAGAATAAGACCTTGTTCGGAAATAGGGTCATGACAGGGCTAAGCAAGTTAAAACTAGGTCATCAGTGGGGTACTAATCTATTATAACTCTATGTCCTTATTAAAAGGAGAAATGTGGACAGAAATTTGGACACAGAGGAATGGCAATGTGAAGAAACACAGGAAGAAGATGGCCATTTACAAGCCAAGGCTCCTAGAAGGGACAGAGGCCTGGAACAGACCCTCCCCAAGAACCCCAAGAAGGCAGCACGGCCCTTCTGCCTCTAGAATGGTGAGAGGAGAAGGAGAAACATCTGTTGTTGAAACCACCCTGTTTGTGGTACTTCGTTATAGCAACCCTAGCAAACACACGCTCGCCCACATTTCAGTGGGTGTGGACTTGCTAGTGAGTGGCCAGCTGTCTCATCTACTCCTTTCTCTGACTGTGGCTGGTCCAAGGAGCAGGGTCAGGTCCAGGCTGGAAGGACCTGAGGCAGAGTACAATGCCAGTTGCACCCATCTCCAGGCTGCAGATTGAGGTAAAGCCCTCATAACTCCACCCTGAACCTTGGACAGAGGGAGGGGAGGTGGCCTATATGTTGTCTCTGATCTGCCCTCTCAGACACATGTAGCAGTGGTTCCAAGAAGAGTCCTTCTGCTCCCTCTCCAACCCCCAGTGGTTTCTAATACTTCCTTCAGTGATGTTGATTGATGGGAGAATGATCTGTCACAGCTGTTGAATAATACACGTGCTGATGATTTCTTAATAACTTAAAAGCTCTTGTGATGGAGTGAGGAGAAGGAAGAAAAGCATGTCCCACCTCTTGCAAAGGAGGAAACAAAAGCCTTTATTCAAATTTTTCACAGAAAGAACCCTAGAACTGCCAGGTGGGGCCTAACATCGACTTCTAGCAGAAGTAACCTGGGTTTATCGAACTCACCACAACCAGAACTAAGCACAACCAGAAACACAACACCACTATTAGCTAGAAATAATGAAATGCTCAATAAACCCCAAATTATGAAGGCCCAGCCAGGAAACTCTCAGACACTTATGTTTACAGCACATCTGGCAAGTAGCTTCACAATAAAGTATAAAATTTACCCTTTTAAATAGCACAGAATTGGTGGCATAGCACATTTACACCCTTTAAGATGTAAACCAGAGTTTGCAGAGTTTAAAAATGCCTTATAAGTATTTGCTACAATATGAAAGTTTGGAATAAAATGAGTGGTTTGACAAGCTGTAGAGGTCAAAACAAACAGCTTTTCTTGTCTGAAGAAGAGAAAGCCAAAGGGTAACTAAGTATTGTTGTTATGGCATTGCTTTGGGCCAGGGGGAGAAAGCCCGTAAAGACAATTTCATTCTGTCTTCTCTTCGATTTCTACTTTAGAGTTAAGAAGAAACTTCCAAAGAAGAAGACTTTGGTTAAATAGTGTGTTAGAATAGTGACGACCTGTGTAAGGTCAGCATTTCATCCCATTAGCATGGAGGAGCCAGGTGGGGCTGCCTCTGGGGCCTGTGTTCTTCCGGTATGCAATTCTGCTGTCAAGTTGTCATATTTTGTGGTCTTTCCCTGATTCTGGGCTTTTCCACGTCCCTGCCAAGCCACTGTGCATCTCATACTTGGACATTCTCCTCCCAGTCCCACTCCAGTTCCTTCAGGGCATTTTCATTCTTTAAAAAGAAAAACCCTTTCTTTTTTTCTAAGAGATTCTTCAGAGGGTCTTGCTCTGTTGCCCACAATCATAACTCAATCATAGCTCACTGCAGCCCTGAACTCCTCAGCGGAAGCAATCCTCCTGCCTCTCAGTCTCCTGGGTAGCTGGCACTACAGGCTTGCACCACTACATCCAGTTAATTTGTATGTATGTATGTATGTATGTGTGTACGTACGTATGTATGTATGTATGTAGAGATGGGATTTTGCTTTGTTGCCCAAGCTGGTCTCAAACTCCCTCCGGGAAATTTTTTGATATCATTGCCAGCCTTGGCAGCATGCTGGGCACTCATTCCTTTCCCAAATTCTTCTCTCTTTTCTCTGTGGAGAAGTGGGAGTAAAGGAAGCCCCTGTGGGAGTAACGGAAGCAGGACGGGGCAAAGAGAACTGACCCTGCTGCAGCAAGAGCCTCTGCTGCCCCATGGGAAACCCTTCAGAGTTGTCCCCAGTGGAGGCCAGGGGCTGGGTCTTGGTGACCCACCATCAAACAGTGCTAGGGGTGGGCTGCCCTAGGGAGGAGGATGATTTTAGGCAAGTCACCTCTCTTTGCTGATGGCAGTTCTCTCCTGGGGAGGGACTCAGTTGGGAGCCCTTAGCTGCGAACGTGCCAGTGCCTTGCAGCTGGGGGAATGGGCATTGAGTCTCACAAGGGTGGATCTGGGTGGGTATTACTGTATTGAATACACCTCCACTGTAAAAGTCACATTTGGGGCAAACAATATCTTATAGAGAAGAAAGCAAGTAAAGTTAAGGAAAACCTTAAATCTAATTTTTCACTTCTATTGAAATATAACAGTGAAACACATTGTCAATGCTGTTTTACATATTGTTATTCAGTAGTCATGTTCTAATAATTAGGTTACTTATTATTTATCTCCTTCAGGATCGGTCTCCCCGCAGTTTTAATAAGGTAAATGTGTTTTTCTTTGTTACAAATAATATAACTGCCACTAATTGAGCGCAGGCTATATTCCAGATATATTTTATTAAATCTTCATAAGATTCTGTAAGAAAGATAACTTTGTCCCCACTTTATGGATGACAAAAGCAAAAATGACTTGTCTGATTCACACATAAATGGCAGAACTGGGGTCTGAACCCAGCTGACCCTGGAAACTACACTAAAATCTATCTTGTTGCATTTTATCCTAATAAATGTTTTGTTTTCCTTTTTTTCTGTTTCCAAATGTCCAATGCCTCTCTGATTTGTTTTCACTCCAAGTTATGAAAGTCCATTCCTGAAATATGACTGTAGTCCCAGAAATAAAGACATGGAAGAGACACTGAAAGCCCTGTAGGTAGCCTCCTTGGAGTAACTAGCTGGGTGGTCTGCAGAGAGCCCTCCAGGTTCCCAGGCCGGAAGCTGGCCTGGGTTCCCTGGTAGTGTCCCACCTGACCTCTCCTTCATCCATTGATGCAGGACTGTCTTGTTGGCCTTTCCTCTGAAACTCTCAAGATTTCACTGAAACTACCTCAATCCATACCTCAATCCATACTCCACTATTCTGTTCACTACCCAACCCTCAGTTCTTTTCTTCTATTTGTTAATAGGAATGATTACTGATGACTAAAAATTCAGACCTAAAATCCTCATGACAGCAAAAAGAATAAATGTATATGTTGCCCCATCTTAAAACTTCAGACACAGGGAAGTGTGAGTTAGGAATGACTATTGTATATACAGAGATTTAAAGAGCCATCTTCATGTGTCTTTTTATCAGCATGTTGCATGTCTAGAGTCGGATTTGGTCAAGCCTAGAAATTCCTAGAGTTTGATATTTTGAGTAAAGAAATTCCTTACTTAAGTATTTCAGAAATTTCAAATTTAAGTATAGTCAATTCTCTCTCCCCTATACACACACACACACACACACACACACAAATAATTTTGTATTATGTATCTGTTACATATAAATATATCATTCGTAAAATTATAACAAAAGAAAATTTCAAATTTAAATAGCACTATGACGGGTTGATAAGTGCATCAAACCACCGTGGTACATGTTTACCTATCTAACAAACCTGCATGTTCTGCACATGTATCCTGGAACTTAAAATAAAATAAAAATGAATAGCACAAATTCTCTTTATAAATACACATTAACACACACACATAAAATATATATCTATATTATATATCTATTATATCCATATTATATATAGATATATGTACATATAATTTATAAAATAATAACAAAAGAAGTCTCATCTAGCTGGTTCTATCTCAACTTAAAATATACCATGTGGGCTTTAGAGAAGAAGTCAGCATGAAGTGCTTTGCTGAGGCCCTTTTTTATACTAGAATGGTAGAATTATAATCTCTTTTTCTGAAATAAAAAAATAGATTTTAATCTGTCTTGAATAATTTAATATAACCTACCTGGAGGCAGAGGAGAATGGAGCAAATGATTCTTCCAGTCATCTCTTGCTCTATAATTATATTTTTAGAGGGAGAGAGTAAAGATTCCTGCTGCTCCACACATTATACATTTTGAAGAGGATTCAAAGTTTAATATTTGTCATTCAGCCACTTTCCTAATTTTATGTGTAATTGGCCAAGAAATTGAAGTTTCAAAAACATTCTCAATGTGCTGAGTTCCCATATGTATTTCAATTCAACACACATTTATTACATTTTTTTCTGGGGATTAGGGACTGAGGGAAGGAGGCCAAGTGAGGAGGCACAGGCCTGTCTTTGCAGGGTTGGGCATTCATTGAGAAAGGAGGACTCCTTCACAATCTACTAGCATGAGCTGCTGAGCTCCCAGCACAGATGTCATTTAACGGAAGCACAGAGGTAGGCTCATTGAATTCTGTTGAAGGATAGGAAGAAGACCAGGGAAACCTTTACAAGGGGCTGACATTGAAACTGGGTTAAAGATGAGCAGAATTTACCTGGGGCACAGGAAGGAAGAAAGGAAGAAAATGTTCTTTGAGCTACCTCTCGCTGACCTGTTGCAATTTGCCTTCATCCATTGTGCCTACTCTAGGGTGTCTAAGGGATCAGGCATGAAAGGCCTGCAGCTCTGCCAGGGTTCTTTATTTCAGAATGGTCCATTGTTGCTCCCCATCTGCGCTTCAGATTAGGTGAAGTGTTGCATCAGGCCAACGCTGCACTTTTAGTCAACGCAGGTGTTTTGTGTGGGAGGCCTCTACTGCATCTCACCACCTCATCACCCCATAATCAGAATGCTCCTTCCCAGTAACCCCACCATTAGAGCGGATTCCTGATGTGAATGTTCCTCCTCTCAAGCCTGCCCTGTCTTTCTAATCTCTAAAAACAATTGCACTGTGTCTTTCAGCCCTGCTGTGCCCATAGAGATATATCTCTCCTTCCACATTTGTATTATTTTGCAGGATATTGTTAAAAACATATTTGCCTAAATAACATATAGTAAAGCCCAGGTGTATTTACTTTTCTCTTTCACAAGTTTGACTTTGACAGGCATCATATAGCTGCAAAGGATGCATGCTTTTTTGGGGTTTGTTGCAAGCAGACACATGACCACAGCACTGTGCTCCAGGCCAGCACACGTCTCCACATGGAGGAAGTGAACTTGGACTTCAGTACAGTTCACTTTCTTCTGACTTCCTAGCCACCCTCAAACTCAGACTACCCTTCTAGCCATCAGCTAGTTGTTAACTAATCCCTCTAAACTGTGAATTGTTATCTTCAAGATGTCTACTCCACAGAAATACAATCTAATGGTGGAATCTCAAGTAGAAACATGTAGTGAAGGACCTGCCAGCTACACATCAAAGAGGACAAATGGCTATTGGGACTATTTTAAAAGGAGCCTTAGCTAAACTTTTATAAAGGCAGTGGTAAATGCCTTTTCCATACCCACAAATTTTTACCAAAAACCTTTGGACTTTGTAACTTCTAGGTACAAATGGTTGGTGGCTTCTTTGACACTGTGAATTAACCCTGCCTACCACCTTTATTGGGTCTTCAGATATAGAGGCACCTGCGACACCACTTCTGATTCACAGGCGAGCTAGAAGCTCCCCAGCTTTGACTTCCTCACCATTCTGCTTCTCCACTTCAGAGCATCTGTGTCTGTGCGTGCCTAAGCATTTCTCCTGCTCCACTGCCTCCTCAGACCTCCTCAGATTCCCTCGTGTTCTGGATTACACCCGCTTGCACTTCTCAGGAATCTTTCCATTGGTTTTCCTCTTTCTTGCTTTCCTATACCTTCAAGCTATCCCTCTCTGTTTCTTGTGTGGTTTCTTTCCATCACATAAACATGTGCAAACCCTTCTCACTTGAGCGTCTGTAGTCCCTTCTTTGGAATTGAGGAGATACTGCCTTATCGCCTTTGTCTCCCTCTTTGTCTTCAGTCAGTTGAATTTGACATTCTTTCTCTCCAATCTGATATGACTCTTCTTCCTAATGTCACCAATGACCCTGTAGTGGTTGACCTCTACGGACCCTTCTCAGTCATCTTATTTGATTTTCCCTGTAATGTTTAACACTGCTGATCTCTCCATTCCTCTTAAATGTTCCTTCCTCATTTTGTTTCTTCCTTGAGTTCCTTGTGCCTTTTCTTGGTCTTCTTTCTAGGTGCCTTTTCCTCCCTAAATATTGATATTTACGTAAATATTGATAACAAATGTCTCATCAGCCTCTTTCTCTTCTTTAGTTCTGGGGCTGTTTCCAAAACTCCCAACAGTTTACAATCCCTCTTTATGCTGTTGACTCTGAGCTCGTATCTCCCACCTAGACTTCTCTTCCATGCTCCAGGTATATGTACTCAGGTTTCTAATGGGCATCTACGCCAAGTCAATCCAGACATCTTAAACTTGCTCCACCCCAGAGTATGTCTTTCCCCTTCAACCCTCTTCACCTTACTTTCTCTCTTGTATTTCCTAAGAGATGCCTGGTAAGACTGTGCACTCATAGTCCTCCTGGACACATTCCCCTTCTTTATCCCACACATGACAAACTCATCAGTTATACCAGCACAAGACACCTCTTGGCCATTCCTTCTTCTACTTTTTTACCACTACTATCTCCATTCTGGCACCCATTACTTCTTATATAGACTGTTTTTCTCTTTCTATTCTCACCCCTCACCAGCTATACACCAAAACACCGCTGTCTGCCACCAGTTTGATCATGTCAGAATTCTTCAAGGACACTCATTGCTTACAGCAGAGAGAACTACGGTCCATGAGCCAAATCTAGCCCACTGTCCAGTTTTATTAAAAAAAGCTTTATTGGAATACAGCTACCTTCATTCATTTATGTGTTTTTATTGCTACTTTAATGCAATGGCTGACTTGAGTAGTTATGAAAGAGATTATAGGGCCTGTAAAACCTAAAATATTTACTACCTGGCCCTTGACAGAAAAGGTTTGTTGACCCTTGGCTTGGCGTATTAATCAAATCTTCGTAGCCTGGCACAAAAGGCCCATCAACACATCTGCTCTGCCTGCCTGTCCAGATTCATGTTCTTTGGTGTCTTCTTTAATAGAAAGCAATATTGGATTTTTTTTTTTTTTTTGGTACATGAAGCTGTGTAACATAGTGGTTAAAGTAGATGTACAGCCAGGATACCCGGGCTGAATTCCGATTCTGCTACAAATTAGCTGTGTGATCCTGGGCAAGTTACTTAAAATCTTTGTGGTTTAGTTTCTCCATAAACTGGAACCGATGTGTTCCCTTTTACATTTTAGAGTAGCTGTGAGTGGTGAAAAAGGGCTGGGTGAGATTTCAAATGGTTCCAGTTCAAACTCTTTCTAATTTAGTCAACTGTTGAAACATATTTATTGTTTCAGAACCTCATTTTATTTGTTTTTAATTTAGAGCTTACAAAATTGTCTTTTGGGTGATAGTTTATGATGGCAGAGTGTACCAAAAACTATTTTTGAGAGCAATGTTAAACATCAAAATATTCTCACTGAAATAAACTTTCTTGTCTCAGCAGACTTATCTGATACTTGGTAGGAACAAGTATCAACATGCCAATGCAAATCACAAAGGGATAAGAAAAGGAAAATAGAGGTATCTGTGAGGAGTGTTAACATTTATTAAAAAAGAGAAAGAATATCTCTTTAAAAACAATTATTTCAAATGTATGTAAGTACTATATAAACTGAGAAGGACCAAATATAGGTAAGGTGTTATGTATAGGCCTTTAGTGATCGGGTACCCATATCTGATTCTCTTCATCTAAGTTCATGGGAGAATGAGCTTTTTTTGTCCTTTTACAGTTAGGTAGGGGTCATGTGACTTGTTTGACCAACAAGCTGTGCCATTCATTACTTCCTGCATGAGGCATTGAATTAGTAGTGACAGACTAGCATCTTTTTCTCCTGCCAGATAGAACAAGGAGGGCACTATTCCAGATGAGACTTCTAGTTGATGATGGGACCACCATTGGATTTCTGAGTCACCCTCTGGGTGACTGAGTCACTCTATGGGGGCAGTAGCTCTGGAGTCACCTGGACCCACAGTGGCTTTTGTGACTGCGAGAAAGAAATGTTGTTGGTTTCAATCACAGCAATTTGAGACTTCTTTGTTATTGAGAATAACCTAGCCTATCTTGGATTATTATTTTATAAGATAATAGTGTTTTCTCCCACACATGCTCATAGACAGTAGATTTACGTGGACGTACCTCGAGGGGCAGAGCAGGCTTCCCCACACCGAGTGAAGGGAGTGAAGGGAGTGATGGCGGTGAAGGGAGCTGGTCTATTGTTCTGTGCTGATGAGGCAGGGATGCCCCTTTGTGTTTGACTCCTGGTTGTTTTCCCTCTTTTAATTAGCAGTTTTTGTTATTGTACTTGTGAGGCGAAGCTTTAGGAGCAAAGGCCACGGCTTTCGTGATAAATGCCTCCTCAAACATTTCCAACCTAAAAATAAAGTAACATAAAACCTCGCAAATGAATGTGGTAGCAAGCTGCAAATGTCAATTCTGCCATTGTATGGATTTAAAATCAAATGTAAACAATGTTTGAGAAAACATTGACCTGAATCCAGGCTTTTTTCACACTAGTAATTAGTTCTCCAGCAGCAGGCTCCAGCTGAAAGCTGGGTCAGTGCCCTCTCCCCTAGGAGGTCGAGAAAATTCTCACTGCGGCCAGACCACAAGACAGGGCCCCTGGGGATGTTGTCAGCTGCGGTTGCCACTTTGCCTACTTGTGGTAAAGGGCAGGCTTCTTGGCAAATGCTCCCCTACCTGGGCTTGCAAGGAGTGGGCAGAAATTCTGTCTTCACTGAGGGCAATAATCAGAGGGGAGGGGCTGGAGTCGGGTTCACAGAGGTCCAAGAGGGCATCGGCCAAAATTCTAGCAATCAGACAGCAGAGTTCACCCATGGTGGGAATATTACAACTGAAAAGATATTTTAATTTTTTAAAAAAGCTTAACAGTCACACTTTTGTAGCCATTATAAAAAATATTCTGAGATGCAATGCTGGCCATAAAGTCAAATTACCTGAGGATTTCATAATTTGATTTTCATTCTGCAGATTCATCAATAACCAGAACTTCTGTTAACACATATTCCTGATTCAGAAAACAATGGATAAGTTTGAATGTCTTCAGAAATTTGAGATTAAATTCCTGGTTTCAGTTTCCTGTGGTGAGCAATGTCATGTTAGGCCCAAGAAACAGATGTCGAATTGTGTATACAAAGCACAAATTAGTTAATAAATAAGAACTCAAGTCTTTGGAGCTATTACTCAAAACTGTCTGCAGATTCTGACCTGTCCTTATGAACTTCCATGGCATTTAAAAGTTTATCTGAGGCCGGGCACAGTGGCTCACGCCTGTAATCCCAGCACTTTGGGAGGCTGAGGCGGGCAGATCACAAGGTCAAGAGATTGAGACCATCCTGGCTAACACGGTGAAACTCTGTCTCTACTAAAAATATAAAAAAATTAGCTGGGTGCAGTGGCAGGTGCCTGTAGTTCCTGCTACTTGGGTGGCTGAGGCAGGCGAATGGCATGAACCTGGGAAGCGGAGCTTGCAGTGAGCAGAGATTGCACCACTGCAGTCCAGCCTGGGCAACAGAGTGCAACTCTGTCTAAAAAAAAAAAAAAAAAAGTTTATCTGAGAGCCTTTGCTCTGAGACCATCAAGATTATTGTCTCTGTTTCTTACCCAAAGAACTCAGAGAAAATAAGACTCTACTTAATGAGGTGAAAAAATCATTTGAAAATCAGATAAATTCCAAGGACTTCAGTATTAACAATTTATTATTATGGTATTCACTAACCTTAGGCAGGCCAGATAGAAATTTTCTCTAAAGTGCTAAGCAGAAAGAATTTAATGATTTCAGTTTAATTCCCTGTTGCACTGAAGTCCATTCTGGAAAGAAAAAATAAAAACCATCAATGTACATTATACTAAAGGTCTGAGTCTCAGAAGCAACTCTTTAGCTAGGAAAACAAAGTATCCAAAAATGTGTCCTGAGTCTACTGAAATTTCATCATGATTGAACAAGGTTAATCTTATCAATAACTAGTTCCTATGTTATGACAGTAAATTAAAGTATCATTCTTTGCCTTAACAAGAAAAATGAATAAGAAATTTAAATGACTTTGCCAAATCAATTCTTTGGCTTGCTTTTCCACAGCTTCCATCTCTGAGGACTATCTGATACCGTTCAGATAGACAAGACAAAGAAGAAAATGGCTCTTACCTGTCTGCTGCCTTTTTCTTTCTTCTAATCCTTCTGGACTTTGCTCATCATTTTTTTCAGGTCATTACATCCCTTCTGGATTAATTTCTTTCATATCCCATTGGCTGGGCTGCCAAAACTCATTTCTTCATTACTGTTCTTTGCTTAAGGGTGGCAGTTGTTGAATCCTCCGCCACATCCCCTTTGATCTGCCTTGGATTTTATTTTTTTATAACATCTATTTCTTTCTTTTCTTTGTTTATCCCAGTGGCAGAAAAAGAGGATTAATTATTTCTATGAAGCCAGCACTTCTCTTTGTGTCAAAGTGTTGGCAAACAGAACACATTTACCTTAAGAAAGTGCCTTTCTCTGTAGGCTGTGATTTTGGGTTCTATGAATTAAATGTTAAATTTCCTGAGAGCAGGATCTCTGTTTACAAATTCTCTTGGAGGGGCCCATCTAACAGTGACAAGCATCTGCAGGTCTAAGTCCAACTCCAAAATAAGCCTCAGTGTCTCCACATTCATCCCGGAATAATCTTTGTGATACGCAAATGAGATCATGTCACTACTCAGTCCCAAATATTTCCTGGGCTCTCGGCTACCTTCTCAAGAAACCCAAACTACTTAGAATAGCATTGAGACACTTTTTCCCCCTGCTTACTTCATCTTTTCCCATTCTCAACAGATCTAGTATCTTGCATTTTAGTTCTACTAAAATGTCTGGGATTCCCAGATTGGAAGCATCCTCTTCCATCTCTAAGCTTTTGAACCTGTTATTCTCTCCTGGGAATGCCTTTCCCTCCTTTGTCTATTTGGCAAACTCCTCACAGTTTTTAAGACTCAGCCTAGAATCAACCTCTCTGAAAACTTTTCCCATTTATCCAAGATTTACAGCTGCACTGTCTTCATAGCCTTTATGTACAACTTCAGCGTTGAGTTTATCACATTCAATGTCAATGTCTACCTACCTGGATCACCCAGTAGGTTTTGACCTGCTTAAGGGCAAGATTTCTAATTCATCTTTGGGATCTCCATGCCCTATTAAAGAACTTGTTGTTTCACAGAGCTGAAAAATATTGTGTGCTCAGATGAGTGAATAAGTGAATGATGGATTGTAAAGTAACTCAATATTTCTCATTAGTTGCATGGCATAAATTATGAATTGGTCTAGTTTTATTTTTCTTTTTGGTAGGCAATAAGAGTATTCCCGAATGCAGGTACTTAATAGTTGTTGCTGCTGTTATTCTAATTAATTAGGACTCATGCTTTGAACAATATGAATTGATTGTGTACACAGTTTAAATTTTTCAGGAATTTGTTGCTTCCTTTTTATAATTTTATGGAGCTTCTCATCTTTTTCCTTGATAAGCTACACTTCTGTTGATTTTCTAGAGAGCAAATACAATTTGGACTGTTCACTTTAAGAATGTCCTGAATCCTAAAGAAAAATTGCATTAATAGTCTGAATTTATCAAGGTAGTGTTGGATTAAACATTGGGGTCATATTATATATACCACAGTTGTTTTTCTATATTTCTCTATATTTCATTATATTGTTTTATTGTGGGCATTGTAGCATGTTATTAAGCATTATAGGTAAATATAATTATTGACTACATAATACATCATTGTGTGATTGTACCTTTTCTTCAGTTTTTTTCATTCCTTCAGTCACCATTTATTGAAGTTAAGTATTGTTTCATTAAGCTTATACACGTATATTTTTGTTTATATATTTAGATGTTTGTACTGTGTCATGATGTTAAATGTATTTCTTATTATAGATCAGGATCAATAGGGTTTAAATTCCACTGACTTACTTGTTGGGTAGTTCTGAGACTACCTATTCCCCCCTAACATTTTTCTTACAAAGGCAAATTAGGTTATGATAAACCTCAAGGAAGGCAACTTGGAAAGATTTAGTAAGTCTAAGGCATGTATGTAGAAGTTAAGCTAATCCTACCACAGGATAATGAAATATATTATTCATAAACATAATATACTTGGTTTTCTTATATGACTTATGGAGACCATACTCTTATTTTTAAACTCACTCTCCAGACTTACATTAGGCTTCCTGACTATTCTATCTCCCTGAGTCCCTGGTTCCCTGTCATTTACGACAATAGACTGAGGATACCCCAAATGAGGGACCCAAGGCAGTGAACTCAGTTCAGCATGGTCAAGTGTTATTCCTACCTCTGGCCAGCCAGCTTCAACCCTCTGCTGTCATTCCTGCCATGTTCAATCCATTGTCAAAGCTGAGCCATGTCTCAGAAGTGGGCAGCTTCAGTTAAAGAAACCAGAATAGTAGTTGCTGCTTTTAAAAATGACATTCTGTATTGCTGCACAGCAATATGATTATTGATATAGGAGATTAATATATTCAGAACTCTTGAATCTTGTTTTCCTACAATAACACCTAGCACACCCCACCAGCTCATGACCTGGCAATTCCTCTTGTGTACAGTTTCCACAATTCATCTTGGTGATTCACCATTCCTAATGTTACTAATTTACAGTAATGAGCCATGAACTGACACCCAGGCTGGGTGAGACAGAGACAACTTTCAATCTACAGCAAGTGGAAAGGAGTACTTGAGGGATACATTCTCTGCATTCTGAAAGCATCTTAATGATCCTAAGTGGTTTGGATGTTTAGAGGAAGTTCACAGGCACTGAATCAATTAGAAAAATACGATACATAAGACTTGGGAGCCAAAGGAATGCTATTTCTTGTTCTATAGACTGAGAAGACCAAGAGGGTGGCAGGATAGGAGAATATTGGAGCAATGCTTTTGTTCCCTAGAAGCATGGGGTAAGTGCATGTTTTGTTATGTGTTCATGGCTGGTTTCCATATATGCCTGGGCAAAAATGAATGAATCCAGACAAATTTGGGAATCATGGAACATCCCAATCTATTGTTTTTTCAAATATCTTGCATTTAGCAGAGCACCACACATCTTCAGCTGAACACTACTTCATATTAAATTGTTAAATTGATGTATATATATCAGAAGATAGAATCCACATGTTTCCAAAGCCTTTCACAATTTTTTTTCAATAAGGGTAGTCAGATACCTTTGGAACTGTGCCTTTTATAACAAATTATTTCTTTTGTGATAATGAGAATGAAAAATCTATAGTTATTAGAACACACACATTATCACCATGTAGATTGAAATACTCAGTTCAGAAAGTCAATTTCCTAATATAAGAACACAAGTTATCAATTTGATGAATTGCATTTTCATTTTTTCTCAGAGTGGGCCCTTTAATTTGGCTTCATTATTAAATAAAGCAGAGAATTCTAGTGCCGGGAAACTCCTGCCAGCTATTTTTAGATCCACATCTATATTTCTCTCCAGAACTGTGGAAGGCATCTAAGTGTCTATGTAGTGGAAAAAACATGGCCATTGGCTTCAGACAGCTCTAGGCTAAAATCCTGGCTTTGCCCCTGTGATTGGTTGAGTGGCCCTAGGCAAGTCACTTCACCTCTTTAAGGTTTCATTTCTTCATTGGTGGAAAGAGCACAATAATCCTCCAGACTGTTCTTGTGAGAATTAAATATCTACTACATGCCAAGTGCCTAACACAGGGCCCATGGGGAGCAGAGGCTCATGAAGTAGCAGCTAGCTCAGAGACGCTGCTCTAATCACTCTCTCCAGTTGTGCAATCAATGCGATTGGTCTCTCTTTAGTTGCAGAGACCAACGCAGAAAGTGCTCTGCTTTCTCCACCTTGGGCACTTCTGTGTGTTCCTTGACGTGCAGCTGTACTGTTTAGATGTCAAACAGGCCTAATGCCAGTTCAAAGTCAACAGTGTTGCCCTTGATGACTACACCACAGAGCTGTCTTCCCTGAAGCTCTTGATTAGAATTTCTTGCCTTTGTATTCTCCTGCTTGCTATGGCTTCCTCACTGCATCTCACACTCCCACCCTGTTGGCAATGGTCTCTCTTTCCCTGTGCTGAAGGCAGCGTAAGAGAAAATTGAGTCCTTTGTGTGAAATACATTTCCTCTTCTCTTTTTACGTTGGTTCAGTGCCCACAAGTGTTATAAGGACCATGAAAGCCAGAAGTAACTATGTCTGTCCAGCCAGCAGACTGGAAGAGGACTAAATGTAGAAGTAGAAAACTGGCAAAAGCCACTGTTGTCTATTGGTGCCTCAGCCCTGTTATCACAAACCTGGTCTTGTTTGCCTTGTCTGAGAGACCAGATGTAGGGGAAAGGTCATTCCTATGATATGACACGATATGGTACGATATGATAATGATATGATATTAGTCAATCTTCATCATTCACCGAGTCCATATCTGTGACTTCATCTCTTCACTAAAATTTCTTTGTAACCCCAAAATCAATATTCCTGGTGCTTTCGCAGTCATTCAGGCACGTGTAGAGTGTGAAAAATTTGAGACTTGCTATGTACAAATTCCCAAGTGAGGTTAAACAAGGCGTTCCTCTGTTCTCGTGTCCTCTCATACAGAGGTCACCAGAGGATGCAGGCAGCAGGGGGCAGGGCAGTGTAGGACAAGAAGCTCTTGGTTCTGGGGCCAGTTGGATGGGGTCTGAATCCCAACCCTGGTGCCTGTTAGTGGGGTAGCTTCAGTCAAGTCTCAACATTTCTGAGCCTCATTTTCTCTCTTGTAAAATAAAGAAAATAGAATCTACCAATCTATTACCAATGTCTTACCTGTAGCAAAGCACAATACACCTTTAGCTGAACACTACTTCATATTTAATTGTAAATTGATGTGTATGTATATCAGAAGATAGAATCCACATGTTTCCAAAGCCTTTTTCATTTTAAGTTATTTTAGGATTTAAGATTATGATTAATCTACCTATTTATATCATTCTGTATATATATATACACACACACAATATATGTATACATTTATGCACACATATAGTATATATATACATACACACACACACACACACACACAAGTGCTCATCCTTAGGAACAACAGTTTCATATTTGCTGAATGTTTGCAGAGACTTTATAGAACATCATGAGTAATGAGAATGTACTAGTGTGTGTGTGTGCCACTTTTCTACTGTACTCTGCCTACTCTTCCATTGGAGGATGTATATATGTATCCATATCTATATATATGTCTATATATCTTATATATCTTTCACTGGATATACATATCTTCCAGTGGAATTATTCCCAGTAGGCAGGGAATAACAACTAGGCTTTGGCTTCAGTTCCATTTCTATCAATAAGGTCCACTGATGTGTGAACTGAGAGACATTACTCTTTACTTCTGTGCCCCATAGTTCCCTAATATATAAAGTTGGAATCAAGGTGTCTGCCTTCCCAACAAGAGGTTGTTGTGGGTATAAAATGAGTTTAACAGACATGAACATACTTAGTAACTTTTAAAGCACGCTAATAACAGAGGGCATTAGTACTGTCTGGCACACGTCCAGGCAGCAGGAGCAGTCAGGAAGCTAGGATGGTCATTCTATGGGGGCTGTAGTCTACACTGGATTGTTTGAATACAGTGTTCACTCCTTTATTGATTTATTTCTTCAAAATTTTAGCAAACTTTTGTATTGAAAGCTGATTGTGCCCAGCCCTATGTAGGATGCCAAGGATACAAATGAATAAGCAAGATCCATCTCTCAAGAAACTTACTGTAGAAGGAGACAAACATGCTACATGGATTCTAGGAAGGAGTGCCCTAGGCTTACATTCTTCCACCAGACTCAGCTTTTTCACATGGCCCTGGGTCTCTGCCTGACAGTGGGGACTCTCTTTTATTCGCGCCAGTTGTGTATGGGTCTGTGCTTGTACAAATGTGTGCATGGATACGAATGTGGCCAGAGGTAGGAGTGGGGATGCAACATACACTGGTGCTTTCAGTAAGTACACTCTCCTAGGTGTTCCACCTTCATTCAAAATCATTCCCTTAGTCTTGTGGAGTTTCATGATCCTTTCTCTAGGATGTTGGTAATATTCCCTCATGTCTACAGCTACCAATATAGGGAAATTTACACATGCCCAGATGATTCCTGAGAGATAAATGCATCCGCTGAAGAAATGTATGCACTTCAGATGCGCTCTGTGTGAAGCGTGTTGGGCTCTTTTTGTATCCAAAGCCTGGAGGTCCCAGAATAAATAAACTCACTGACATGGTTCCCTCATGTATTATTTATCCAGTAACTTCAATTCTCTGATCTCATGTGAAAGCAATTCTTAGATAATATGTGTGTATGAGCCAAAAATATTGGTATAAGGAGCCATAAAATTGCAAGTGCTTTTTTAAACTATCTTGATTACATATGTAAAATAAGGAGAAAAATTTTAGACTCCCCTAGAAATTTGCCTTGCAGTGGGATCTGAGTGGCCATAGAATCTGTCTTAAAAGAGCTACAAGAAAACCAAGTAATTACATGGGCCAAATCCTTCCTTTCACAGATAAGGTCTAGAGTGATGAAATGGATTCCCAATGTTTGAATTGTTTGCATGAAAATGTCATAAAATCTGGCTAAAATACAACATATCTTAGATCTTTTCTCCCAACTTCATTCTCTTTGATTTTTCTCTTTTTTTCATTCATTCATTCTTTCATGCATTAGTTTATTACTTCGAGAGGACTGGAAGTCTTTATGTACAAGGTGCAGTCCTAACTAAAATTCCTTTTCTAGAACATTTGCAATGGGGATGAATGAAATAGATATCCTGATCTATAGTATTTTGGGGTGGTTTCCAGCATTATGCATCTGCTAAATGTTAGCAAACTCACTCTTATTAAAGGTATCAAATATTTTCCTTTCAGTTTGTAAAAGTTAAAAATATCTTAGCCAAAGTAAGGTTGGGCTTTCAGTTCCAACATATATTAATTTTAAGATGTCCTCCCTGGCTTCTGGGAGGATAGTGAGCAGGTCAAGAGCAAGATCGGATCGCCTAGAGCCAAACCCTGGTTTTCCTGTTTTCTATCTGTGAAACTGTAGACAAGTCACTGAACTCCTTTACCCCTTGTTATTCTTACCTGTAATGTAAGAATAAATATTCTTACTTTAATAAATATTCTTCCTTTAGCTATAAAGTGGAAATGATGATATCTACTTCATAGGGCACTTCTGGGATATTAAGTGAAAAGTCCTATAGAGCACACAGTCCAATACCTCGCCCACGTTAAGTACCTGACAGCTGTCAGTTGTTATTGTTTGTGTTGCATAATGGAAGCAATTTCTTTGATTCCTGGGTTGATTTGTTAGCATGGTAGATATTGTCTGTCAGAAATTTTTTATCTCTACTAATATACTTCTTCAGATAAGATAGAGCCCATGAATTAATCATTCCTCAAATCCTAAATGCCAGGATGGGGGCACAGCATTGATGGGCTGTATCTCTCACCAGTGAGGGAAGGGAGTTGTCTCTTGCAGCTGCATATGTAGAAACAGATGTACTAAGCTACAGAAACTAGGAGTGGTAGAATGGAAACAAAAAGAAACATTCGTGGAAGTTTCACTCATACTCTTCTATCAAGGAAATGTATTGGTGGTTTTTGCAAACTTAGCCTTTCATCAGAATCACCTGGGAGATTTTTTAAAATATAGATTTCTGGGTTTCAATTAGGACTGAATAAATTAGAATTTTCTGAAGTGTTCATTAAAAATGTAAGTTCCCTGCCCTGCAACTCCCCTGGTAATTTACACACAGCTAGTTTGATACCAGCATCTGAGTACTAGCATACACTGTGGCTGGTGGTTGATGCCATTATTAGATATATAGTAGACATATATATTACATATATAGTAAACATTCTGTACCAGATAGAAGAGATAATTTGCTCCTTAATTTGGTCTTGTTGGAGGCATCCTAGGGCCAATGTGCCCTTACTTCTGGATTGGTGACATCAGGGAGCTGGGAGGGAAGAGAGAAATGAGGGGCTATTGTAATTTTTGTGGTGATCCTTTGTTTTCTGTGAATCTCCTGGAACTTCATCTTAGAGCTTAGAAGAAAAGTGTCATCTCTCATCCTTTAGCAACAGTTCCTAGTTCTACATGTAAACACTTAATCAAATATTCAGTTCATGGTTATAACATCTGGTTTGGCAAAAACCACAGGTAGCTGAGAAACAGAAAGGAAAATTTAAAACACCAAAACAAACCACCATTGCCTCAAGAAAACAGTCTGCTTGAACTCTTTAGTTGCTACATTTTGTTACTAAGAATGTAGCCTTTCTTGCTTTGACTACTAGAAAGCTCAGAGCCAAGTTCATGGCTGAATTTCACAAATCCAGTATAGTATGTTCTGCCAGGCATTTTATGTATTCGTCTCACTCTTGGACTCTTTTTTCCTACCCTTATTTACTCTTTGACATGATTTCTTCAGTTATCTATTTTTTATCCTAATGTACTATGTATAGTATGAAGCATACAAAATCAGTTTTGGAACAAGTGGGGTTTTGAACATATAGAAAAATATGCTAGGCAATTGGCACAAAAGATATTATTCCTGCCCCAAAGAGCTCACAATTTAGTAGCCGGAGAGACACATAAAAACATAAAATAAGTTGCAATACGGTTTTGTAAGAGCTATCAGGGTGGTGTAGACACAGTGCTCCAAGGAGTACAACTAAGGATGCATCACCAATTTGTTCAGTAGTGTGTATTCTGTGCCTGTTATGAGCCAGCAATTCCTTTGGGCCCTAAAGACACATAGTCCCTTAGCCCAAAAGAGCTGAAGTCTAAGAGGAAGACTGATATGTAAGCAAATAATTACACAGTCATGTGCCGCTTCATGATGAGGACACATTCTGAGAAATGCATCATTAGGTGATTACATCATCATGCAAATATCACAGAGTGTGCTTATACAAACCTAGGTGGCATAGCCTACTATATTCCTAGGCTATATGGTAGAGCCTGTGGCTCCTAAGCTACAAACCTATAGAGCAAGCTTGCCCAACTTGTGGCCTGCTGTCCATATGTGACTCGGGATGGCTTTGAATGCAGCCTAACACAAATTCATAAACCTTCTAAATCTTTGAGAGATTTTGGCCTGGTATGGTGGCTCATGCCTGTAATCCCAGCAACTTTGGAGGCCAAAGTGGTTGGATCACTTGAGGCCAGGAGCTTGAGACCAGCCTGGCTAACATGACGAAACCCCATCTCTACTAAAAATACGAAAATTAGCCAGGCCTGGAGGCACACACCTGTAATCCCAGCTACTCAGGAGGCTGAGGCACAAGAATCACTTGAACCTGGGAGGCGGAGGTTGCAGTGAGCTAAGATGGTGCCACTGCACTCCAGCCTAGGTGACAGAGCGAGATTCTATCTCTGAAAACAAAAAACAAAAACATTATGAGATTTTTTTACGATTTATATTGTTTAGCTCATCAGCTATTGTTAGTGTTAGTGTATTTTATGTGTAGCGCAAGACAGTTCTGCCAATGTGGCCCAGGGAGGCCAAAAGTTTGGACACCCCTGCTACATGGCTTGTTACTGTACTGTAGGCAACTATATACTACAATACTGTACTGTAGGCAACTATAACACAGTGATAAGTATCTGTGCATCTGAACATATCTGACCATAGAAAAGGTACACTAAGATGGTGGTATTATAATCTTATAGGACCCCTGTTGTGTATGTGGTCTGTTGTTGACTGAAATGTCATTATGCAGCACATGACTGTGCTGTAAAGAGATTCATTCTAAAACTGAGTATATATAAAATGCTGTGAAAACACAGATGAGGGGCAATTAATTCTATCTGGGAAAGGAAGTCTCAAGGAGAGAGAGTTACAGAGAGGTGATGACATTTCAGCTTGATCTTGTGCATAACAAATGACTTCCTATAAGGTATTTTCCACCTGTTTTGAATTAACTAAAATGATTAGGTCTTAGAATTTATAAAGGTCATCTTTACTAGCATGAAAAAAGAGGATCACTCTTGTAAAATAACCATTTAAAATGCAACAGCCTGATTTTTGAATAGGTACTGGGATGAATTAATGCTAAAGTTCAGAAGAAAGATTTGGAAATGGAGATGGATGGGGCCAAAATTATTAGGGATTTGGCAGAAAATAGTGCTATAAAAAACATACAATAATTATAATATGATTCATATAATATAAAATAATAATTATAGCTCCCTACCATACAGCATCCTTTCAGTTTGTGCTTGGCTGATTTAGGCCTCATTACAGGAAAAAAATTTACTGATGAGATCATCAGAAACTTTGTACTCTGGCAGAAACAATGCTATGTATTCTCCAAACGTGCTTCCTTTTCCTTCTGTGTTTACTGCTAAACTCGATTTCCCATTATCCTTGCTGATCTCTGCCACTTCCAGAACTGGCCTATTGAAATCTCCTATGCTTGATCTTTTACTCTCTTGCTTTCCCTTCTGTGGGGGCTTGCAGGTTACATGCTGAGGACAACAGTGTCAGGAGATGAAAGGAGCTTGAGTTCCTAATGGGACACGCAGAGGAGAGCACCCTACGAAAGCTGTTTAACCAGGGATATCTGCAGTGGATTTTGCATGAGTGAGCCAGGTATCATCTTGTATTGTGCACGGCCACTGAAATTGGAGGTTGCTTGTTATAGCTGTTATTCTATCCTAGTACACCCTCTGTGAAATTATGTAAACAGTTTTGCTTTTATATCTACTTCCTTTAGCTCCCTTCCATAGATCCTCATCATCACGTAACATGTTGTGAGTAATTTAATAACTGTTTACAGAATTCATGAATCAAGATATTCTTTTCAGATATTGAGCAAGGTTAGTATTGCAACCTCAATCTATCAAATATGCATAACATAAGTCAAGAAAATAAGTAGAAGAGCATTCCATTCTCAGAGGAGCTACATTACATTTGCCATGATGCATTTATTCTTGTAACACACAAATGGGACATCTCAGAATGTGATCCCTGGGCCAGAAAATGGACAAACACACACGTAATGTGAGGGGAGCATTTCTTCCTTCATTGTGTGAACATGTTTGTAGAGGGCCTTTCAGGGTGTGAGAAATGAGTCAGATTACTTGGCCTTAGCCTTAGAGACCTGGATTTGTTTGGCAAATCAGTAGGGTTTTAAAATAAGCTATTTCCACTAGTGAGTTATGACATTATTTCTATGGCATTCTAATGGACCTGAACAATTTATTCCATCAAGAACATTTCACAAGGACCTCCTGCATATTAACTAGTCATTGCTCTAGTTGTTGGGACTAACACAATGCACAAGAGATATGGACCCTGCCCTCAAGAACCTTATAATCTAATGGGGAAACAGACATGTAAAATAAAGTGACAGTTGTTACAGAGGAAATCCAGGATATGTTCCTTTTTTCTTTTTCTTTTCAGCATTTCCTTCTCACTCTGGACAAAAAGATAAGGCTATACTCCTTCTGTTGTTTAAATCCAAAGCAACACCGAAAATAATTTCTCTATGTGCAAAATTAAATTCAATTATTAAGTTCCTTACATTTGTTTTGTCTCCTTGGTCATAATGGGTGTGGTGTGGGTTAGGAGTTGGAAGTTAGGTTTGGGAATGGAGGGTACATTTTCAAACACGGTTATTTATTTTAAGGCTGTGATGGGACCATGTATATGCATTAATCTGTAAATAGGTAGCCACGTATTTCTAGGTAGGCAGCAATATACATGAGAATTTCCCTTTTTATCACTATCACTAGGTTTCTTAGTGGCTAAGTTCTCATTAATTCCTTAGTTAATTCCTTAATAAGGTGTCAAAAATAGTGAATTATTAAACCTACAATTATTGAACCTGGTTTTCTTGCATTCACATTGCCATGCCTCTAATACATCCTCATATTGCTATGAGATCACTTTCCTTAAGCCCTACTTATTATGCCTATTTACCCTGTTGAAAACACCTTCAGAGGCTCTCATTGCTTAATGAATCATATCCGACTCCATAATAGCATTTCATACCCTTCACTGTCTGCCACCATGTATATTTCTAATTATAATAGCACCCCTCAATCCATCCCTACCTCGCACCCAAAGTCTTGAATGCTCTCTCCTCTCACAGTCCCTCAGTACTTTTTCTTACTCTCACCCCTTCACAGAGTCCTGAGGCTGTCTCATGACTCCTCACCCATGGTGCTTCCTGAATGCTAAGATGCCCTGCAGAAAGGTGGTATTGTCAGGGATTGGAGCTGAAGGTAGGGTAGCTGAGCTCAGCCCCTGTGGATGGGTCATTGGATGAGATCACTGCAATGGTGCTGCCCAAGGGCATCTGTAGATCTTAATGTAACCGATGTTCAGGGACCTACTTGAATCCACCTGTCTGACCTCTTGCTAGAGAGTCTCTGACCTTTTCTCCACAGTCAATATCTTCTGACCTTCCTTCTTCAGAAAAATGGGTGTAGGGGGGATGGAACCTAAGCCACAGCTGCCTAAGGAGTCAGGATCTGGAAGTCTAGCCCCTTCCTTATGGCTGCTGTCAGTCACCTACCTTGTCATCATCTGGATACTTATAAAATGCAGATTTCTAGGCCCACAGCAGACCAACTAAAACAGACTTTCCAGGGTGGGAGCATCTCTGATATTTTCACTTTAAACAATTGTTCTTTGTAGTTAAGTCTGAGAGTCACTGCTCCCCAGATGGGCAGACAGTCTGTGAGAAAATCCTGGTATCAGTCCTTCTAGTGTCACCATAAAAGTGAGAGTTAGCCAGGCATGGTGGCTTCCTCCTGTAATCCCAGCACTTTGGGAGGCTGAGGTGGGTGGACCATTGGAGGCCAGGAGTTCAGATCAGCCTGGCCAACATGGCGAAACCCCGTCTCTACCGAAAAATACAAAAATTAGCCAGGCATGGTGGTGCGCGTCTATAGTCCCTGCTATTTGGGAGGTTGAGGGACAAGAATTGCTAGAATCCAGGAGGTGGAGATTGCAGTAACTGAGATTGTGCAACTGCACTCCAGCCGGGGTGATAAAGTGACTCTGTTTCATAAAAAAGAAAAAGAAGAAAGTAAGAGTTAATTTACTTTCCTTTCTTTGTCTAGTTGATATTAGTGTTTGACTTTTCTACTGCCATGTAGATAATGGGAAAGTGGAGTCCAAGGAGTGGTGGGGTGAGGGCAAATAAGGAAGATACCTCTCCTGGATACTGCCCTTCACTGTCGCAAGGAAGAGAATACAATATTATTGGGAGGCTGACATCCTTATTACCCATTAATTGTTTTCTTGAGCATTAAGTATTGGGCAGGAAAACCGAAAAATGTCCACAATCTCTGATGTCTTCTTGTCCTTCACCCCATCCCTGTCCTGTTTATATAACCTTTATCCTCATCTTTAAATCTTGGTGACATTGCTGTAACCAGTAATGAGCTATCGAAAGTATTAGGGGACATCTAATTATTCCTTTTTATTTGCATCTCTTATTGTTGCTTTCTGAGTTTTTGTTTTTGTGTGCATTTTATAATGTACGTGATATGCAGTGAACCATGTATATGTATAAATGTATATATTCAGACTGAGTGCTTTTCTTTAACTGATCACGTACACCCTCAAAAAACTTCACTGTCAACTGTCTTGATGATCCAGCAACCTGATCCTCTGAGCTTTAGCCAATGACTGTCTCCTTTCTTCTGATAACTAAGGCCTGGGAATTCTGTGCTTTGGATTCTCCCAGGGCTTTAATGCATTTCCTTTTGATGCTCGTCCAATGGAACTAGCATTGCTATTTGACATTTTGAATTTCTCATTTCAGTATGTGACCTTGTAGGGTATTGTTTTGAGGGAATCAAATCTTGATCTCAATCTAGTGAGCTTAACCCTTGCCTGTTTCTCTACCAAGGTCATGGCCAGTTTAATACTTTGGTTATTCATATAATGCACCAGAACATTAAAGCTGGTCCTCAATTAAGTTTATTCTCTCCAACCTATGTGTGGCCTAGCTCAAATTATTTGGTATGACCTTATACATTTGAGACACAAAATTTTTATATTCTCAGCTTCCTGAACCTACACCAGTTAGATATGTTAGAATATCCAGTAATCACTAAATAGCAAATACCTGTCTCTACATATAAAGTGCAGAATGTATATGTACAACCCAGAGTCACTTAATTTCTCTTTAAGTTGGACTCTTTTGGGCCCAGGGATGGTTTTTTTATATAATAGATCTAAATTTATGCACTTGGCTACTATTCCAGGACAGCCTTGTCACCAACATAAATCATCTCATTTCAGCAGCTACAGTAAATAATTGGGCCCCTGAGACATTGCTTTCCATCTCCTCTGCAGACAGCATCCTACAAACTCTGGGTTCTCCCCTGGCTGTGCAGGGTGATGGTGCCGTTGCCTCTGGCCTTTTCATTTATTATTTATTTCATTTATTTCAAGATTCAGAACAAATTGGAATTGGCAAAAAATGGAGAGAGTCTGTGGAAGGATAAATCCAAGGTTCGCATAATTACCAGAAACTGTGGGGAGAGCAGAAAGGGGAAAAAAGAACAAGAGAAAAACGAAGGAAATATTTCAAATCAGGAGACTTAAAAGAAAAACACTTACAACAGTGAATTTTCAGGTCTTGATAGCAAAAAGTTTGTTATAATAAAGTTTTTTTGTTCTATTTTGTTTTTGTAAGGCCAAACACAGCTTCCATTGCTAGCGGGCCAAGAGGGCTGGGTCTAGGCCAGGGACTCTACCAGGAAGCTGATACAGACTTTCAGTATTGCCTCCCTGGGGCCAAGAGCATCCCTATAGCCTCTATTTTTTCCTGTAGTAAACACCCAAGGATTATTTTTCCCAGTTCCCAGAGTATAAAACGGTCAACTTACTACCAAGTTATAAAAAAGTTTTCTCTTTGGTTTCTGATTTATGAAAATCTTCCCAGCTTTTGTACAAAGATTAATTTGCTACAATAGAACTTGATTATAATTCAGTAGCTTTTATCATACAACTTTCACCTTGGACCAGTTCTTCTAAAAACAGAATTTTTGAGTGATACAATCCCAACTGATATCAAGTAAGGCATCTTATTGAAAGGCAGTCTAATGTGTGTGAATGCTCGTGAGCCCAGAAGCCAACAGAGTCAGCGCTTAATAAACAGTGTCTCTCTTCTCTTCTCTGTATAAGTATAGATAAAATCAATATGTAAACATACACATACATGCATATATTCTGTCATCCAGAATTTGAGAGTTTGAATAAATTCTATAGAATTATATAGTTCACAATGTGGTAGATAGGCACTATTATTATCCATATTCTGCAGATGAAGAAAGTCAAGTCTAGAAAGGTGAAATAACTTGGAGAATCACTCAGGATTCCAATGCAAAAGGAATATGTAACTCCAGTAACTCTGTTCCTAAACACTATGTTAGATTGCCTCCTTGGTCCACTTAAACTCATGATATCCATTTGAAAGTATTCACTATCTATTGCATTGTAGCAATTCATCCCCAAAATTAGTGACTTAAAAGAACAATGGCTTATTTTCTTGTATAGTTTCTGTGGGCTAGGAATTCAGGACGGTCTTGACAAAGCAATTTTGACTTAGCATCTCTCATGAACTTGCAGTCAGATGCTGGCTGAGCCTGCAGTCATCTGAAAGTTTGCTGGTGCTGGAAGAGGCACTTTCAAGGTGGCCCTCTTGCATAACTGGCAAATTAGTGCTGGCTCCTGGCTGGGGCTTCTGCAGCTCTCCATGTGGCTCTGTCCACAGGACTGTTGAGTGTCCTTATAACATGGTGGCTGGCTTTCCCCATAATGACTGATCCAAAAGACCAAGGCTGAAGCCATAAATTTTTTTGTATGACCTAGCCTCAGAAGTAACATACCATTATTCCCACCACAAGTCTATTGACCACACAGCTAACATGTGTGAAGGACTATACACAGGTGTGAATACCACAAGGCTACCATAGCAAACCACTACTTACTATTCCCTCTTTGCATAACCCCCTTCCAACCCTTCCTTTAACCTACCACTCTTAGTCTATATTGGCCCATCATAGACACTCAATAAATGTTAGCCTAGCCAATGAACTTAACATTTGGATTCGGGAAGGTTAAGAAATCCTTCCAGTTTTTTGAGCCGTTGCTAGGGAAATTATATAACTTGAGCTTTTGCCAGTGACTCACTTTTTCCATCTACTTTTCCTTTTCAGAAACTCTTGGCCTACCTTCCCTACAATTCTGTAATCCAGTAATTGTGTAGGGAACGTCACAACTGAGGCTGAACCCCACAGCTGCTTTGTCTGCCTCCGCTGAGAACATGAGAATAGGTTTGGCATGGTGGTGTTTCTCGACTAATGAGTCTTTTCCCTGATCAACTGCTCATGAGAACTTCTAAAGGAGACTCTAGTCCTAGACACAGCTGTGAAAGGGGTCTCTTAGACACTCCATTTCAGAGTCAACCGTAAGCCAATTCTGTAATGATAAAGAGCTATACATAACCCCATGCATTAATAATGCTGGTTGGTGGGTATTTAGAAATACAACATTTTGAAAAATATCTATTTGGAAAGAAAGCCATTTTTTTTTGTTACCATTAGCTTACTAGTATTCTTGTCTTATATATCTGTTTATCCTATGTATTACGTAATGAAGATAAGCCACAAAAGCACTAGTTAAGACAGGAATTATGTCTTTCCAGAAACAAAGCCTGGTGTGATTTTTAAAAGTACAGTGTGCTTCCAGCCTCTGCGTCTTTCTTGTTCCAAGGATGTCATTATCAATACTAATATAAATTTTTCATTGCTTGAGCCATTACAATATACAGAGAATAGATTTTTCAATTTTTCCAGTTCCACTGAGTATATTAGCAAAATTGTCTGTCTGTCAGCAGGCTTCTGGTGACGCCAGTAGCATCTCTGATTCTGATTGTTCAAAATCTTTTTATATTTACAGGTCTCCAGCAGAGAAAAGGACAAAGACTTATTTGTAAACCCTTCTTCCATGTGCTTCTTTTGATCACTTCTCTTACATTTCTTATTCTCTTCTCTGAGTCTTTAAAATGATAAATACTAAAAGCAATCTAAATGATAGGAAGTATGTATATTTCATTGATAAAATTGTAGGATTTTAAAAATCATGCTTTAAGATGCTTTATTTTATTAGTTATTAATATACATGTAAGTTAAGGTCAGAAAATGAGGAGGTTCTTGATCTATGCAGAATTTTCCCACACATTAGGGGCAGACTCAGAGTAGAGACATGTTCTAACACCCGGCTTGGTGAAGATTCTGAACTCATGTACAATGACCTATGGCAGATTGAACTCTCAACTGTTTTGTAATCTTCATGAACTATAAATGTTGCACATGCCTGCAGAATGAATTTTAGTTTCATTGTGGGGTAGTATGCAAGAAGAACCCTGGAGTGGCATATGTTGGGAGGGATAGATTAGAGCATAGTAAGACTTCTTAATTGAAAAGATGAAGTTTCTCAGGCCAACTGGCCAACTAGTAATATGATAAAATCATAGAATGGTATATTTGGAAAGTAGCTTCAATGTGTGCCTTTCAGTTTCTTTCAAATTAAAATGAAGAAAGAGAGAGAAAGTGCATGGCCTAATGTTACATGGTTAAAAGAAGATGAGTGGGCCTTAAATCAAAATCTGCCTTCAGTCACGGATTTTCCCCAACACATTGGATTATCTCAAGGAAAAAAAATAATATGGTATTAATCATGATTTTTTTTCTAATTTAGATTTTTCAGGGTTAGAGACTAAAGAATAGAATTTTTGTTTGTTTGTTTGTTTGTTTGTCTGTCTGAAATACCTGGCTCAAACAACTAATTGGATAGATTGAGTTCAACAGGAGGTCCTTTATTGTAGTGTATTGTTTGTATCTATCCATTGAGCTTAAGCTTGCAGCATAATATCCGTGACATTTTATTATTACATTACCACGCAGAGAACCTTACCAATGGATTCAAGGTCATTAACATCTGTATTAGTTTCCTATTGCTGGTGTTAACAATTTACCACGAATTTAGTGGCCCAAAACAATACAATATAAGTTTATTATCTTAATGTTCTGTAGGTTAGAAGTCTGAGGTTAGGTCTTATTTGGCTAAAAGCAAGGTGTTGGCAGGGCTGCCTCTCTTCTGGAGACCCCAGGGAAGAATCTGTTCCTTGCCTTTGTCATCTTCGAGAGGCTTCCCACATGCCTTGGCTCCTGGTCTCTTTTTATCAATGGCATCATGAGGACCTCTGCTTGCCATTACACCTCCTTCCCTGAATCACATCCTCCTGCCTCCCTCTTATTAGGGCACTTGTAATTACATTAGTCCTTCCTTGATAATCCAAGATAAGCTCCCCATCTCACAATCCCTAGCTTACTCACATCTGCAGTGTCCATTTTGCCATGCAAGGTAACAAATTCACCAGTTCTGGAGATTAGGCCTTGGACATCTTGAGGGGGCCTATTCTGCCCGTCACATCTGTATTTGTTATTTAGTTGGGAAATAATTGAGTATGACTATAAGAGCCTCGCAAAGAGTCCAAAGACTTCAGTGTGACTCTGACTTAGAGCACACCAGCAGGGTAACCTTGGGAAGATTGGTTAACCTCGCTGAGCCTTAAATTCTTCATCAGCAAACTGGGGTGGACAAAATATGAGCCAAAATGTATTATGCTCTTAGTATATTCACGCATTTATAATTATATAAGAAATATGATTGTGCCCTCCTTAGTGCCAGGGAGTGTTAGGTGCTGAGAGGACACGGTAAGTGGATACTCACATGGGGTCTGTCTCAGGCACTTATAGACAGTGGAGGAGGCAGTCCATCACAGTTGTAATCCAGCAAAGAAGAGTAAAATTTCAAAGAGAACTGCATTCTACTGTAAAGGGATTTGTGTTATGGGAGCTTCTAATGCAGGATTTGACCTACAAGGGAGCTTAGGGAAGACTCCCCTGAGGAAGTGACTCCCAAAAGGAGACCCAGAGAAGGTGTAGGCACTAATGAGGCAGAGAAGGGAGGAAACTGCAGGTGCAGAGGCTCATGGGAGAAGGAAGGAGAGCGAGTGGAAGGGGCTTGAAGAAGGCTATTGTCTTGGAGCAGGAAGATGAGCTATATCAGTCCCAGTCCAACAGTGCAGGATCCAAACTTCCACCGATTTAGGCAAATGACAGGCAAGTCCTGAACTTTTCTATGCCTCAGTTCCCACACTGATAAAATAGAGATAACAGTAATAGTAGTTCTTGGGGAATGCACAGCTTAGATAAGAAAATGCGTGAAATCACTGTGCAGACAGTCGGTGCTCCATGAACCTTAGTAATTGCCCTAATCATAATCTCACTTATCCTTGCATCAACCTTATGGAGTAAGTAGAAACTAAGGGGGGATTATTAAGTAGCTTGTCCAGGGTCATACAGGTGACAGATCAGGGATTTGGAACGAGGTACATGTGCCTACATGGAGCTGGTGTTCTGCACCACAGCATCCCCCACCCCAGAGCATGGCTTTGAGAGATAAATGGGATAGTATACTGAGAGTGCCTTGTAAAGTAAACCTAAATCCATAAATAAAAGGCTTGTGATTATTCACATTATCCTCCTCACCGCTATTTTTCTTCTATTATTACTCATACCAAGGGGAATGTAAACTGGCTGAAGCTGACTCATTTTATTTCTTCCTCTAAATCATTTTCTCTCTAAATAAATTCCAATGAAAACAAAGGGAACAGGACTAAGCAGAAGATGCAAAGTGCAGTCATGTGTTCATTGACTCTGTGGCCTCATTTCTTTTGACCCAGATGCCAGAGCTTATTTTTGAGGGGCTAGGAAAGAATAGAACAGCTCACTCTCTGTTATACCCTGAGATTGTAGAAATAAGTGTTTGGGACAATCTGGTAAATTGAGATAACCACATAAGCCACTTGAGGTTTACTTAATTTCAAAGAATTAGGACATTAAAATTATCAAAGTTATATAAGTATATTTAATCTTCATTTAATAAATTTGAAGGCACTTCAAAATTGTGCTGTTTCTCAGGATTTCCACCACCATTTCAATCATCTTGGCCCTGATCAAGTGCAGGAGTGCTGGCTTAATAAGCGTTTTTAGTTGGTAGAATGCCAGATAGTCATCTCTTACTGGAAATGGTCATAGATTGAAATTTGAATTTGTTGATTCTGTAAATCTGGAATAATACAGTAGGGTTTTGAAATAGTCTCCTTTTAATTTCATCACTAATGTGAAACAATAAAAAGGATTAGATCTTAAGTGGAAAATGCATAACCCCAAAATGCTTCTCTAACTAAATCAGAATACAGAAAGAGACTTTCCATTTGTCAAGTGATAGATTCTTTTTATCATTCACCGATGTCTGACAGTGTCGGAATATGAGACTTTAGCAATTATGATGCCAGAAAGGTATTGAAGGACAGATTTATTTTCACAGACATGCACAAAAACTATATTTGTATGGCTTTTTCTGTGTGGTTGTTATTTTATGATTGTTTGGTATTGAAGAAGATTTGAGGAAAAATCTAACATCAACTGACACTTTTAAATTTGTGTGATCTGAGATCTCAATCCCCCTACAAATTCAGGGCAAGAATCCGACTAATGAAAAAGTATGACATGAATTATTATGATAAGGTGTATCCTAGTGCAAATTTACAGGTTTCAAAATCTGGTCATTGAATAGCTGTGTTAAGAACTAAAGAAGCCACTGACAGCTTGGAGCTTAGCTTTCAAAGTTGGAACCAATAGCGTATCTTATGCATTGACTGAAATAATGCAGTGAAATTCTTTTCTCTCTTAACAAGCTTCCTTCCTCTAGTCATGAAATTCCCTTTGCTATGCTGCAACCCCAATGTGAAAAAGGAGAACATGTTCAGATATTGAAAAACCATATGCCATTACCTACTTTATCACTCATATCAAAGACACTGAAAAGATAGCACATGTACAATTGATGGATTATTCTCATCATGAAAGTCTGATCACCCCACTTGGGTTTTCAAACAAGGCATTTAATAACCACTGCCTTGTTAAAAGGTGGAAAATGATCTGGCTTGTGGCCTGATAGGACGAGGGTTTTATTGATTTTACTGAGGCCCTTGACTTGGAAGATCACAGGCTTCTTAAGGGCAAACTTAAAAGGAAGCATTGAGATGGATGAGTAATTACCTGTGTGATGGATGTCATTCTGTAAACATCAGGATCGGGTAGCTTCTCCTTGGAGTATCAGTTGGTGGGGGAGGGAGAGAACATAGTCAAAGTCTCATTTCAACCACTTTTAGTCTTTTTGCATATTTATAAATGAGCTTTGCTCTGTTGGAGTATGGGGTTATAGGTGATTTTGAAAAGATATGCCTTTGTTTCTTAATTTAAATGTTGGTTTACAAAAAGAAATAGATTTTTATGTCTGCTAGTACAACGTAATGATATTTCAAATGCTACTAAAAAAACCCCAACAACTTGATAAATGTTATTTGTTTTCATGGTTCTTGGTCTATTTGGGAATGCAGCTATCTGAATCCCAGGCTCCAGAAGGGGCCAGGCTGAGCTTGAGGTAGTATTAGAAAAGAGGCCATTGATGGAAGCCTGGGGAAGGAGGCACTGAGTGGGAGTCAGTGCTCAGGAGATTTGGAGGCCTCACAGTTTGCTGGAGCAAGGAGGCGACAAAGCAGCACTCGGTGATAGAATAGGCAATAGGCAGGAGGGACCACAGGGAATGGAGCTCTGGGTGGGCAGCAGTCTGTGGACTGGGATGTGGCCACCCCGGGGATTGTAGAATGGGGTTGTTCTCAGGCCTGTCTCCTGTGGCCCTTGCTTTCCTCCAATTGGCACCACAAAAATGCGACTTAAGAAAGCTATCTTGAGGCCGGGAGCGGTGGCTCAAGCCTGTAATCCCAGCACTTTGGGAGGCCGAGACGGGCGGATCACGAGGTCAGGAGATCGAGACCATCCTGGCTAACACGGTGAAACCCCGTCTCTACTAAAAAATACAAAAAACTAGCCGGGCGACGTGGCGGACGCCTGTAGTCCCAGCTACTCGGGAGGCTGAGGCAGGAGAATGGCGTAAACCCGGGAGGCGGAGCTTGCAGTGAGCTGAGATCTGGCCACTGCACTCCAGCCTGGGCGGCAGAGCGAGACTCCGTCTCAAAAAAAAAAAAAAAAAAAAAGAAAGAAAGCTATCTTGAGGGTGGAGAGGGAATAGAGGAAGGAGTTGTGTTTACTGGAATCCACTGAGCTGCTGAACCCAGGTGATACCTGAAATTCCTTTAACTTCATAACACCGAATTGAGCAATCCTTTTGATGTGGAAGAAAAAAAATCATTTTTTAAATCCAATCTGTTGCATATAGTGGAATGGGTGTGAGTTTTGGAGTCAGGCAGATGGGATCATAGGTTCTAGTTCTGCCTCAGGCACTTTGAGACCTTGGGCAAGTTTAATTTCCCTAATCTTGACTTTCTCTCATTTATCTATCATTCATTTATCAAACATCTATTGGGTAAGTACTACGTACTAAGTACATAGTACTTCTATTGCTTCTTATTTTCAAAGAGATTCTAGTTTAATAGGGACATTAATAAGTAAATAAAGAAGTACAATATTATCATAGCTATTGCAATATACTGGATAGAAGACATAGAAGAGTGAAGGCCTAAACAAAGGAAGCGATTGAATTTTCTGAACAGAGTATGGGGCTGGAAACTATACAGAGAGGAGGTAACTGAGTCCTGAAAAGATGACCAGCTGGGAATGTGGTTGCAGAGGCAGGCAGGTGCCAAGTCATGGAAGAACTGGAGTTGTCAAGGTGCAAAGAGGGTACTCCCTGTCGGGAGTGTCTTTGACTGTGTGAGAAATAAATGGGTCTGTATATAGTCTGGGGAGAAAGAGGGCATGTATCTGTAAAATAAATTTGCCCTGGGCAAAAGGTTAAATGAACTTGTTGCAGAGATTCCTTTTAAGGTTCCAAATTCTACAGGGAAGAAAAGGGTGTGGCCTTATATTTGACATCTTGATCCATTTTGTTGATCTGTGGCAACTAAAGTTTTGCCTTCTTGTGGGGATCACAAATTGATATTGTCCTGGAGTATTTAAATAATGTACCAAGTCTTCATGCTACGTAATAGAGATCAAGGATGATTTAAACATGATTATTGTTCTCAAAGAGATTCTAGTTTAATAGGTACAATCAAGTATGTAAATAAATAAGTGCAACATTATTGTAGGATAATTTACTTTGACTATCAGGTAGCACATCCTCTATCCCCAAGTGAGAGACTATCTACCTTCTGCAGTTACTTCTGTGGAATGAGATACGGATCCCACACCCATTCCTATAGGAAAGAAGTTTTTGCTCTTCTTGCAAGTTGTGACTCTACTGGCTTCCATTCTGTGGGCTGAAGAACAAAGTTTTTGTGCAAGATATAGCAGGACAAGTCAGTAACCAAAGAGCTTAATGTGATATGTGAATTCTTTGTAAATATCATGCAGGTTTGACTTGATTTATACTAGATGGAAACACCATCAAAGTATTTCTTCCTTAGGAGAGGAAATCCCTTGTTTTATTTCCTACTTGAAATAACATTTTTAAAAGGTAAGATCCAAGAGTGAAATCTTGAAGATGAGGTGCCAAAAATATACATTAATTCCATCATTAAATGAACTGATCATTTCTGTATGAAGAAGGAACATGAGTGGGACAGTACTTGGGAGAATAGTCTGCTAAGTGTTGTAATGAATATATTGCAATTATGTTCCAATGATGTGATACTGTACAGTAGAGGAATATTTTATGGGAGATTATTTTTCTATGTGAGAAAGTACTCAATGACTAGAATACACTTTTTGTTATATGGATTTTTATATATTTGTGTAAATTGGCTTTTTCCCCACATAAAAAGTTAATACATAAGATACTTCACTTTGTCAGAACAATCTATAGTGAAGTATTGTTATAAATAATGAATATGTGTGAAGGGTATTTGAACTGAAGGATAATCTCTCTTGGATAGCAAACTGCCAGAAATTTCTTGATATTCCACAGAAAAGAAGAGGAATATCACAGGTCAAGTGAATGCATTTTTTTCATTTTCATTTTTCCTCTATATTTTAAGTCCACAGCTCATTCCTCGGCTCCGACCTTTGATTCAAGCATATCCACAGACTCTTTCCAAATTGTTTCTATCTGATGGGATGGACTAGATGGGAAGCCTTACTCATATGGCTATGAGTTAGCCTAGGAAAATAATTCCCCATAATGGATTACAGTCGGCCCTTGAACAGCATGAGAGTTAGGCATCCTGGCTCTGTATGCAGTTGAATATCTATGTATAACTTTTGATTCCCCCAAAACTTAACTGTTAATAGCCTATTGTTGACTGGACGCCTTACTGATGACATAGTTATTTAACATATATTTTGTATGTTATATGTATTATATACTATATTATTACAATAAATAAGCTAGAGAAAAGAAAATGTTAGTAAGAAAGTCATAAGGAAAGGAAAAAATATTTATTATTCATTAAGTAGAAGTGGATCATCATAAAGGTCTTCAGCTTTGTGGTCTTCATACTGAGCAGGCTGAGGAGGAGGAAGAAAAGGGGCCGCTCTTGCTGTATCTGGGGTGGGATGGTAGACAGAAAGAGAACCTGTGTGTATGCAGACACGTGCAGCTGAAACCTGTGTTGTTCAAGGGTCAGCTGTACTTCAGGTTTTGTTCTATGGAAAGAATGCATACTGTTGAAAGGCAGATTCTATATTAGAAATGTGTTCATGAGTATTAGTCCATTTAGGAGGACATCTGTTTAATGAATGTGTTTTGGACCACAGTTTTTATGAACAATATTTAAATTTGAGCATATGTGATGTTTTTATTAATAAAATTATCAATCTATATATTTTCAAAACATATCCATGAAATGTTGGAATGTTTTGGGTGACAAAAAGTGGTATTTCTTGAGATGGGTGAGAGTTGTGGAATGAAGGCATTTCACATGGCTTGATCGGAGAGAAGTAAGGCCATAGGAGAGGCCCACTGGCTTTGCAGTAAGTAGGATCCGGTTCAGTTCCAGTTTCACCATCTGTGTGAACCGTCTCATGTTACTTAAACTCTTTAGCCCCTGATTCCTCATCAGTAAAATGGGGTTAGTAATATATAATCAAAGGATATTAATAAATGTCCTTACCCAGTGCCAGTCACATGATAAGTTTCAACAAATGATGGTTATTATCATTAAACGTAAATTCATGAGTAGCTTTGAAGGAATCTCACCTCTCACATGACAGTGAACTGCCTAGATTATCTGTAAATAACTTGGTTTATTTTTAGAATGATCCTAACTTGAGGATCTCTAAAAGTCTTGTTTTCACATCAGTTGCTTAGATTGGCTGTGGTAATTCACCTAGCAGCCTAGTAGAACAGTTTTCCGCATAGTGAGTTGACCTAAGCTATATCACATTGACCTGTAATAACTCCAAGCATCAGTGGCTAAGAAGCACCAGGCCAAAAAGAAAAAAAATTATATAAAAATTTAAGTATAAAACCCCAAAATATCATTACATGGCATTAAAATAATAACTTTATTTTTTCCTCACAGTTTGTGCTTATTATAAGAAATTTAGAAAATCCCAATATCAGAAAAAAATCTTTTCTTCCCATTACTCAAATATAATATACAATTGTTAACATTTATTTCAGTATATATCTGTTTAGTTCTTTGTCTAAACAGTGTAGTTTTCCTAACGAAAATTGAACATATTTCTTTGAAGTAGGCTTTTTTGATGTAGTAATGTCTTATGAGCACATTTTTCAAGTCTTTAAAGAACTCTAGCATATTTTTATGAATGTAGAAATATTATAGATATAATAGATACATAGAATATTACAGACACTATATTCTATCATAATTTAATCAACTGCTTGTTTTTGAACATTTGTTATATCTGATATTTGATTGTTATGAATGAGACTGTGGTAAACATTCTCATAATTATTAAGAATTTATAAGCATGCATTAAAATTCCTTAGGATAAACTTCTGGATGTGAAATTTTGGGGTCAAATGCCATGACAGTAGACATTATTGGTTGTCAGTATATCCTTTCCCTTCTTTCTCTTTCCTAACAATGGTCTCAATTCTCTTTAGTTTCCCACCTCTCATCCATGCAGCCAATTGCCACGGGAGACACTGAGCCCACCCTAACTCTAGGAGTGACTTTAAGCAGCCAATTATATTTCTTTTGTCAATGATTGATTCAGGACTGGCTTGGGATCCTGAGAGAGCAAGAAAAGTTTACTGGGAGCTTCAGAAAAAGTTATTCATCATTTTTGGGGAGGATGTTCGTAAGTGACTTCCTTCTTTTGCTCTGCTAGGTATGGATATGAGACCTCAGAAACCCCAGAACTCCTCATTCTTTGCCTGATGGAAAAGCCTACACATGGAAAAGACAGCCATAAAGAACAAAAGTAGACCCCCTGGACTAAATTAAGGAAACAACTTGCTCAACCTTTCCACATCTACTTACGTGAGCAATCCGTTTCCTCGTGTCCAAAACAGCTTGATTGGGGTTTTCAGTTACTTACAGCCCAAAGCACACCAACTGATATGTTCATCAGAATTTAAGGCTTTTAAGTACTTAAAATTCTGATTTTAAGGATATTTAAGTCAGAAAGTACCACTGGAAGGTTCATACTTATTCTCCTACAAGCAAGCAGTACAGTTTCTTGAAAAATATACTAAAGTTTATTTTGGACTGCATGAAAATAAATTTATTATCAAAATTTATCTCTACATATGGCTTTTTTATGTTACTGTTCTGGGAGATGCAAACTGTCCTTTCTTCAAACAAGTTATATCCATTGCTCTTTTCTCCTCTTCCCCTCTCTTCTTCTACCTACCTTTATGTATTTCAAGCATTGGTCTAAAAGAATGTAAGCTGGGCTAGACGCAGTGGCTCATGTCTGTAATCCTAGCACTTTGGGAGGCTGAGGTGTGAGAATTGCTTGAGCCCAGCCTAGGCAACATATGGAGACTCTGCCTCTACAAAAACAAAAACAAAAACAAAACAAAAAAGCCAATTGGTGTGCTGGCCATGTGCCTGTACTTTCAGCTACTCTGGAGGCTGAGGTGGGAAGATGGTTTGAGCCTGGGAAGTTGAGGCTGCAGTGATCCATGATTGTGCCACTGCACCCCAGGCTGGATGACAGAGGGACACCTCATCTCAAAAACCAAACAAAATAAAGCCATAAACTCTTTACTAAGGGTCCTGTGTTCAAATCCCCCCATTTGCTATTAATTATCCCTATAGCATTAAATAATTCATGAACTCTGTGACCCTCTTCATTCACTTGCCCTCTCTAACTTATAGTGTTCCTGTTTGGAATCAAGAAAACAATCAATTCAAAAGAAAGCTTTTTGAAAAAATACACAAGTACAATCCATTTATTTTTCATCTATAACTTATGCTTCTGCAATTCTGTTTTTGATTTCTTTTTCTGATTTTGCTTTAACTTGCTCTTGAAAAGCTCCAGTTTCAGATCACTCAATTTCTCCCCATGACTTCTAGACTCTTGCAAGAACAGGAGGGTTCTCTACTCCCTACCATGTGGCATCTACCATTCTAGTCCCCCTTGACTCTTGTAGCCATGTCTTTTCCCACTGCTGATATCCATGCCAGGGACACACCAGAGCACTACTGTTGTGCTATCCTCACAAAAGCTGCCCAAAGCCCCAGTGCTGATGTTACAATACTCTTCCATGGGAAGAAAAGGATGTCTGAGTTTGAGCATGCATCATTTGCCAATGGTTCTGATAATACCAGCAACAATCTCCCTGGGCCTTCTCACATATTATTTTTGCCTCTAAAATTTTTTTCTGTACCATCGCCTCCAAACCCACTTTTCTATGCCATCTCTTTCAAACCCATTGATACATAGCTAACTCTTATGTATTAATCTGTTCTCATGCTGCTAATAAAGACATACCCAAGAATGAGTAATTTATCAAGGAAAGAGGTTTAATGGACTCACAGTTCCACATGGCTGAGGAGGCCTCACAATCATGGCAGAAGACAAAGGAAGAGCAAAGGGACGTCTTACATGGTGGCAGGCAAGAGAGCATGTTCAGGGGAACTCTGCTTTATAAAACCATCAGATCTCAGGTGACGTATTCACTGCCAGGAGGAGAATGGTATGGGTGAAACCGCCCCCATGATTCAGTTACCTTCACCTGGCCCTGCCCTTGACACGTGGGGATTACTACAATTTAAGGTGATATTTGGATGGGGCACAGACAAACCATATCATCTTGTCCTTCCTTAAAGGGTCAACAAAAATGTCTCTTCTTCTGGATTTTTCTCTGCCTTAGTTTTTTTGGCCTCTTGCCTGGGTCTTGGGAAAATAAATCAACCATAAAACAGAGTAAAATTAGTAAATAAACAGATAATAAATGAATAAATAGGGTCCATATATTCAACCAGTATTCATTTATTTATTTACTTATTTTTGGACACAGGGTCTTCTCTGTTGCCCAGGCTGGAGTGTGGTGGTGTGATCTTGGCTCACTGCAGCCTTTGGGACCCCAGATGCATGCCATCATGCTTTTTTATTTCTTGTAGAGACAGGGTCTCCCTGTGTTTCCCAGGCTAGTGTCGAACTCCTGAGCTCAAGTGATCCTCCAGCCTTGGCCTCTCAAACTGCTGGGATCACAGGTATGAGCCACCATGCGCGGCCCTCAACTGCTATTTATTAAGTGGCCGTTATTTGTCAGGCCCTCAAGTCCAGGCTGGATATTTCTCTATCAATTTTGATAGCAGTCTCAGAGTATCATTTCATGGCAAGTAGCATGTAGTAGTGTATTGCCCTATTTGTCCATACCCACACTGGATTGTATTAATATGTTCCACTAGGCCAGGTAACTGTCATTCTTGCTTACCCTTATACCCTGCACTTGTATATATTGAAGATCCAGACTCATGTATCTTCACATAGATGTTTAATAAATATCTAACATGTTACATGTCCAAAACTGAGCTCTAGTATTCTTCCTTCAAACCTGTTCCCCTTACAGGTTACTGCTGTTAGAAAATGGCCTTTCTACAGAAAATCTCTTTCTGCAGGTTAAAAACACATGGGGTCATCTTGGACTCTTCTTTTTCATCCACACTTCACACCATCAGCACATCCTGTCAGCGCCACCTTCTGAATTCCACTGTCCTTACCCTGTCCAACAGGTCCAAGACCCAGGTGAGGCACGAGAGGTGCATAGGCCACAAAGTTTTACTCTCAGTCATGCCAGTGAAGACCCTGCTGACACAACACGTGAACAGCCCTGACGCCGAGTGCCTCCTGAAATTAAACTTGTGCTGTAGGTACTCCTCTTACTTAAACCTAGTGCTGTCCTGCTGTCTATCCTACCAGGACTTCATACCTGGATACAGCAGGAACCTCTTCATAATCCTCTCTGCTGCTCTCTGCCCTCCTGTGGTTATTTCCACCACACTGCCAGCTGATCCTATTAAAGCAAGAGTGAGACCATGTCAGTCCTGTTCTGAAATCCTCCAGTGGCTTCTCATCAAGTAAAAGTAGGTGGGGCCACATTGGTCTGCGTGGTGCTGATTGGCCTGCCTCACCATTTCACGCTGACTTCATCTTCTTCTACATTACACCTACTCACCCTGCTGCACCTTCAGTACACCAGACGTGATCCGACTTAGACCTTTGCATTTGGGAATCCTTCTGCATGGAAAGCTCTTCCCTTAGATCTTCTTCATTTCTTCCAGCATTGAACTCAAATGCCACTTTCTCAGGGAGACCTTCTTGGCCAGCCTATCTACAATGTCAATACACCCCTTAGTCTCACATTCCCTCCCCTGACTTTTTTGTTTTTCTTCAGCGCGCGTGTGCACACCCACACACAGGTGCATACTTAACTTATATATATTCTATCCCCACCACCCCCCACTCCTACCGGATTACAAGTTCCAGGTGGGCAGGGATTTCTGTGTCCTTCAATGTATCTGACACTTGTATTATCAGTGCCAGGAACTCAATAAATACTAACTGAATGATTGAACACTTCATCTACGGATGGATGGATGCATTTATCTATCCACTTATTTATTAATTTTACTCTGCTTTTTGGCATATGCCTTTCCTCAGGACCTAGTCAGCCAAGAAGGCCAAGGCAGTCTTGCTGCACTCAGAATTGCTACCCACCCATTTCCAGCTCCCAGCGTCATCCAAGCAACCTCATGATTCCATACACCCTGTCCCCATGATCCTCCAGATATTTCTCAAAACTCCTCAATCATAGGGCATACCACAAGTGAAACCTCTGGTATATTATAACTGATAAAAATGAATGAACTCTCATGTATGATAGAGATAAAGGTCTTTTATAGCAAGTTTTGAAATTAGATAGCAACTAATTCTGAGATCTTCATCAAACTTCTTAATATATACCTGGATATTTGTAGGAAGGACAAAAAAACTTTTTTTTACCAAATGTTAAACATTTCATTTATAGTGAAAAATAAGTACACTAGATCTTTTGTTTCATTAAAGCAAAAACACATATACAGGAGTGACAAATCTAGTATGTTAAAATTTATAATAATTTTTTAAAGGCTAGAACCATAGACTTTTTGATGGATGTGGGCAGGTTGTGTCTTACAAACAGAATTAGTTTTCAAAATTCTTGTGATGTTAGTGGAAATTGCTCACTACTTTGCTCTTCAAACGGTATGCTTGGTTCTTGAGAAAGATTTTTTGAAAGCCTTTATTTGATTCTTGACAGCTGCACATTTTTCTAGGCTGCCAGACGAGACTCAATCTTGTCTAAATGTAAATACCTGGTTACTTGATTCTCTGTCATGGAGGGCAGTTTATTCTTTTTGCAGGAAGCCTTGATTTTCAAGGAGGAAGTGACCAAGGGCCTTCATTAGCAGGCAGGCTTCAAACTGTTTCCAGGCTCTTTGTTTACTTCTATAGAGCAGACTTTATTTTCATGCCCAATAAGTTTGACAAAGCAGTAAAATCAGTCCGGTTAAATGGGTCACCAATACAGGTGGGGAGCCCACTCTGGTCTTGCAAAGTACAAAAGTGCTGCTCCCATGAATACGGATGCTAGGAGAGCTCAAGCTTCCAATTTTCCTTGGGCAATTAGGATCACAGAGTGCACATTTTGGACTGTGGGGAGAGGCGGGTTTAGGAGGATCAGCATTGACTTAGTCTTATACGATCTTAACAGCTTGGATGAGGGAAACTGAGAAACGCCTCTAATAAAATACACATGTCACATACCTACTCATAAGGCCATTAAATGCTTATGGGTTTTTCTTTGGGGGGTGGGGGGGCATTGGAGGGTTGTGAAATTGCACAATTTGTGCTGTCATTTTTGCAGTACTTCTAGTGAAGTATCTAGGTGTTTCTTCTAATATCTCCACTGCAACTTCCAAATCATAGTCTTCTTGTGTTAGCTGAAAGCATTAAAACCAGAAATTACCATAATAGTGCTATTTACCCCTCATTTATGGAGCTATACTAGCATTATTTTTCCACTGACTTTACAGAGTGCATTTCAACTAGCAGTACTTCTGGTCTGGTTGATGAAACTCGATTGTACTTAAAAAACACAGTTGGGCATTGTATCAGAAGACTAAACCAGCAGGCTTGTCATTTCACAAAAGGGACTTCCAGAGGTTGCACTCCCTGTAATCGGAGAGTATTTCATTTGGTGTTTGAGGCTGTGGACTAATGCCTTATTTCGCAGCTAATCATCTCCGTGTGCTTATGTAGCTGGACCAGTGTTTGAATGAAGACTGCACATTTTAACAGCAATGCAAACTAGATGGAAGAAATTCTATTTCGCTTTACATCAAAACAGACCTGAAAGTGGGGGATGGGTATGATATAAACACTCAAAAAGTTCCTTAGTGTGAACCAAAAGGTTGAAAAAATAAAGTACGGTGTGTGTGTGTATGGATGGGTGTGATAGCCCTTAGGCTGTTAGAGCAGTTTTACTTCATTGATGCTTTTTTCTAAGCCACAGCACTTGGAGACTCTGAACTCACAGCAGCCTTCATTATGGTGTTTGTGACACTGCCACAGGGTCTTTGCATTATTTATCTCAGTCTGCTTTACCCATCCAGCTTGCTGGGAATATTTTCAGATGGAATCACTAATTAGCACATATGTGAGAACTTCTCAAAGCATTTGGGCCCCCTCCTCATTACTTTTTAATTTTTCTCTATTTGCCTAACGTATGTCAAAGATAAAATTTTAAGTGATGGGTTGGGGGAATTTTCTGAGTGAAATGTCCATATTCTATAGGAAAAAGATTAGTCAAGCAAGTGACCTTTTATATGATCAGAAAGCAAGCCATTTGAATGTGTACTAAAGGAGAGTGAAGTTGGCTTGGCCCATACGGTGTTCTATGGATTATTTTATTAGTTAACCACCAGGATAGCTTTCTAGAATTGCCTCACAAATATTTCAACAATTCTGTAAACTGTGCTTTATTTCTCGCTGCACAACCTGACTTTGCTAGACCATACTACAGCCTCCTTCACCTTCCTATGCTTTAAATTCTGTACATTTTTGGCAGGATATTTTCCTTATTAGATCATAGGGCACATACTTAAGAACTGGTTTTAATGTTTTCTTAATTTTAAAACACTAAGAATAATGTGAAAATAAGTTTTCTGAATCTTTGCATCTCCTTTCCTAGTTTTTTTTTCTTATCACTCTGTGTCAGAAATGAAGATTTTTCCCATGTCACATAGCAATACATGATAGGAAATGTGAATTCTTAGGCAATGATATTTTTAAGACGACAGAAAAATCTGGGTTCAGCCAGAAGAGAAAATACTTTTCCTGGGGAGAAAACCCATAGGAATATTTAAAAATGCATGGTCAAAATGAAACAGATCTCTTAACCAAAGTATTCAGACTTGGCAAAACTATATTGAATTAGATAGGATGTTGTTTTCCAAGTAATACAGGCCTACCAAATAAATAGTTTGTAAGTACAGCAATAGAATATGTGTGTGTGTGTGTGTGTGTGTAAGAATCACTGGATTGTTGTTTCAAAGGGATTTGCTACATAGTTTATTACAATTGTGTATATATTCCAGAGAACTCAGTGTAAAAATGTGTGGAAAACTAAATATGTGTGGAAAACCATCAGGGCATTCTCTGTGGAATTCTAAAAACAAATAAGGTTTGTTAGACGGTTGAGTTTAACATTAGGTATAAAGTATATAGTTATTTGATCAAGTAGCCAAGTTATAATTGTCGTCTAGAAGGTCTAATCAATGATACTTATTGAAGAGTTTTTTTAAAACCCACTCTCAATAGTGTCTTTTTGCATATATTTCTAGTGTCTTAAGACCTAGTGTTTAAAACTTGGTATGGAATAGAGACTTAAGGTTTACTTGTCCATTGTGATTTTAAAGCAGTGGCTATATATTTAGGAAAGGGAAGGTGTTTGCACTCACCTTATATGGCAGGTTCAATTCTTTCACAATGGCGGCCTGCAAACTTAGTAGGAAAATGTGTTGGGATCTAGGAGTAACATCTGCTGTTGTTACAGTAAAAAGTTGAGCAGCAGTAACAATACAAATGTCAGTCATTTTCCACCTCTCGTCTAAAAATTTATACTCAATTGTGAGATATTGCTATTTTCACAGCTGAGTTACAGATAAAAAGACTGTATAGCATTTGTTCCAAATTTAATTCATTTCAAGATGCTCTAAATCTGTTTTGTCCAATATGGTAGCCATCAGTTAATGCGAGTATTGAGCACTTCAAATGTGTGGCTGGTCCAAATTAAGGTATGCTGTAACTGTAAAAATACATATTGAATTTCAAAGACCTAGTAAGAAAACAAGAATATAAATATCTTGCTAATTTTTTTATATTGTTACATTTTGAAATGATAATATTTTGGATACATTAAGTTAAATAAAGTATATCATTAAGATTAATTTCACCTATTTATTTTTGCCATTTTTCCAGTGTGGCTACTAGAAAGCTTAAAATTACATAAATGACTCACATTTCTGGCTTACATTGTATTTCTATTGGATAGTGCTGCTCTAAATTAATATCGTCTCTTCTTTCATTAGTTCTAATGTTTAAATGTTGTAAACTTTAAAGACATATTGTGGTTTCTTTTCTACAAATCTGTGAAAAGGAATCGTTAATTTTTTCCCCAAAATATCTAACCAATTTTCCAGGCAGCTTTATGCCTGTAGGCTCTCACTGTGGCTCTCCCTGTTCTATCTGGGATGCCACCATACCCTGAAGGGCTCAGACTTATAGTGAAAGCTACTCACTTATTTTCCAAGAGTTCTCTCAAGTATCAGTATGGTGTAAGGCCTAAAGTTAAGGCCAAATACTAGGTACTGCCTTGATATCTGGTGAGATTAAGAGGTTCTCAACTAACCTAATGCTAAAGTCTCCTTCCCACGCTGCTCCTGCAAATAAGGTCCTGTAGCCAAACAACCCTCTTTACCAAGGAGATCAAGCGAAGGTAGAATTGGCCATTGTTACACAACCTGTATAATGTATCTCCTTCTATCTTAGTAACCAGACCACTCAATTGCAGTAATTTGCGTATGAATCTATGCCCTTCTCTTAGAAACTGAAAGCTGCCTGAAGGTAGCAACAGTTTCTCATGTGTTTTTATATTTCTGGATCTGAGAACAGTGCCTGGTACACCGTAGGTACTCAGTAAATGTTTTATAAATGAATTTGAAACCCAAGGCTCTCCCCTGGCAAGGTTTAAGTTCAAAATAGTCTCCTTCACTGATGTGTATAGCCTCTGGCTCCGAGGACCTTCAGGGTTCAGAAGACAGAATTCATGGTTTATATTTCTCAGCATTATTTTATTTCTCAGGCTGCAGATTGTCCTCCATTTAGAATTAAATTAACTTAAAAAGAAAGCACAAGTATACCTTGTTTAAAAATCTGTTGTTTGCCTGGCGATTTAATTTTCAGCCTAGGTATGATTTGGCCTCCCTGTTGGATGGTGTCTGCTTTCCATTTGCTGGGGGTTGTTCACAAGGTCCAAGGACATGACAGGAGGCTGCCAGCAGGGCAACAGCAAGCCTTGGAACACGGCACTTGCCTCTCAGCCTGCTGCAGTCGCTCCACTTCAAGGAGGAAGGTGTGCTTTCTGTTCTGCAAAGCATCTTGCATTATTTTTTAAACATTTTGCCTTTGGTACATACCCAAGCTCTGCACATTTTCCCCCCTTAATTTTTAAACCCACATACACTTCAAGGGAAATTGAATCCATATGTTTCTGATTCATTTACACACAGCTCATCAAAATGTTGTTTTAAAAGAGCTAAACTCAAATCCCATGGGGGCTGAGTGGGTTTCAGACTTGGCTGAAGCCTCTCCCTTCTCTGATCATGGCTGGATATGGGCAAACCAACCACAGTGAAACAGGAACCCTCACACCTCCCAGAATTTGAACTGAATAGCACCTTTCTTTGAGGTTTAGCTAAAGAGAGCCTAGTGACTTCTTACCTTGCAGTCAGCCTTCATCTGCACAGCTGCCATGGCCTGTGCTTGTCTTAGTCCAGACTGCCTGGAGAAAACCAACAGAAAAAGGAGCTCTTTACATTGGTCTAGCCAAACTGGAATGATCAGAAATTTTCTAGGGAGACTATTTACGCACAATGTTCTGCCTGATTGTGGACTCATAAAATCATGGCTCTGGCAGGGCCCTGCGAAAATCATGTTCTTACCTTCAAACAGGCCTCAGAAAATTCCTAAGCAAACAGTAAAGCTATCCTAATTACTACCACAAGTAATGTTATATAGCAAAGGCCATTTCTTATTTCCTTTCAGGTAATTCTGACCAAAGCTCAACAATTTTCAATGCCAGTAACTTTCTCAAATTTTAGATACATATAAAAAGTTTGTATTTTTGCCCACAACCAAATTCTTGAGGTTCCACGAGTTTTTGGATAATGATCTGTGAAATTGACCCATTATGCTCTCTGGTTTCCAGTAACCACTGGACTAGTGCAGAGATTGGGAGGGCAGCCTGGAACAAGAGGCTTTGTCTGGGGTTAAGAACTGTTCTCTTTTGTCTGAGTTGATCAGCTGGTTTACTTGGAATGGGTAAAAAAACCAGGAGCATGTAGAGATTTCCGCCATGAAAATGTCCAAGGCAATTGTAAGCACAAATAACAGCGTTTTGGGTTCTATTCTTCCATTGCTAATACAGGTAACAGGAATACCCGATGTTTCACAAACCACTGAGAGCTTAGCTAGGTGACTGATATGCATGAAGGTAAGCAGGAATTCCTAAACCTCCAAGAAGGTTCAGGACCCTGAAAGCAATACATTTGCTAGCTGTCAGAGGGGCCCCCATGCACAGCAGTCTCTGACTGACACTAGAAGAATGGGTGAACTTTCCGATAGACTTTTTGAATAATGCCAATTAATGTAACTGCTCTGAAATGGTGGGGTCTCATTAGTATCAAGAAGTTTTGTTAGCTGGCACCAACATGGCATCAGGCATTCAGCTAAATTTCTGCTTTCCTCAGGGGCAACCAGCCCAGCTCAATTTGCCTGGGGGCTTTTGACTCTACAATCTCTTCCAACATTAAACAGGGAATCCTGTGCACCCTGGTGAGTTTGCAAACCTTGACAGATGTTTCTTTCCAAAAACATGCAGGCCCAACATCCCTTGAAAACCTTAAATGTATGATGTTCTCTCTCTCACTCTCCTTTCTCCACGTTGTTTACTTACTCATTTTACTAAAATGCATACTAAGTACCCTGTTGAGCTTGGCCCTCAGATAACATCGTATGGATATATTTAAGGTTTTAAAAAATAGTTTATTATTGTTTTTTATTTTTTCTTTCATTTATCCCGGGTTAGAACTGTTTAGTGGCCATGGAATATTCCTCTGGACAATTCATCTGTGGCATCATATTATGATCTAAATTTATTATGAGAGGTTGGTTGGTGTAGCTAAACAAAAAGGTACAATGGGACATATCACAAGGGCACACTTTGTATAGGCTCCAGAAGGCAGCTTTTAAAATCAGTTGAGTCACTTATCAACCATATTAGAAATAAGCACATTGATTTCTAAGTGTTCAGAGTTCGGATAAAGATAATTATCTTCATAACCTCCTACTGTAATCAGGATATAGTTAGGCCACGGGATTTGTGTCCCAACCACTTGATGAGTACTAATAATGCAAATACTAGCAGCTAATACCTGTGGTACCCTGATATGTGTCCAGACCTACACTTAGCACACTATGTACATTGCCTTATTAAACAGAGACAGCGAGGTGAAGTGGGTGTTATCACCTCTGTTACACAAATGAGGACACTGAGGCTCACAGAAGTTGGGTCATTTATTCAAGAAGCAGGGCTAGTAACTAGAACAACAGAGATTTGGATCTAAGCTTTTCTGATTCCAAAGCCAGGTGATATGGTGTGGATGTTTGTCCCCTCCAAATCTCACGCTGAAGTGTGATTCCCAATGTTGGCGCTGGGCCTGGTGGAAGGTGATTGGATCATGCGGGGCAGATCCCTCATGAATGACTTAGCGCCCTCTCCTTGGTGATGAGTGAGTTCCTGCTGCCAGTTCACAGGAGAGCTGGTTGTTTAAAAGGGTGTGGCCCCTCCCCCACTCTCTTGCTCCTGTTCTCACAATGTGACATGCTGGCTCCCAATCACCTTGCACCATGATTGAAAGCTTCCTGAAGCCACACCAGAAGCTGAGCAGATGCTGACTCCATGCTTCTCATACAGCCTGCAGAACTGTGAGCCAAAAAACTTTTTTCTTGATAAATAACCCTGTCTCAGGTTTTCCTTGATAGTGAGATGAAAATGGGCTAACACACCAGGGAAATTAAATAAGAAAATGAAATGAAATAAAATAAAATAAAAGCAGTCTCGGCCGGGAGTGGTGGCTCATGCCTGTAATCCCAGCAATTTAGGAGGCTGAGGCGGGCAGATCACGAGGTCAGGAGTTTGAGACCAGCCTGGCCAACATGGCAAAACCCCATCTCTACTAAAAATATAAAAATCAGCCGGGCGTGGTGGTGGGCACCTGCAATCCCAGCTACTCAGGAGGCTGAGGCAGGAGAATTGTTTGAACGCGGGAGGTGGAGGTTGCTACGAGCCAAGATCGTGCCATTGCACTCCAGCCTGGTCGATAAGAGCAAGACTCTGTCTCCAAAAAAAAAAATTAAAAAAAAAAAATCTCAGAAATATTAAGCAGTGCTGAGAGTTATGCTTACTATATTTTGAATATTTGAAAACATATTATAAGAAAAAAGGGGCTGGGCACTGTGGCTCACACCTGTAACCCCAGCACTTTGGGAGGCCAACACAGGTGAATCACCTGAGGTCAGGAGTTCAAGACCAGCCTGGCCAACATGGTGAAACCCCCTTTCTACTAAAAATTTCTGTAATTAGCCAGGCCGGGTGGCAGCCACCTGTAATTCCAGCTATGTGGGAGGCTGAGGCAGGAGAATTGGTTGAACCCAGGAGGCGGAGGTTGCAGTGAGCTGAGATTGTGCCACTGCACTCCAGCCTGGGTAACAAGAGTAAGACTCTGTCTCAAAAAAAAAAAAAAAAAAAAAGGACTATTGCAAAGGTTATTCTGCTTTTTAGGTGAATACCGTGAGGTAAATAATCAGATTTAGTTGACAACGCACCTCCTCTGTGACGCCCTCCCTGCCTCCCTGATCACTAGGCAGGGTACCCTCTTTCTCCTCTATAGAGTATCCTCCTATTTCTTTCTACAATCCCTTTATGTGCTGCTTTCTTAAATTATTATTTTTAGAATTTTTTTCCTGGCTCTCTGTCCCCCGTCAGCCTATATTGCCCTCCAGGGAAGCGTCGGTGTCCTGCCTGGCATAGTGCTTGGCATGTGTGCCCTCCAGCAGGTGTCGGTGAATGGGGCGGAGCCGATCAGCCTGTTACGATGTATGAAGGCAGTGGAAAGAAGGAAGAGGACAGTGCCCAGAGATCTTTGGGGCTTGAGAGCTGATTAGAGCTGGAGGCTTTCACGAGTTGGGGAACCAGTGAAGGACACTTATGAGTAGTTTGACATAACTATTTTTTCATTTTGAAAAATCACTTTGTAAGCAATGCAGAGGATGGGCTGTGAAAGGGAAGAATATAGCAAAAAAGAATGTGTTCACAATATCTGATTCATGAATCAACCTAGTTCCGATGGCCACAATGCAGCTTCTTGTAAATTTACTCTGCTGGTGCTACCAGGAGTCCCGTGAAGACACAGTTTGCTCCCAACCCAGTCATGCAGATGAACCTCACCAGGTAGCCAAGACGCACTGATGTTAGAGGACACGCAAAGTCTTCTAGGTCCAGAAGCACGCCGCTGTCCAAGCACACGCCTCCCACAGCAGCGCCTCTCGAATCCTTGCTGCAGGGGACACTGCCATGGGAGGAAGTGCTCTGCAGGTGGATGGCTCACACTCCCCAGTGCCACCCTCACTACCAGCCACCTGAGGCCCCAGTGCAGCTCCTCTAACCTCCCCTGAGAAATTCAGAGAATACCTGGTAAGGCTTTTAGGCTTTCCTCTGCTGTGGTATCCACAGGCTCCTTTTTTTTTAAAGCTGATGAGTGCAGGATTTGGGGTACTGGTGCTGGAGTCAGGCTTCCTGGGTTGGCATCTTGACATTTGTACTAGGCAGCTGAATATTTTGGTCAAGTTACCAAAAGGCTGGGTCTTTATTGCCTCATCTTGTGAATCCACCAAAAGAAATAACTGTGTTGTTTTGAACATTCAATGACTAAACACATGTAAAGTGCCTACAACAGTGCCAGGCACGTGGTAAGTGCTCAAGGAGCAATACTTTATTGTATGTTCATCATTTGGGGGTTCCTCCTGTTTGGATGAAGGAGAAATGTAAGTGGTTTTAATTCTTATAGTTAAGGGATCCCTTCTGCAGCAATTACAGGACCCTGGCTTGGTTAGGAGTTGGACGAGCAATGGGGTGAGCCATAGAATCTGAGATACTTTCCAGCAGCTGGCCTAGAAGAGTAAGTCCAAGATGTCTTCCACAAGCAATGCTCTTTGAGGGCCTCAGGGAAGCCCTGTGTGATCAAGCAGATTTTTACCACAGAAGCCACCCACCTACAGGTACTGATGAGCCTGCTGCTGGAAGCGATGCTTAAGACCCTGCCACACATAGGAAGATGTTTGTTGACCCTTTTGCCACCCTACAAGTGGAACAGGTAGAGGTTCCGGAGTGACTAGGACATGTTCTGTGTCCCACTTATACCAGCAAAGGGGATGTGTTGCCAGGTGGGACATATGCACCTCTATTGTATCAACCACTTCTTCCTGGTGTGCTAGCACTATGAGCAGAGTCTGTGATTTATGTTTTCAAAAATTATGATGAGATGTAAATAACAAATGCTCACCATCGTCACCATTTTAAAGTGTACAATTCAGTGCCATTACAGACATCCAAGATGTTGCACAACCATCACCATCATCTAGTTCTAGGATTTCTTCATCATACCAAAAACACTGCTCAAATTGCAACTTCCAGACCAACCTTCAGGAGAGTGTCACCACCAGCTGTCACACACCATTTCCCCTCTCTCTCACCCCCTGGCAACCACAAACCTGCTTTCTTTCTCTAAGGCTTTGCCTAATTGGAATAGTTCATATAAAATGGAATCGTAAAACATGTGGCCTTTTGTGCCTATCATCTTTTACACGGCATGATATTTTCTTTTTTTTTTTTTTTGTCTTGGATAAGCATGATGGCACAATATTTTCAAGACTTATGTAAGTTTTAGCCTGTACATGTACTTCTTCCCTTTTTATGGCTGAATAATATTACATTGTACGGATGGATCACATTTTGCTTATCCATTCATCACAACTGGGTTTGTGGGAAAGTGGCTAACCTTTCTCCTTAGTCAAAACTGGCCCGTGGTTGCCAAGTGGGACTGAGGTTGTCAGACCTTTCAGTTTTTTCAAGATTCACCAGAAATCCATATATTATGGGATATTTTTTATTTTTAAAATGTTTTTCAGGATTTTACGTTTTTAGAAAAAACACAGTGTGTGCCATCTTATCTGTGCCAAAGGAAACATGTCTTTAGGTGAGGTCTGGCTCATGGGTCACCAGTTAGCAGTTCCAGTTTACCTTTTATATAAACAGCCTCTCTTGGTGATATGTTCAGTGCTAGTTGTCTTTATTATATTATAAGACAGAATTTTTCCAGCATCTTCATATGTAGATGGTTTAATACATTACTCTGTATTATAAACTAGGTGTGATTTTTGCAGAGAAAATTCTAGCTAACCTTTGAGCTATGTAGACTATTAGGAAAATAATCAATGCTTATTAAGAACTTATTTATTTAGACAAAACAGATCAAAACCTTGCGATGCCATGCTTTGTTGAAAATGAATGCTGTTGGCTGGTCCCAGCACAGTCTTTTGGTACAATCCAATTGACACCCCTCTCCTTTCAGAGCACGGTACATGACACAGGTGGACAAGCAAACATAATTAAACACTGGCCCAGATAGGGTTTTCCTTAATTAGTTGTGAGTTTCTATAATGAAAATACCTGGAGATTTATCTGACTTCAAAGTCCCATTAAAGCTGTGCTGCTTTTGTTGCTTTGAAAATTTGGGAGTTTAGGACTCCTCACCTCATGCTTCTTAATGATGATAATTATATGATATACTTAAAAGTGCTTTTGATCTTGGCCTCTCAAAGCACTCAAGTGAGGCATCAATTCCCTCAACCCCACTCTGAGGCAGGCCTTCCTTGTTTACGGGCAATGTATGCTGACATGTGTGTCGCAGCCATTGCTGCTTCTGAGAGTATCTGCCAACAGCGCCAGTGAAAATGCACTGTTACACAGCTCAGCTCTCCAGCCTTCATGTTAATTTGTGGAAATAATTGTAACACCTCACACTCGTGGTGTTTTACATAGCCCTTTATCTCATTTAAACAATAGCAAAACATTTATAGAGGAACCAAGTAATACAGCACCCACTGTTCCTATAAAAGTAAGTAATAGAATCTCTCCTTCTTTCTTTTTCTTTTCCTCTTTCTAACAGTTTCTCAAGGCAGTTCACCAATCAGGTGACAGGTGAGTGGGGTAAATCTCCTTTCAGGCTGCAAGGAGCAATTCCCTACCTTTCCTGTAGTGCCCAACCATATTAATGAAACAATTTGGAGTACAGTGAATTTCTTTATGCATCTGTAACTGATTTTGTTAACCTTGTCCCTTGCTAGAACGTTAACTTCTATGGTTTCTTCATCCCTGGGGCAGGCTACACACAGGCATTCATATCTATTATGGAAAAATGAATTAAAAGTTATATGATTAAAGCTTGGTTCTGACACAGGCTTTTTCAAGGAAATAAACTCTCTTATGGACAGGTTGATGCTGAGTGAGGTAATCTAACTGCTGCTTGGATTTCTATAATACATCTTTACCTAAAATGATTCAACAAGTAGCAGATTTGAGCAGATGGTTCATGGGTCTAATTTGGGGAGACCTCTCAAGATCCACAGAGAAGAGAACTTGATATTTTGGCCTTAAGAAAAAAACCTGAAGAGTAAGCTTTTTGTATTTTTTATTTTTCACAAAAAGGCCCCAGAGTGCCACGCTATCCTTCTAGTGCCATCTCTGAAGTAAAGGGTCCAGGGATATCCTGACATCAGGGACTAATGTTATGAATACATGTAACCATGAACTTCTAGTACATTTGGAGAGACTGACGTAAGTAAAGCATACTCATTTTGTAGATCCAGATCCATGGAGAAGCGACAGAATCAGTTAAAGAAACTTATGGGCAAAGTAAATAAAGCACAACACACACACACACACACACACACACACATACAACTCCATAGATCACACTTAAGATTTGCTAAAATTAGACTAGCAGCAACAATGGAATTGTTGTAATTACTCTACCTGAATGCCTGTCTAAATTGTACATTTTTTAATCTGAAAGACTCTGATATGCTATTTTTCTATGGTCAGGGTTTCAGAAAGTTAAGAAAAGGGAGTGACAGCAAATATTTACTATATTCTTTTACTATGTGCCAGAATTGTTCTAGGCTCTTTAGATGTAATCTTCACATCTGCCTTACAATGTAGGTGTTGTTGCTCTAGTTTAGAGATGCAGAAACTGAGATTCAGAAAGCTTAACTAACTTGCTAGGGAACAATGCTAATTAAAAAAAAAGCAGATTATTACTCAGAGCTGTCTAAAGCCAAAGCTTATGTTCTTATCTGGTAGATTATTCTGCCTGGAGGATGCAATTTTAACTGGAAGACAGGGGACCTGGAACCAATAATGTTAGCACAAGAAAAATCCATCTCATATATTGTTCCTATGGAAAGGTAAACACACACGTGCACACACACACACACACATATATACACACACACAGAGGGGGTGAGGGGGGAGAGAGAGAGAGAGACAGGCTATACCATCATATTTTGTAAAGTGGGCATTAAATGAGTACTCAAAACATAGCTAATAATTCTTTTCTTTAAAAAAGAAAAACCCTGCATTAGAAAAGATTATTCAAAATTTGGAAATAAGGCAAATATAAGTCCTTGCAATGTCATACTGGTGCATTGTTTAACAGGCCCTCCTAGGAATTAAATCTTTGCTTTACTTCCTAGTTACTACTGGTTAAGACCAATACTCTGCACATTAAGCTGTAGATTCTCATTCAAGAGAGATGTATATGATTCTGTCCACAGAGAAGATAAATTCAAATGTTATAATGTTATCGTCTTAAAGGACATTGGCCAGGTTTGTCTAACTCAGCGAACTTCATTCAACATGCCTTTCCTGAGTTACTACATAAATTTCCGCTCCTCAAATTCACCTTTGAGCCAGCTTTAGCACCTTGCTGATGCCTCATTAAGGAATTCTATGAATTTTTGACATGTGCTGTTTGTGTAAGAGTCATGTTTTTAACTATTTTGAAAATTAAAATTTGATATCTGAGAAGGTTGAATAGGTAAAATGGATAAACCTGAGCTAGGATTTTAAAGACAGATCTGATAGAGAAGGCCTTCGATGAATAAAAACTAGAAGAGCAGGTGCATTATAAACTCCTTAAACATGTGTAACTTGGGCCTCAATACTAAGCTAGCATCCATCTCTGCTTGGGCAGGACCTCACTTCTTTGCTGAAGGAAGCTGGCTGGAGCCCATATTCACAAAGCATCAAACAGAAAGAAAAGCAGACTTGATTCCTAATGTTTTCCTAGGAAAACTGAAGAATAGGCTACCCTTCCATCATGTCTTATCCTCTAAAACTGAACAGATGAAAATGAAGCTGACGTGCTGCTTGTATTCTAACAGAGAGGGATAAGACACTCTGTTAATTCAGGAAGTCAAAGGTCAAATTATCCCAGCAGTCTCCTGAGATGATCTAAGTATATCTTCAGAGAAGTGTTTCTCAAGGATGAGATGTGGCCTGTTGGAGAGCAACTGTGGCCCTCGTAATGGACTGCAAACAGGTCCTAAAACATAAGCCATTTTTTGAGTGTGAATCATGCACATTTCTTATTTATTTTTATATGGCCAAGACTACTTGGTAGAAGCCTATCATGTTTTAATATTAAAAAGAAAATGAGATTTGCCACTCTATATTGCATATATGTAGCCATATACAATCTTGGTGAGAGGAGAGACTTTGTTCTGTTCACTGCTGTAGCCCCAGTACCTGGAAAGATGCCTGATGCACTTAGTAGGCACTTAACTAGTATGTATGTACTAAAAGATTTGAATAAATGAAGCCTCCTTCTTCACACAGGCATAGACATCACATTAGATTTCCCACGATTTTCAGGAAGGACATATTGTTATCAGCAGTTTGTTATGATTTTCAACTGCTGCTAATCTTGTTTTAGAATGATAAATTCCTGTTAGTTTAGCTTTGTCATTACTAATTTTAGCATGATGTGGGTTGTTTGATGAACCCTACAATATGTAACTTTGCACATTTGCATCAACATTAATTTGATTTATAATTTTCCTTTAAGGCTTGCCTATGGTAAGTTCAAGAATGAATTGTCTACACCTCTAGAGATAAAGCAGGCACGTACATCATCTGCCAAATTTTGTTGCCTTTACTATTCAGGTGCTGCCTATATATTTGCTCTATTCAAATAACTTAAAAATGTACTACCAAAGTAAGTGTAACAAAAGTATTAGATTATTTTTAACTTTATAAGTCTTCATTGTATAATACAAAACTGTGTCTAAGCTTATAATTAACTTGTTCATTTTGTCATCTTCTTTTCTTACTTGTTGGGTTCTTTATCCATTGAAAGTTAGAAGCAAGTAGGAATGGAAGACATGGGTCTTTGGCCTACCTATGTAGACTATGATGTCTTCCACCCCACCTTAGCTGTCTGTGTTCACAAAAAATAAGTCAGAACCACTGATTTAGAGCCTAATGCTTGTATTTTTTAACTCTGGCCAAAAGTGTCATCTTAAAAGGTCTTTGGAGAACACCTCCATATTCAGCTACCTCTTGTCTAATCAGATCTTCCTTTGTATTTGTTTCCTGAGGCTCCTGTAACAAACTATTGCAAACTGGGTAGTTTACAGTATCAGAAATTTATTCTTCCACAGTTCTGGATGCCAGAAGTCTGTAATCCAGCTGTTGGAAGGAGTAGTCCCTTCTGGAAGCTCTGAAGAAGAATGTTTCATGCTTTTAAGAAGACTCTCTCCTAGATTCTGATGGCTACTGGTAATAGTTGGCTTTCTGTGGCTTATAGATACATCTCTAATCCCTTCCTCAAATTCATGTGATGCTGTCCCCTGTGTGTCTGTGTCTGCATTTGAATTTCTCTCTTCTTGTAAGGATACCAGTCACTGTATTAGAGCCCACCCTAATCCACAATGACTTCATTCTAACTTGAATACATCTGCAATGACCTTACTGTATTTTCAAATAAGGTCACATGCACTGGTACTGAGGATTAGAACTTAAGCATATCTTTCTTGACAACACAATTCAATCCAAAATATCCTTATTTACTAATTGTTTTTCTGTCATTAATCTTCTTGGCTCTGTGTCTTGTCTTCCAGTCCTCAACTGGCCCCACTTGATTGGTGAGCTGGAGTTTGAATGCTCCATGGAACTTTCCAGCTTGACCCCCACCCACCATTGTCCAGCCCACAGACACCTAACATGGAACTTTGCTTCCAGAGTAGACCCTTGGTAAGTGTCTGCTGGTGTAACTTAGTAGCTTTTAGCCTCCAAGCAGTATTTTCCTTATTTGAAAAAATCGATACAACAGAATGACAGCTCAAAAAATGATCACTATCACAAAAATGATTCCAATTTAAAATGGATTTTAATTTGTTTTTCATCGAAAACAGCCATATTCTAATGGTTGCTGGAGAAGATAAAGCATATATGGTCAGTCCATGAGTGTATTTCTCTGTGGCTTAGTGCCTCTGAAGGCCTTCTGAGGCGTGTGTGCCGGCCCAGTCATAGGACATACCCTACCATATCTTTTAGTTTAACTGTGCTTCACACAGATCGAGTTAAAACATATGCAGTAATTTTTTTTTATCATGACTCTAAGGTCATTTTTCTTATATTCACTGGTATTTTTCAAAATAATGAGTTAATCATAATCACTCTCTTGTGACTCTGTAGTGGCTGCAGAGTTGAAGTTAGGACACATTCATAGAGTTTTTATTTTGTCTATCTCAGACGAATCCAGGAGTTTCATTTTTTTTTTTTTTCTGATAAATGGCATTGGCTTTGTACACTCATCCCTTAAATAGTTGAGCAAGACATCTTTTGACTGAGAAGCCAGAGCACCAGCTCACTCTTAGGTTGCTAAATATCTATCTACAGATAAGTATTTTTGAAGTATATTAGAGGAAGTGCAGTTAATTTTATGTGTTTTTTTAATGGACTTAGAGTTTTGAATTACATAGAAATTAGGGATTGAAAGTATCTAACTGATAAAAGTCTAAAGTTATCAGCATAGGCCAAGATTATATAGAAACTGTATAAAATGTAAAGTACAATCAGAACCTTACAGACCAAAGAAGAAAAGTCAAACTGAGCAGTGGCAACAACTGTGTGCCACTAAGAATGTTGAGTGAAAAACAAGGACTGTTTGTCTTACCACCCCCTGATCTATCAATCTCTATCTGTACCTATATAAACTGCTTTTCTACCTATTAAAACAAAACGATTGAACTATCCTTGTACCTTCCTAGAACTAATGTATCCCATTCCCTCTCACCGACTCAGGGACTTAGCTGCTCCAGTGCCTCGCCTGAGTCTCTTCTGCTCTTAATCTTTTCCCCAAAGACTAAAATGATACTGAAATAACTTCCATAAAAGAAACAAAAACAAAACACAAAACACAAAATAACCTCATTCTATTTTAGTCCATATTCACAGGGTGTTCATTTCCCATTTCTTGCTCCCTTTTGTAGCAGGCATCTAAAGAATTATCTGCACTATGAGTTTTTGCTTTCTCACTCTCCTCTAACCCAATCAGGTTCTCTTCCCCCCACTATGCTTCACTTAGGAGCCTCAATGCCTCAAACTCAGCAGTCTGTTTTCTGCCTCGTGTTGTTTGGCCACTCAAAAGCTCACTCGTGATTTCAAACAGATTGTTCTTTCTTTTTGGAAAAATATTCTTCTCTTGATTCCTGAGACATCTTCTGGTTCTTCCTCCTCCTCTCCTTGTGTACTAAATAATGGACTTCTCCAGGGCTCAATTCACAGGTCCTAGCCACTCCTCTACATTTTCTCTTTAGGGATTGTATTCCATTGAGTCTCATGGTCTAAATATCACATAATACTAAGGAAACACAAATTATCCCTCTTACCCTAATCTTTCCTCAGGCAAACTCTAATGTCTCATGAACATCTCAAACTGTACAAGTCCATAATGTGACTTTGGATCCTTTCATCTTGAGTCTTCTCTAATCTTTTGAACTAAATTAGTAACACTGTCCTTAAACCATTTGCTCAGGCCATAAATTTAGGGATCATTATTGCTGCTTCTTTTTCTTTTACTCTCTATCCAGTCTAGCAGCTAGTGAATTGCTGTTGGTTCCACTTCAGTTTGTAATAACTTTTGAGTTTAAAAAATAAAATAAAAATAAGAACATATTCAGAAAAATATATTCTCTATTCACCTCCACTACCATCCTGGTCTAAGACCCCAGCATGGCCTTCTGAATTCTGTGATATCCTCCTAGCTGGTTGTCCTGCTTCCCATCTTGTTCACACAGGCCTCTTTGACACACAGCAATGAGTCTTTCAAAATGCAAGTCAGATCATGTCATTCTCCTGCTCAAAACTCACAGCTTCTATTTCCCTCCAAATAAAATTCTAAGTCATTATTCTTACATATGAGGTCCTATGTGAGTTTGCTTTGCCTGTTTTGCTGTGGCTATTACCTACCTTTTCCTCCAATGCACAGTAGCCCATCGTTAGCCTTCTTTTTGCTGGAATACACAACGCTGATTTTTCCTCTGAGACTTTTATATCTGTTCCCTCTTCCTGGAGGACTCTTCCCTGGGCCTTTGCATGGCTGTCATCATTCATGTTTTTCCTGCAGTGCTCCCTCAGAAAAGACTTTCCATGCTCCCCTACCTAAAATAGCAGCATCCTCTCTTCCATCACTCTCTCTGTTTATTTTGTTTCATAGCACGTATCACCAGCTGAATTTATATTATTTTTTAGTTTACTGACGTGTTTCTCCCACTAGAGTGTAAACTCCATGAGGAGAGGGACATCGCCTTATTCCTTGTTGTAGCCCCTATATCTTGAAGAATTTCTGGCACATAGAAGTAGCACTAATAAATTGGGACATGTGTACAAAAAAGTGCATATCCATGCATACACAGCTGGCTTTCTCTTTTGTAGGAGACAAACCCTTTTGTGATGTTTAGTGTGAATCTCTGTCCCACCCCAAGAAAAACTAGGTCAACATCACATGATAAAAGACCATCTTGTTTTTTCTTTCCCTTTCATTGCATGCATTAAAATTAACAGGTAGATGACTGACAGACGACCAACTTTAAATGCAGAGAGAAAAACCAGTGACTCTTTTATAAGGCAACAACCAAGAAAACATGTCCAGTAGCATCTACATCATAATTCCTTCTTCCTTGCATCTTGTCCTACTACCCCTACCCCACAGCAGTTCATTAAGAAGTTGTAATCCCATAGACACCGGTGGCAGGTGGTAATGGCTGACAAACAGCAGGTATATTGCTCCAGGGCACCCTGTAATTTAGTGTACCAGTAAAACATGTCTGCTGATTTATGGATTGATGGATCACAGGGACCTCCTGGGTATATATTGGAAAGTTAGCATCAGAATCCACAAGGAAGACTATCTGAAGCACAAACCATATGCATTTATTTAAGAAATTGGAGGCCTTAGTGTTTCTTTCCACTCAAAACTGAAACAGAAGCAAACTCACAAGCTTTAACAACCAAAGATTTGTATAGCTAGAGAAGATCTCAGGTATCTTCTTATTTAATCCCTTTATGTATAGATGAGGAGTCTAAGGTAGAAACATTAGGAAATTTGCCCACAGTCACACAACCAGTCAAGAATATCTCCCTACATGTTCAATCCTGTACCAGTCCCTGAAAACCCTAGTGCCTGTCTAATGGCTGGCTTTCACCACAATACCTTCCCATTGGAATTAATGTTCTCAATCTGTTATTCCCTACACCACACTCTATTTATTTCATGTTAACACCATCAAATTACTTTGACTTTGGACTCATTAACACACATTTTGATAGACACCACCTTTTCCATGAGACATGTAACTAAAATCCTTTGGATGGCAACTTATTTGCCTCACATGCATAAACAGAAATAGCTGTACTGGATTAATCTTTATAAATGAGGCACAATGTCCCATTTCTATGGGGCAGTGTGCATGGTGGTTGGAGTACAGACCCTGCAGTCACATCCCAGGGTCCTATCCACTTTTCTATTATCAGCACTTATTAGCTTTGTGGTCTTAGGAAGGGTGCATAAGTCTTCCTATGTCTCAGTTTTCTTAGTTATAAAATAGGGATAATAACAGTACTTGCCTCATGGGGTTTGTAAGGACTAATTGGATTAATGAACATAATACATTTAGAAATAATGCCCGGCATACACTAAGTGCCACATGCATGTCACCAAAAAAGGAAAATCTTTGGTGATCAAATATTTTTCAAGGAGTCTTTATCCTATTACACTTAAGAATTCACTGCAAGGGGCCGGGCGCGGTGGCTCAAGCCTGTAATCCAGCACTTTGGAAGGCCAAGACAGGCGGATCACGAGGTCAGGAGATCAAGACCATCCTGGCTAACACGGTGAAACCCCGTCTCTACTAAAGAAATACAAAAAACTAGCCGGGCAAGGTGGCGGGCGCCTGTAGTCCCAGCTACTCGGGAGGCTGAGGCCAGAGAATGGCGTAAGCCCGGGAGGCGGAGCTTGCAGTGAGCCGAGATCCAGCCACTGCACTCTAGTCTGGGCAACAGAGCCAGACTCCGTCTCAAAAAAAAAAAAAAAAAAAAGAATTCACTGCAAGGAATAAGGCACATTTTGTTGAGATTGACTTTCCCAGGATGTAATACAACTAAGCAATACACATTATAACTACTACTGAAATTTCTGTAAGTTTGTAACAAAGGAATTTAATTATAACATGATCCTACTTAGTACCTCCATTACCAAAACCCAAAGCACAAACATAAGGCAAAAGCTGAAACTGAGGCAATGTACTCATGATTTCAACATCTTACGAAGGATCTTTGAGCAATTTGAAAATGGAATTTTGTTTAATATTTTGGCAAAAATTTAAACAGCAGCAATAATGCACAAATCATCACAAGATTTGTATTAATAAAGGGATAATTTAACTTTTTACAAAAGTTGTGGCTGCATTTTAATTTTTCTAAGGGTTTAGTAAGATAATAAATGTAGACTTTATTTACAATATTCCTTTGTTCCAAAGCTGTGAAAACAAGCTACAAGGAAGCTCCATTTTACAGAAAAAGTGAAAAAAAGAGAAACTGAGTTATGGAAAGTTCAGAAACTTGTCTAAATTCTTATTGTTTGTAGAAAACAAATCAGATATGGGACTCAGAAAGCAAATATCATTTTTAAAGAATTAATAAGATGAACAGTTAAAAACATGAATTCTGAAACCAAAACTGATGACTTCCAATCTTAGTTGTCTGACCTTAGGCAAGTTACTTAACACCTCTGTGCTTCAATTTCTTTTTCTATAAAGTGAAGATACTAATGGTACCTGTAACTATATTGTAATGAGAATCACACAGGGAAGTTTAAAAGGCTCCAAGTAACCTGGGTGGAACACAATTGGGTCTACTACCCAGAGATTGCCCCAGCCATGGCTCCAGCAGGAAGCTGGTGATGGGCCCCTGGCTTAATTGCTAGGGAGGCGCAAGTACAGAGAGAGGGAAGGCCCAGGAGGGAAGGCTAGTGCTGAGAGTATTCACTCGCTTTCTCGAAGCACAGACACTTAACCCCAAACATTTCTGTCAATTCCACAAATAGTCATCAGAGTGATTTAAATGGTCTCATGTTCTGTCAGAGCAATAAGAAACCTTCAGAGGAAAGCAAACCAATATGTTGTTCGATTTTCAATTGGAAGTTTTAGTTGACTCCATTCTCCCATTTTTTTAATGAGCTCAGTGAGGGAGCGATGTTAATTTTGTCTTGTGTATAACATGTATAACATTTTAGTAGACGATCTGAGTCACACTCCTCACACTCTACATAGTAACAGAACTCATTCAGATTGCATGTTTTGGTATTTAGGAAGTGGCATCTATATTTATATATTACTATGTATATATAAATACATATGTGTATAGATATAAATATACGTGCATCTACATACTTTTCATTTGCATACACATACACAGATCTATGGAGAGATGTATCACAGGCCAGAGTGCAATTCAAGATGAGCTTTTTGGATTCAGTTTCTGGTTACCAAGCTGCTTATCAGATTACAAATGCATAATGATCTGCACTCCAACATTCCTTACCTAACCTAGAGAGTCACTAGGAAAATTCAAAGAGCAATTAGTCTTTTCCTTTATGCTTGAGAGTTTCTGGCAAACTCTAAAATGTCAAGTCATAAAATAGCTAAGAAAATCTAGTTTCAACTTAAACTATTTGCCATCACCATTAAGATGACATTAAGTTTAACTTCAGGGAAATCAGGAGAAGATATCTATGTAAATGGTTTTATCATCAGGAAATAAATATTTTATGAGCTCTCATGAGTATGATTATAAACATAATATTATAGTGGAAGCAGAAGACCTAGGTTGAAATCTCAGCTCCTTCACCTATTATAGATGATTTGGAGTAAGTCAAACTTTTGGAGCCTCATCTATAAAAAGAGGCTAACAATAAATACATTTTCGGGTAGTTATGATAAATAAATGAGATGATATAAAAGAAGGCACTTTATAAACTGTCAAAAGCTACATGGTTGTATAGTTTTAGGATTATAATAGCCAGAGTCATAACCAAGGTCAAAGTGATAATGGAAATGGAAGACATCTACTCCTCAAATTAACTTCTACAGGTGGTGGCTCTGCTGTTGGTGGGTATATTCATTCTAAGGACAGACAGAACTGCATATCTCTAAAATTTCACAATGAAAAAAATCTCTAAAATGACCTATTATTTGAGGCATTTTGCACTCTCTTATGCCTTGTTATTTCCAAAGTACTGTAATATTTATCTTGGTAATGACAGCACCAGCATGTACTTTTTTCATAACCGGAAAAACACATTACAGAGGAGTTGTAATTTCAGTATAATTTTAACTGGTTTTTCTAGATGTATGTAAACACTCCCATTTTCCATATCTGACCCAGAGAGCAGACAATTTTGGCGATCATCTCCCAATATTTTGGTGCTGTGGAGGGGTCTTAGAAACTGACTTCACTGTGCAAATTTCAAACATGTAGCATGCAAGGCCTCTCAGTATTTTCCTAAACTCCTATAAAACTCTTTATCCACTGCCAGTCCCACCTTGCTAATTTTCTCAGCCTAAACCAGTGTGGTAGGGTCTGCGGCTCAAATCTGTGTACACTTGGGAAGGTTAGTCTCTCTAAGCCTCAGTTTCCTCATCTATAATCATGAGACAATAATATGTGCCTCATGGAGTTAGAGGCTTGTAAATGAAAGAGTCATCATGATCCTTAGCACACAGTAGACATTTAATAAGTGTTTCTTGTCCTCCTCCTCCTCATTCTCTTTTTGTTTTCATTGTGAATGATCTTTAGCAACCCTAGTTCCTTACCCTTTATTTGCTCATTTATTTTAAACCTGATATTTAAATGTGTTCTATCCTAAAATTGGACTACTCTTGGATACTGTGGCCTAGCTATTGTCTAGGCTAAGAGTCAAGGACAGCCTGCACTTATGCAGAAAGCAACAATGAATGTGGCCCTTGAGGACAGTTAGAGTGATATGGGAATGAACACTTCTCTTTACATGCCCAGGGTCCTTGACAAGGGCGACAATGTCAGTAGCAAGCTATGAGAAAACTGCCTGACAACACCAGGGATGGTTCCATCCATTTATCTCACATCAGCCATCACTGGTCACTGTTGGAGTGTTGGTTGTCAGGTTAAACCCCAAAGCAATCCTACTCAGGTGAAAGTAACAGAAGACATTGAAATCAATACATGAAGAAATTTTATCATAAGGTGGAAAGGAGAAAGATTTACAAGAGTGTTCTCTGCTTTTTAAAATGTCACTTAAGAAGTTTATAGGCCAGGCGCTGTGACTCACACCTGTAATCCCAGCAGTTTGGGAGGCTGAGGCAGGCAGATCATGAGGTCAGGAGTTTGAGACCAGCCTGGCCAACATGGTGAAACCCTGTCTCTACTAAAAATACAAAAATTAGCTGGGTGTGGTGGCACATGCCTGTTGTCTCAGCTACTTGGGAGGCTGAGGCAGGAGAATCGCTTGAACCAGGACCCGGGAGGCAGAGGTTGCAGTGAGCTGAGACTGAGCCACTGCACTCTAGTCTGGGAGACAGAGCAAGAGTCTGTCTCAAAAATAAATAAATAAATAAATAAATACCAAAGAAGTTTATAGACAAGCAAACTACTTTTGACTCATTATATTTCTCATCTCAAAAGATGTGACCAGTTTTATTGCTCTTATATATATTCGCCTATTTCTTAGGGATCTTTGTATCCTTTTACTTTCACATTAAAAAGTTCAAGGAGAAACCATCTGTCTGGTACAAATTCTCATAGTATAAAATAGAAAGATCATGGAACTTTGAATCAAAGTCTTGGGTTTGAATCCTACCTTGATCAAATGCTATGTAAATTTGGAAAAAGTCAACTAACTTCTCTGACCTTCAGTTTATTATTTGCCATGATAGGGATTATATTAGATGGAATGAAGAGCTGTGTGGGTTAAATGAGATTATTTATATCAAAGTGGCTAATATATTCCTAGCACTTAAGTGAGGGTCACAATAAATGCTAATAGTCTCCTCTTACTCCATTAATACAGCTTTCTAGAAAGTTCTCACATAAAGGTAGAATAAAGCAAGGCAGCAAGCATATTGATTTCATCAAAGGGTGAGATATATGGAAAATGATGAACATTTTCCTGCCTTTAGGTTCACCTTGTCTTTCTCTAGTCCAAAGTTGATACACATTTGCAATTTTATTTTGGTAGCAGTAGTTGTTTCATCTATTGGGACATTTCTGATATTCTTTTGGAGAATAGACGATTTTATAGCAATTATACATTTTACATTTACTTGTTTACCATTTACTGAGTGCCTACTCTGTTCTGTGGAAGCAGAGATAATTGTCAACATGCCCATGACATTTAATGATCTCAAAGAGTATTCAAGAAGCAATAATAATATATGGCTAAATAAAAATAATAAATTCCTATGAGTGACATCCACTGAAGGTACACTGGCAGACTGAAGAGAGGAATAGCCCATTCTTACTGGATGAAATAAAAGATTTCATTAACAAGGCAACCATGAATTGCATTTTAAAAGATTAGATTTTTCTAGGTGGATATCGTAGATAAGTGAGAAATGAAGAGAGAGTGCAGTGGTATGCAGAACAAGGAGTTCCGAGTGGCTGAAGGATAGAGTGTGATAAAGGGGTAAAGGTGAAATGAGAGTTGGGCTGGGCCTCATGGGGGGCAACATCATCACATTTGCAATTCGAAAAGATGGTTCTGGAAAAAATATGCAGAACTGCTTGGAGGAATGGCAGGGCTGCAGAGCATTACAATTGTGCAATAGCAGATAATGGAACAACTGCCCTGTAGCTA